>NC_062280.1:111787620-112120953 GCF_902655055.1 Lutra lutra | reverse complement strand
CATCTGGGCCCAGAGAGACTACATTCTTTCCTCCTTTTATTTGTCCACTCAGTCATTTGTTTGCAAACACTTACTGAGCACCTACTGTATACCTGGCATATATGAGAGATAAATGAGACATGGTCCCTGCTCTCTATGAGGTAGACAAGCAAACAATTATGGTGTGGTATCCCAGGGAAGCAGAGGAGGACAGAACAGAGGAAAAGTAGCCACAAGGAAGGCTGATGAGCCTCAGGCGGTGGGGCTTGTCAGGGAAACCTTAGGAAATAGGACTTCTGACTGGACTTTGAAAAACAAGTACAAGTCCAGTTTGGTCCCATGGTCAAGTAAAAAATTGTGCTGTAGGCAGAGGACACAGAATGTTCAAAGGAAAAGCTTGAAGTCATCTGTATGTACAGCATGTCAGTAGCTCAGTGTGGCTGGGGAGGAGTGGGGTGGTGGAAGGTGTGCAGGGGCTATTTGCACAAGGCCTTACGAAGAGCTAGGCCTTATCTGGGGGGCAGTTGGGCTACAAACACGGAGTGTCATAGGAAGATTTGCTCCTTGAGAAGGTTCCTTGGTTGCTGAGTAAGATGTGGCCAAGAGGGGCAGACAGGCCAGCTGAGTGACGCTAGCATAACCCAGATGAGAAGTGAGGATGCCTGAGGAATGGTGGTGGATACTGCAATGAAAATATGGTAACACATTTAAGAATTATTTAATAAGGGGTGCCTGGGTGGCTCAGTGGGTTAAGCCGCTGCCTTCGGCTCAGGTCATGATCCCAGGTCCTGGGTTCGAGCCCCAGTTCGGGCTTTCTGCTCAGCAGGGAGCCTGCTTCCTCCTCTCTCTCTGCCTGCCTCTCTGCCTACTTGTGATTTCTCTCTGTCAAATAAATAAATAAAATCTTAAAAAAAAAAAGAATTATTTAATAAGATTTGGTGATTGCATGTCTTGAATATGGGGGAGGGAAGTTCCTGGTTTAGGAGGCTTAGGGCTTGTGTGGAGCCATTTGCTGAGAGGGACCCTGAGGGAAGAGCAGATTGGGGGTGGGGGAGTTGAGTTTGAATACGTTTCCAAGCATGCTTGCTTTGAGGGCCCAAGAGATCTCCAGGGGAGATGTCCCAGAGGCAGATAGCTTTATGGCTCTGAAGTTGGACATGTGGCATCAAGAAATCCCAGGAGTTGCTATGTTCTCTGGGTGGACAGCAAAAAGAGCTTGAGGCTGAGCAGACAACAATGACCCTGGATGGAGTACAGGCAAGTTGGATGCAGGATGCTAGCTGCCACTGACCTGGGCAGAGAGTTGGGTCTTTGCAGGTAAGAAGGTGTGTCTTGCAGCTGGCACAATTGATGACCTCCAATGTGGGGTGTAGCTCTGTGAAAGGGGATAGGCAGAAGCCTTAGCCAGGGCCATGTGCCCCTCGCCTCTCATTCCCCCACCCCCAAGTCCCCATACATACTCACCACAAGACTTGTTACAAGCTGCCCAGGAGGGTGAGATGATAGAGAAACTGAGGTGCTGGGGGAGGCAGACAGAGCCATGAAAGGGTTGGGGTATCATCAAGAAAGGGAACTTGGAGAAGGTGTGGACAGGCGCCCAGTATGTGGGCAAATGGGGATTCCTGGGGAGGGACATGGGAGGGGCTGCAGACTGGGCTCTGTTCTTCTCAGTCTTGGGGAAGGTGAAGGGCTGGGTGGTGGGCAGGGGCCATCTCCACCTCTCACCCTTCTCCTTCAGCTTCTTAGACGTCTCATTCAGCCTGTTAGTAAACACCTGTTTCTGGACATTAATCTCTCTCAGAAGTGATGGTTTATCTGAATGGAAAAGGAAGAGAGGAAGAGGTGTGCTCATCATCTACATTTTATAGGTGGAAACAATTACATAACTCAAGATTGGGAATTCGAGCCAGGTTTTTCAAACAGTAACTTCACAGAGCACATAGATGCTGGGTCAGTCACCACTCTTCACCACATATCCCCACCCCAGGCCAGCAGGCCCTCTAGAAGTGCCTTGGGGTTCTGGGTTTTGTCAACAGAAGCCTGGGGGCTTCCTCACCATCTCGAAACTTCTTAATGGCTTCATCTATGTGATTGAATAATTTGGCTGTTGCTTCTTCCATATGGGCATGATCTGAGAATGAGATGTGGGATGAAGGGCAGTTGGGGGTATAAGATCCCAGGTCAGGTAAAGGGCCCAGCCCTGATCCCTGGTGTCTAGGCTGTGCCTCACCAAGATACCAGGGTTCTGGGAAGACATAATCCTTTTTCAGGAATAGGAAGTGGATGCTTTGGGAGAGATCTCTGGGTGGTCCTGGGGAGCCCCATAGAATCTGCAGGTCATAGTCTATCAATGCAGGCAGTTGTGGCCAGCAGTGGAAGCAGCTCTTCCCATTGATGGCAGGCAAGAGACAGGCAAGCAGGAGAAGCAGCATCTTCTGGGGTCTTCCCTCTGTGCTCTTTAATACCCTGCCTAGCAGTTCCACATGGAATGATGGTAGTCCCTCTCCCTGGAAACCACATTCTCTTTGCAGAACAAAGATAAATTCCACAGGGCACAGTGAGGGCCAGTTATGATACAAAAAATAGGCTTTGGTGCCAGAACCAACTCAAGGTCTCAATATCTCCTCTGAATATGAGGTCACTGATATTCTTGGGGAGGATTCTTGTGAGGATCAGAGAGGTGGCTGTGCAGTCTTGTGTTGATGATCAGCTCTCCTGATGGTATTTACCATGTATGAAACAGTTCAATTGGCTGAAATTTGAGAAGTCAGGAGGGAACAGCACAAAGAGAGGGCTAGTTATGTAAAGAACATGATTCACTTTTCCACATAGAGATGGTCAGCCAAGGGGAAGCTTATGGAACATACATCTTTTTCATGGCACATATAAATTAGCAGCTGTCTTGTGCCTGCCCAAGCCAAAGGAACATAGCTATTCCTACCACAGTGTAGTGTAGACACACTGTAGACAGAGTTCCAGCCTGTAACTGGATGTACAGAGAAAGAAGTCATCTTTGGGCCAGTAGTTCTTGTGTGTATTGTGCATTGAAGAAAAACAAAGCTCCTTACTTGTGGGTAAAGAAAAAGCCAGTGGAATATTTGTCACTGCTTAGCTGGTAAGCTTTTTGTCTTCCATGCCATGCTTCCAATCAGCTTCTGAGTGTCTGAGGCTGGATTATGAGCAGTTGAAAGCCACCAGGCATTTGAAGAATGCTTCTTACATGAACAAGAGGAAAAGCAAAACAAAACAAAACAAAACAAACAAAACCTAATAGCAAGAAATCAAAACAAAAGCAAACAAAAACCACAGGAAAAAGAGAGGGTACAAAGATATGGTGAGAAACAAAAGAAAACTTAGAACACCACTATTTAAATAAACTATTGCTTTCTCCAGACAAGAAGAGACTGCTATGTAAAGGAAAAATAGAATAACAAAAGTTATTGGAGATTAAAAATATAATAGCAGGAATTAAAAAAAATTCCAGATGCCGAGTGATATGGAGCACTTTTTCATGTGTCTGTTGGCCATCTGGATGTCTTCTTTACAGAAATGTCTGTTCATGTCCTCTGCCCATTTCTTGATTGGATTATTTGTTCTTTGGGTGTTGAGTTTGCTAAGTTCTTTATAGATTTTGGACACTAGCCCTTTATCTGATATGTCATTTGCAAATATCTTCTCCCATTCTGTCAGTTGTCTTTTGGTTTTGTTAACTGTTTCTTTTGCTGTGCAAAAGCTTTTGATCTTGATAAAATCCCAATAGTTCATTTTTGCCCTTGCTTCCCTTGCCTTTGGTGATGTTCCTAGGAAGATGTTGCTGCGGCTGAGGTCGAAGAGGTTGCTGCCTGTGTTCTCCTCAAGGATTTTGATGGATTCCTTTCTCACATTGAGATCCTTCATCCATTTTGAGTCTATTTTCGTGTGTGGTGTAAGGAAATGATCCAATTTCATTTTTCTGCATGTGGCTGTCCAATTTTCCCAACACCATTTATTGAAGAGGCTGTCTTTTTTCCATTGGACATTCTTTCCTGCTTTGTCGAAGATGAGTTGACCATAGAGTTGAGGGTCTATTTCTGGGCTCTCTATTCAGATGGGATTGGGAGGGAGACAAACCATAAGTGACTCTTAATCTCACAAAACAAACTGAGGGTTGATGGAGGGAGGGGGGTGGGATTATGGACGCTGGGGAGGGTATGTGCTATGGTGCTATGGTGAGTGCTGTGAAGTGTGTAAACTTGGTGATTCACAGACCTGTACCCCTGGTGATACCACAGACCTGTATTTATAAAAAATAAAATTAAAAAAAAAAATTCCATTGAAGTGTTAGGAGGTAAAGTTTTGGAAATCTCCCAGACAGAAGTACAGAAAGACAGACACAAGAAATAGGGAAAAAAAGATACATTAAATAGTTGATCCATGAATTCCAATACCCAGCTAATACAAGTTTCAGAAAGAACAGAGAAAATTGAGGGGAAAATTATTCATGATAGAAATTTGGTAGGAAGTATATATGGATAGGAATTTTTTATCTTATAGGGAGAGGAATTTGGAGGACAGGCATCAAGATTTGCCAGAAGAAATAGTTGAATTGGTAAATTCCATCAGGTGGGCTCTGAGATGAGAGAGTGATTTTGAGTACTGCACAGCTGATGCTTTCCCAATGACTCTGGACAGTTTTGAGGTTAAGGAATTAGCATACTTTTTCTACTCAGGCCATGCTCTGGAAGGGAAGGTCCCGAATCAGGGTTGGAAAAAACAGTGCTCTCTCCCCTGATGCCCTGGATACCATTCAGAGGTATATAATTATGCAAGTCAGTAGCTTACAATGTTTGCCATCACTTGTGGTGGGAGGGGGGCTCTGCCCAGCCTGTGTGAAAACACAGTATTGACAAAAATGATACAAGGAAGAAATTTTAGAAAGACATGTATTTCCATATTGAAGGGGCCACTGAGCAGGTATTGAGGGGTAGGAATAGGAAAAACCACACCAAGGCACAGAGAAAAAAAAAACAGACCATGTACAATAATCAGAATTACTTCAGACTTCTCAAGAGCAGTGTACGAAATAGTAGACAATGGAACAATTTTATATTCTGAGAAAAAATGTATCCATGTTATAACTCCATACTGAGGAAAATGTCAGCCAGGGAGGAAAAAAGACTATTTCAACCAGACAAGGTTTAAAATTAAACTCTATTATCTTTTCTCAAAAACCTATTGGGGGATATGCTCCAACTAAATGAACAAAACAAGGAAACAAGATGAAGACATGAAGTCAGGAAATGGAAAATCTAACCTTGCAGAGAGGTGGGGAGAACCTCCATAGTGACACACCAGTATGACAAGTGGTCCAGACCGGCTCTCCTTGGATGAAGAAAATCCTGAAATAGGTGGCCTAGGTCAGCCTCCTCTGGGCACTGGTTCCTTTTCTGACTTTCTTTTGTCTTATTTGTTCTCTTTTGCTTTTCCTTGGCAGAAATAGTCTTTTCTCAAAAGGAGGTGGCGATGTTCAATACTCAGGATTTTGCTTTGGGTGGTGAAATAATCGGAGTAGGTCTCTAGAGTGCTTTGGCATCAAGCTATCAGGAAACCCCTGCTGAAGTAAAGGGAATATTCTGTAAGAAGCAGTCATAGTTGTTAGAGTTCTACCCTAAGATTTGGGTCTAAGCCCTAGAGTGTGCTACATCTTCCTTTACCTTAGTTTATGCTTGTCCTCTGGGAAACTTGTGAGGGTAAGTTTCAGGCGTCACTTTGTCCTTGGCCCAATACCATCTCAATTCACCCTGGCATCTTAGTGTCAGTCAACTAAAGTGGTGCTGACTCTTTGAAGTGGTAAAGATTTTATTTATTTATTTGACCCACAGAGATCACAAGTAGGCAGAGAGGTAGACAGAGAGAGAGCGGGGGCAAGGGAGGTGGAAGCAGGCTCCCTGCTGAGCAGAGAGCCCGATGCGATGCGGGGCTCTATCCCAGGATGCTGAGATCATGACCTGAGCTGAAGGCAGAGGCTTAACCCACTGAGCCACCCAGGCACTCCTGAAGTAGTATTTAAGTGTAGAATCACAGAGACCATGGGCTTGGGGAGCTTTTGATCCAACACATTGCCTATGACTGGTAGCTCTTCGACCTATTCATTTTCTAGCCTCGACTTGCTTGCCTTGATTTCTCTTCTTATTTCTAATTAGTTCAATAGTTTGTTGTGTACTTGGAATGAATTAGGCATTTGGATTGAATTAGAAGTCTAAATAGTAAAGGCAGCCCTTTCCATTACTAGGCATCTTGGGGGTATTAGAGCCTTCTTCTGTATATTGAGATCATATCCATCCTGTGCCTCCTGCAACTTGGGCATGTCTCCTAACCCTGACACAGGAAAGCTCATGCAGTTTTTGAAGACACAAATAAAGCTGCTTCTTTGGGGCCAAACATCCCTCTGGCCCAAGAGGTTTTTTTTTTAGGTTCCCATCTTAGAATATGGTTTCCTGTCCCCCCCCCCCCACATTCTGAATGCTATCCTTTCAAACCATTTCTCTCTGCCAGAGAGAATGGTATTGGCAAAATTTGTTTGATACCATCACACATAGATTTCCCTGCGTATTGCTTCATAACCAGTTACCACAAACTTAGTGGCCTGAAACAACACACATTCATCATTTTATGGTGTCTTATAGGTCAGAAGTCTGGGCAAGGCTCACCTGATCTCTATCAGGGTCTCACAAGGCTGAAATTGTGATGTTATAGAGTTGACCCTTGAACAACATGGGTTGTAACTGTGTGGGTTCAATTATAAGTATAATTTTTCTTTTCAACAAATACACTATATTACTATAAATGCATTTTTTTCTTCTTTATGGTTTCTTAACATTTTCCTTTCTGTAGTTTATTGGAATAATAAAGTATATAATACATATAACAGGAAATATATGTTAATTACTTATATTATTGTTAGGCTTCAGGTCAACAGTAGGCTACTAGTAATTAAGTTTTTGGGGAGACAAAAGTTATGTGTGGATTTTCCACTGTGTGGAAGGGGTTGGTGCCCTGAATCCTTATGTTGTTCAAGGGTCAAGTGCATATCCTAAGCTAATCAGAGGAGTGAAATCCTTTATATTCACAACACTGCCTTATGTTCAGAGGCAGAGGATTATACTGGGTATGGACAACAGGGGACAGGAATATTGGGGATCATCACAGAATTCTGCCTACTACACCTCTAAATCTCAAATATTTACTCTTTGGATCTGTGATAGTGTCACTAGACCCCTCCCCACATATTTAGTCACCAATTTGGGTTATGAAACTATGCCTCTCCATAGCCCCTTAGTGTGAAAATAAGTTAGTTAGAGGCATAGCTGCATTGGCACCAACTGACACCAACTACCTGGAGTTAGTGCATACTCCATAGGTTAAGGACACCATCCTTCATAAGACTGACCTCACTTCAGACACTAGCCACAGGGTCTGGGGTTCTAGGCCATCTTCATTTCTTACCACCTGGTTACAAATATAGGTTTTCCCACTATCCCCCCAGGTTTCATGATTTGCTAGGAAGACTCACAAAACTCAGGCAAGTGCTATACTTATGATTATAGCTTTATTATAAAGGATACAAATTGGAAACAACCAAATGAAGAGACAAATAGGAGGGTCGCAAATGTGAAGTTTCTGTATCTTCAGGATGCCTTACCCTCCTGGTACATTCCTTTTCCAGGAAGTTCACTTGAGCTTCAGTGTCTACAATTTTTATTGGAGTTTCATTGTATAGACGTGATTGAGTCATTGGCTATGTGATTAACTCCAACCTCCATCTTCCCCCTCCTCTTAGAGGTTCGGCTGATACCACCTGGTTCAAAGTGCAAACACTCTAAACACATGGTATTTCTGGCCTAGCCAGATCCCGTCTTGAGTCACTGCCTTAGCATAATGTCAGCAGTAAGCCCCCCATAAGTAGCAAAGACATTCCTATCACTCAGGTTAAATCCAAGGATTTAGAGGTTACCTCCTGGGAACCAGAGAGAAAGGCCAGCCAGATTCTTTACCACACAACAACAGCACATAAAGTTATTTCTGCTCATTAATATTTTGGCTTGAATACACCTGGATCCAGTCTTTGTAATGCTTCTGTTGGAACCTTCTGAGAGGTTCTCAAGTTCCAGGTCCAAGCTTTTGATTCACAGGTGCTGAATTGTGGAGATAGAAGGAGAGTAGCAATGAGAGATCTAGGGATAAGTGGAACATTACAAGGGCATCTATTTTCACAGAGTGCACAAGCAGATTAGCTTAGTTGGTCAGCAAAACTAGCTTAGAGGTTATTGGCTTGTAAATCCAGTGCAGTTGTTACAAGGAAGCTTCGTTAAAGGGTGTTTGATAAATCCATGAGGTTAGTGTCGCCTTGGTAAATGCCTTTACAAAAGATTGGATTTAGTTTTTTGATCTTTTTAATGAAAAAAATAGAAAAAAATCCTCACCAGATGACCCATCATAAATGAAATATTCATTTCATTTTCTTTCTGGTTAAAACTCATGTCTTGAAATGCTTTGTTGTATCTACTTAGAATGATCAATGGAGATGCCTGGGGGGACTTCTCCTGTAGAACTTGCTGCTAGAGAAGATTAAAATTGCATGAAGCCACTCATGTAATTTTAATGACCATCAAAAGAATTTTGACTAGAATTGGGAGGAATTTAAAGTGAGATGCTTCTTCTGGGAAAGGCTGAGGACATGGTCCTTTGGTATTCAAGGAGGCGAGGTCAAGCATCTATAGGACATTTTGTCTTCCATCTCTGTTTCTAGTTAGAGACATTATCTCCACAATCAAGGGTTAAGGAAAGAGGGTCTGCAAAACTAGGAGCTCCTGGCCATCTTCTTGCTGCTTCTAGAGAATCATGCAGGGTAAGAGATGGGCATGGCCTTAATGGGGCTCAGTGACCCATGTGTTCTTCCTAGGAGGGGTGAGCTGAGGTCCAGGATGGGAACTGATGAAGGTTCAAGTGCAGCACTGTGCTTTCCAGACCAAGGCTTACCACCCTATACTTATACCATCTATCTCCCAAATTTTCCATTTTATGCTCACTGAGCTCCTGCACCCATAAAGCCTACTCAGGTTTTTCCATCTCAGTGATTTCTACATCTTCTGATCCCTCAGAAGGCCATGTCTAAGTTTTTCATTAGGTAATTTGTTATCTGCTGATTTGGGGACACATTTTTTGTTTTTACTATTGATTTAAAATGGCATTAAAATCCAGTATAAGACATACTGCCCCCCAGACCTTACCAGCCTGCTTTTAAATATGGGGTCACAATCACAATAACATTTCTCTGGGTCATCTCATTTTTGCAAGCTCTCAGCTCTTGTGGCTCTCCCACTGTCAGTAGTTTGGAAGTCCTCAGGCCATGTCTCCCCTGGGGTTGTGACCACAGTTTATGCAGCTGGCCTGAAGTGTCTCCTCCTCTCTCTGATGCTGAGCTCCCCATTGCCACTCTCCACACACGATGTTCTTAGCTTCTTCTTCCCTATTTTGGATGCAGGGGGTTCTGACTTCTTGCTGAGAGCCTAGTACTCTCCTGATTCCCCTATGAGGCCACAACTACTATCCCAGAGAAGAAAGAGAAATGGCTCCTCTCATTCAGTCACAAGTTCAACGCAGAATGTCTGTGTTCTAAGGCACTGGGGTAATTCTGATATACTTGCTTTCTTCCAGTGGTTATATGTAGTAGCCCTTGACCCAAGTTTGTTCATTTCCTCTCTTTGTTTCTTTCAGTTAAGTTCTTTCTCATAGGCTCCTTGAAAAAAAGAATGGGACCTTTCCAGAAGTCTCCAAGACAGGTCTGATTTCTAAAGTAAATGTGGCAGGTAGAGACAATGGGTTCACTTATGCTGGTCAAAAGTGGTCTTTTTTTTTTCTTTTAAGATTTTATTTATTATTTGAGAGAGAGGACAAGCCGGGGGAGCAGCAGAGGGAGAGAGAGAAGCAGGCTCCCTGCTGAGCAGAGAGCCAGACATGGGGCTCCATCCCAGAACCCTGGAATCATGACCTGAGCCAAAGGTAGGCACTTAACCAACTGAGCAACCCAGGTGCCCCACAAGTGGTCTTGATGGGACAAGTCTCCAGTTTCCAAATGGAATATTTGTTTTCCCTGGAGAAGAAGGCGAAGAGGCAGAGAACTCTCAGGTATGGTAAGACTCCATCCTCCATGGTTTTTTGGTTTTTGGTGCTTGAGTAGAGCAGAACAGGGCCTTTGGCTGTCAGAAGGCCATAGCTATGTTGGGAACTAGAACATCGTCTCCCTGCTGAGCTGGCCATTGAGGATGTTATGGTGTACACCTGAAGTTAGGAGGATGTGCTACTGCCAAGAATTTTGGACATCTTTGAAGGACTTAGGGACTGCCTGTCCTTTAATGAAACAAGAGATACTGGGGTCATAGGTCTATGAAAAGCCCTAAGTACAGACTTGTTCATCAATAGGGGAGGGACACAGCCTTAAGGCCAATGGTGGGTGCACATAGCTGAGGGATCTGCGAGGAGGAATTAGGGGCCTTAGGCAGAGCAGGAAACCAAAGTGGTGGTGGCCCGCTCCTGCCTGAAGTTCTTCAGTCCTGGGGACAAGAACACAAAGAAGTTTTCGGTCTGCAAGTGGACTCTATGCAAACCCTGTCAGGCACACTGAGGGTCACAGGTTTAGGGTCCCAGGTGAATGGACGCCATGACCACTGCCATTCATTACTATCTAAGAAGCAGTAGAGATGGAGTGAAGAGATAGACTGGGTTTACTGGGTAAACTGGGTCCTTCCTCCTTGTGGAAATGAGGAAACAGGGAATAAATGTGCATGCAATCTTTCCTGAGTTGGATCTGGGTTTGAAATCTTGCTCTGACATTTCCCTGTTGTATTATTTTGGGCCAGTTTCTTCATGTCCCTGATCCTTGTATCTTCAAATTTAAAATGGGGATAATTAAAGCACCGTCTCCTGGGGATTTTGTGAATATGTGTTATCAAGTGCTTAACATAATGTATGTTATAAATTTCTCTTCAATCCTTACCCTTCTCTTTGGGTGGACCTGAATTCAAATGGATCCTGTTGCCAAATAACAATAACTAAGCACTGTGAAGTGTGTACTACTAGGAATGGTGCTCAATCACAACAGACACCATTAGATGTGCACAATCAGTGGGTATCCCCCTGCTAGACTGCTAGAGACCAGTGTGCCAGGGTACAGGGGGATGAGTTTTGTCCTATTGGGAGCTGAATAGCCATGTGACTGGCAACCCAGGCATGCCTGTGTGTGAGCACACACACACACACACACGCATGCACACACACATGTTTGCACAGACTATGGTATGCGTCTTACTTAAGGGTTAACTAGTATGGATGAGTAGCTGACTGCTGTTTATTTGCATCTGGGAAGTAGTCTTTAAACACTTATGCCTGCAGGATGCTGGAAAACAATTCCTCTGGATCCAGAGAAAATGGAGATCTAGTCAGTCCTGAAGTCTGAGAGTGGTGGGGCCACTCTGGGTGCAGGCTGGATGAGACTTCTTGAGACCAGGGAGAGCCTTGCAATAAAGAAGTCCAAGTTCCCACTTGCTGGGTGAGCTTTCCCAGCCTCCTCTGGTTGTCAGGTGCTACAGTCCTTTCCCATCCATCTAGGAAACATCATTGACTGTGCCTGAAGCTTGCTAGGAGCTAGGAGCTCCACAGAAATGATGGAATGAAGAGCCTTCTGCTATGCCTGGGAGGAGGTGGGTGATTGCTTCCTCTGGGCTTTTTATGTTGCTCAAAGCTAAAGGGTGGGCAGTAGTGGATGTGGACCGTGGGGCATGAGGTCTAGCCTGGAGCAGATGCTCAGCAGGGCTAGTTGTTAGGGGATGGACTGGACCTAGCTTGGCAACTAGCTGGAGGGCACAGGAGAGGCCTGGAGGGTTCTTTTTCTCTTGTTGGGAGCTGGGCTGTGCTGTCTGCTGCCTGTCAGGCCCTGTTCTGTGCTGCCATACTTCTAGTAAACTCCTCCTCCCATTCTTCATCCTCTCTAGCCACAGTTGCAGCCAGGGATTCCCCAGATCCTTGGGATATATCTTCTGGTTGAAGTCCCCCCAAGGCAGTGGACACAGGTAATCTGCTCTGGGTGTCTCCATGGAGGGGAGGGTGATATGCAGCACGCTCCCATGCCTCTTTCTACTCCTTTCCTGGCTTCCACACCTGACACCTGCATATTTTCACTGCCTTCCTAGCCACAGCTGCTTTTCGGGAAAAAATATGCTCCTCCTCACTTATATTTCAATATGTACCAGGATGTCCTTTCTGATGGGAGTATTTGACGTCCTTGCTATTGAATGAGAGGCTTTGTACTCTATATTTTAAGCTTCAAGGGGACACAACTATAATTTCAGAACCCGCTATGATCCAGGTGCTTTATCCACATAATCATATTTAAACTTTATAGTAATTATATCAGTCCAGGTAGGCAAGGTCAGGCTCTAACCACACACCCTCACCTTTCAGTGGCCTGAAAAAACCAAAGACTTATTTGTCCTTTATGCTACTTATCCATATGGGTTGATTGGGTATCTGCTCATCAGAGCCACTCAGAGATTCTGACAGATAAAGCAGCCCCTCTTTTGGATCTTGTGGAACACTACACCAAGGGGAGAAGAGATGTGGGGAGGGTCTTTTGTGGGGCACTTAAAGCTCTAGCAGCATAAGCAGTAGAGATTGCTTCCACTCACAAGTCACAGTAGATCTAGCCATAGGGCCTTTCAACCTCAATGATGTGGGCACTTACAAAGCTGTGGTCACCTTACAGGCATGACATTTTATAAAGTGGCTGGAAAGAGCCTTTCTGTTAAGATGCCTTCCTCCCCAACTGGCTCCCCATACCCTCCCTCCCACCCCTTAGCCAGAGGACAAGCCGCATGCTAGGTGACCGGCGAGGGTGATCACCACATCAGCTTTGGAGGCAAGGGTGGGCATCCCTATGCGACATGCACCTGATATGAGACACTTCTGTGGGCAATGTGATGAGACAGCAGGTAAAAAACCCCGATCTCTCTGACCTGAAGATCCACTGCTCAGGGTGAATGGTTCTACTTTTTCAGCTTGTTAGTTTTTATTATCAAAGGTCATTTATAGAATTCTAAAAGTTTTTTAAACTCACACAGAGCTCCCGCCTAGAGTATTGTCAGGTCAACTACATGCAAAAGAATGCAACTGGACCACTCTTGTATACCATACACAAAATCAATTCAAAATGAATTAAAGACTTAAATGGAAGACCTGAAACTATAAAACTCTTAGAACACATAGTCAGTAAGCTCTTTGATATTGGTCTTAGAGATATTTTTTTGAATCTGTTTTCTCTAGCAAGGGCAACAAAAAGAAAAATAAACAAATGGAACTACATCCAACCAAAGAGCTTTTTGCACAGTGAAGGAAACGATCAAAATGAAAAGGTATTTGCAAGTGATATATCTCATAAGGGGTTAATATGCAAAACATATAAGTAACTGAATTCAGTATTTAAAAAATATGATCTAAAAATGGGAAGAGGAAGTGAATAGACATTTTTCCAAAGAAGACAAACAGATGGTCAACAGACACATGAAAAGATGCTCATTATCACTTGATCATCAGGAAATACAAATCAGAACTACAATGAGATAACACGTTGCACCTGTCAGAATGGCTAGTATCAAAGACAAGAAATAACAAGTTTTGGTGAGAATGTGGAGAAAAGGAGACCATTTTTCATTGTTGGTGGGAACATAAATTGGTACAGTGGTACAGTCTTCCACTTATGAAATAAAAAAGTCATGGGATGTACTGTACAACATTGGGAATACAGTCAACAATATTGTAACAACTTTGTATGGTGACAGATGGTACCTAGACTTACTGTGGTGACCATTCTGTAATATGTAAAATTTGAATCACTATATTGTGCACTTGAAACTAGTACAATATTGTTGATTCAATTATTCTTAAATTAAAAGGAAAATTGTCATGTTCTCAGGAAACCCAAACAAGAAGTATTTGGAGGCAATTAGAGATATTGGTTCCTGTCCTGTCCCCTGCTGTCCCTCCAGCAGTGCCCTGTCGCTCAATCAGAAGGCACTGAGCCAGGAAAAGAAAGAGTATCTGGATGGAGCTCTACTGCATGGGTGAGCTCATGTGACGGGGTGTGGCTATCCTGATTTTATAGGTGCAGGAAGAAGGGTGCAGAGAGGGTAAGGGACCTGCTGTTGCCACACAGAGAGGAGCTGCAAGGTGAGGCCATCTGAACCCTGTCCTGAGCCTGCTCTGAGCATGGCCCACACAACCTGTTAAGACAACCTACTTGCCCAAGAGTGTTAGGCTGAGCCAGTGATCCTGGGTGGCGGGACATTCAAAGGTTTAAGAGTATAGGAGACCCTAGGTACCAGTGAGGATTGCTGGCTGTGTCTGACAGTTTCTGCCAGAATTGAGAACTGTGGGGCTTGGTGTGCCCCTGAGGTACAGGGAGGCAGAAGTCAGGACAAAGAAAAAGAGAGGAAGACTATAGTTTCCTCAAGCACTGTAGGTCATGGCCCAGTGTGGGGGTTCAGGGTGTTGTGAGTGCCTGCCCCCTCTATGTTCCTCTCTGTGGTCTGTGCAGCTCCCAGGAGCAGGAGACTGGAACCTCCAGGCCCTACTTGTTGCTAGGGAAACTATCCTGGAAGTCCCCCCTGCTGCCACAAAGTGGGCCCCATCAATCAGTCAGGCTCCAAAGACCAAGCATCTGCAGTTGAACTTTTCCTTCCTATATTTTCTCTCTTCCCTGGCATTTTGTCTGGAGGGGAGGTTGAAAACGGACACTGATGAAGGTTTTTAGACACCATGGCCCTCAGTCCTCCTAGTAGCTGTGTATGGCAAGCACTTCTATGTACATTTTTAGGGAGATCAGATTGGTTTGTCTGAGGGTGCTCAGTTAGTGACAGGCAGAGCAGGGCACCGATCCAGGCCTCTGAGCTTGAGGCCAATGCTGCCTGCATACTGACTGAGAAGAGGAGAGGGCCAAGAGGTGTGGAGGTTGTGAGGGGTGCAGGGCACCCTGCTGGATCCTGGATGACCCTTTTGCTGATGTAGTTGTGGGGACATTGAGGCCCAGAGAGGAACGAAGGCTTTCACAAGAAGGGATGGAAGATCTGCAAGCCTGCCGTTTGGTGGGAAGTGGGGATAGACTCTGGGAGGGTGTGGAAGGTACCCAAATGAACAACATGAGGAGAGATGTTGTAGGGCAGGAGAGGGGTTTCCCTAGGCTTGAGGAAACATGGCTTTCTGATCGGTAGTTTTGGATCACTTATATCTTTATAAATAAGCAGGAACTTTCTGACACACAGGAAGTTGGGCTCTCTGTGTAGGCTCCGGGGTCAGAGGGATTCAGTTAGAATCTCAGCACAGTCCTTAACCAGCCATGTGGCCTTGGCAAGTCATATACCTCTTAGGGGTAAACATAATGATGTCTATTTCGTAGATTAAAATAGGTAAAGAGCCCACTGCATAGTAAGCACTATAAATAAAATAATGGCAAGAATAAGAATAATAATGATGCCAGCTGCTAGCTGCTAGTATCATTGTGCGAAGTGGGGCTCCAAGAGCTGTTAGCACCAGCACCCAACATGCCATAACTGGGTGGGAGGCGGCCTGGCTGGTGTAGAGGAGACCTCCATGGTGGAGGGAGACTGAGCCTCATCATGTGTGGGTCCCTCCCTCTGACTTTGATCCTGGCTTTGGTGAACTGAGTGATCTTGGGGAGAGATATATGTCCTTTTAGGATCTCAGTTTGTTCATTGGTAAGCTCTTCTCACTTACCTGAGTGATGGGTTGACAATTTGACCCAGTGCAGCTTCCTGTGGGTGATGAAGCACTGTTTCTGACTGGGAGAATGAGAAATGACTCTGTCTGCCGAGCTAAGGGCGAAGGATGACTTTCCTGGGATATGGGGCTTCTGCACAGTTCTTCTGGGCCTTGGAGCTAAGGCCCCTCCACTGGCTTTGGCCCAGGGCAGTTGGCTGGAGAACCTGGTCTTCCACACATTTCTTTAATGGGCCCTGTGCTCATTGAAGCAAAGTGCACAAAAACTCCCTGTAAATGCCTGGTAATGTGGCTCAGAATTGGACCCTGCAGGATTATTAGAGCCATCCATCTTAATTATGCTGAAAATCACTTATACGCTTTACATAATAAAGCTGCATTTACAATTTCCCAGCTCTGAGCCAAGCCTGGCAGGGCTCTCACTCTCTGGGTGGGGCATTTTCCTCAAGCTGTATTTCCAGTCCCTGGATGTTTCTTTAACTCCCCTTCTTTCCTGAACCATGGGCTCAGAGCTAGGCTGTGTGGAGACTGAGCCCTGCTGGAGAGGGCACTGTCCATATTTGTCACACCCAGTATCTTACTTAACCCTCAGCATGACCCTGTGAGGTCCTTGTGCTTATTGTCATTTTACAGATGAGAAAAAAGCTCAGAAAGACCAAGTAGTCTGCCTAAGGCAACACAGTTAAGATATGTTGGTTCTAAGGAGAAAAGCTCCTCTTCTGCCTTCCACAGGGGTGTTTTCTGCCTCCCTTCTGCCCGTTTCACTTCTATGGTTTTAGGAAGCAGTGATGGGAAGAAATGATTTCCTCATCTAAGGCAGCCCCCACCCCACTCACCCTTTAGCCCCAGAAAGCATGCACACACACCACACACACACCACCACCACATACTACCCACACTGCACACATACCACCACACCCACACACACTACTACCACCGTACACCACCCATACGCCACACACATACCTCACCACCACATACTACCCACACACTGCACATACACACACTACCACCTCACACCACCCGCACACTGCACACACACACCACCACCACCACATACCACCCACACACTGCACACACACACACCACCACCACATACCACCCACACACTGCACACACACACACCACCACCTCATTCACCCACATACTGTACACACACACCACTACCACACTCCACCCACATACCTCACAGACTCACACTTCTACCATCACATACCACCAAACACCTACCACCACAAACACCACCACACCACACACCACCCACATACACTATACACATACTACCACCACCACACCACACACTGCACACATAATACCACCACCACCACATGCCATACACCAAGCACACACACACCACCACCACATACCACCCAAACCCACACACTGCACACACACATACACACCACCACTACCACATACTGCCCATACATATGCACATGCTGTCACACACACCTGAAACATATATACCACACATGCACACACACATGTGCACACTCATGTACCATCTCCCACTCATGAGCCATTCCCTGTCTAGTTCAGGCCTTAATCTCTGCATTAGAGCATAATTATGCAGGGTAATGCTGGGTTTCTCATGCCCTGTGTTCATGGGGTGGAAACTGAAGGTAAGAACCTAGCTGGGTTATGAGCTATTCAGGAAGAAAATGTGCTTTGGAGTCAGTCTCAGAAGTTGGCCTCCCCCATGAGGCAGGAGCTGGAAGACCCCAGGGAAAGGGCACATGTGTGGGTGCTCAGGTCCAAAGCAGAGTACACAGCTCTTGGGGCATGGATCTGAAGAACCCAGCCTATGGATCTTGAGATGACTGAGAAGTTAAAGTAGAACTAAGGGTCAAATGTCAGGAGCCAGGAAAAAAGATACAGATTCAGCATATGCCAACTATGACCACATCCCTGTACCATTTTGTCCAAGGGGAGATGAACTGTGGTTCTGGGCCTTGGAGGAGTTAGGCAAGGGAGGGGGAGGTCAGAGGAAGGCAGAATGGGGAAGAGCAGAGGTCTGCAAGGGTCAGCAGGGGCTTGGGGTTCTTGAGGGAAAGGAGTGTGGGAGGTGAGAAAGGGGAGGCTGGCAGGATCAGATGTTGGAGCTCAGGCAGAATCTATTACCAATAGGAGGGTGACCCAAAGGGGAGCTCAGGGGAGAGGCCCAGTGCCTGCTGTGATAGGGCACCAGCAGGAGCCTCCTGCAACCTATTGCTCAGGCAAGGGAGGAAGAGCTGAATTGAAACCCAGCCAGGCAGGGTATATGAAGATGCAACCACATGGTCAACCAGGCCATAACCAATCAGGTTGGAGAAGGGAGGGGCAAGAGGGGTTCCAGTGATGAACTTGGCAGACATAGCATAGTGGAAAGTAGATGGGGAGGGTCAGTGAGATGTGGTGGGACTGGTTCTTTGAAGCCTGGGTGCAGGCCCTCTCCTGGTGCCCAGCGACTTGCCTCTGGACTAAAGCAAGGCGGCTGAAGTCAGGACAAGCTACTCTGGGACATCAGGAAGTCATTCAGCCTCTGTGGACCTGGCATTGCCCTTCAGTTTATACAAAGTGTCCGTGAATTGCAAGACCACAGAAGTACCTTCCAGCATACTCTGGCCAGGAGAGGCAGTGTTTGTGGAGTCCTGTAGAGTACCCCCTGCTCCATGAAAAGCAGCAGCAACAGTGGGCTGATGAATGGACTTCTTTTCCAAGGGCCAGACAGTTGCCTTCCATGCTGACTTAGCACAGGGAAAGCTGTCCAGGCAGAAATGTTTCTAAGAGAAGTATAATGTGTGAGTCCCATGGGCCAATCTGATAGTGTGGGATATGATGATGGAGTCAGGTTTAAGAGGGTCACAAGGGGCGGGGGTGGAAGGCCCAGGCTTGAGAACTGAGTGAGGGCATGAGGTTCACAACCCCAACCAAGTCTTAGTCAGAGAGTAAGGTGCTGTTTGCTTTTCTGGGGGGCATAAAACAACCACTGCCTGGAACATCAGCAGCAGGGGAAACATGCTTTAGGCCAAAGACCAAGAGTTTGTTGATGGCCTACCAGGAACCTGATGGTTGGCCCATGTTAATTCTGGGATTTATGTTTCCTGGTTCCCATATGAGGAATCTGAGAATCAATAGAAACCCATGACAGCTATTGGGAGAGCTGCTAGGTCTGTCTTGCCTGCACCCACTGCCTCCTTGGCTCCTTCCCACTTCCTCTTTCTAGCATCTTCCCAACTTGGAGGCTGAGGGTGTGGGGTCAGGGGTCAGGGGTTTCCTAGAGAGATAGTGTATTAAAGTTCTCTAGAGAAACAGAACCAGTAGGATATCTACCTTTACTATAAGGAATTAACTCACACAGTTACAGAGGTTTGCAAGTTCCAAATCCACAGAGCTAGTATTCCAGTTTGACCCAAAGGCCAGAAGCTAGGGAGAGCTGATGTTACAATTTGAATATCTACAGGCAGGAAGAGTTCTCTTTTGCTCAGTGAGGATCAACATTTTGTTCTATTTAGGCCATGAGCTGATTGGATGAGGCCCACCCATATTAGGGAGAACAATCTGTTTTCTTCAGTGTACAGATTTCAATGTTAATCTCATCTGGAAACACTCTCAAAGACATACCCTGAATAGTAATTGACCAATTATTTAGATACCCTGTAACCCAGTCAAGTTTACACATAAAATGAACCATCATGGAGTATGTTTTGGTGGGGGCAGGGACCAGTGGTATAGCTACTGCAGGTGCCTGGTCATTTCTTATCTGTATAAGGCATGCTGTGAGCGTGAGAGAAGTTTTACTGGATTGTTGCCACCTTTTACCCCATGACATGCTTAGCCCATGACATTTCTCTGTCAGACTTGTGTTGGTCAGTCTCAACTGTCGCTCCCAGAAGTGATCCACACAGGCAATGGTAGTAATATTTTTACCCAAGCACTCACCCTCTTTTCCTTGGCCATGACTACTGTACACATACCTGTAGCTGGTGTCTGCAGTACTGAGGATAATACACT
Source organism: Lutra lutra (assembly GCF_902655055.1). Lineage (NCBI taxonomy): Eukaryota > Metazoa > Chordata > Mammalia > Carnivora > Mustelidae > Lutra > Lutra lutra. The sequence continues at coordinate 112,101,156 of NC_062280.1, read as the reverse complement.
GTGCTGCTCCTTGGGGCTGTAGAGCCACAAATCTATGGATTCTCTGAGGTCTCTGTGACCTCCAGCATTACTTGGGTCCTCAGAGGCTCACTATCTAAGAGCAGAAGAACCAGTGAAGTATAAGCGGGCTCAAAACGCTGGCATTTGCTGTGTGGAAAGAGGGCTGGGGGTGCTTCCCTCCTCTTTATTTTGACATTTTCTTGTCTAGACTCAGAATCCAACCCCCAGGCCTCTGAGCTGGTTGGGGAGGTGATTCCAGTGGGATGCTGGTCCCACAACTCATGTTCTGATGTGTTCCTAAAACCAAATTAGGCGGAAGAACACCAGGCTTCTTAATTATGTGGCCAGATATAAAGCAATTTGAAAACCAGCTATGTGAAACTATCCAATGAAACTATCAAGGTGGCAAAGGAAACAACTAATTGGGATCAGATTTCATGGCATCCTTTGCTCACACTCACCTGTGCCAACAAGATGAATGACACGCTGAGGAATCAGATGAGTTCCAGGGCCCCGGGAATGCACTAGACATTGCCATCCTGGAAAGAAGTCTTCTTGTCTGTACAGTTTTTGTACTAGGTGGGGCACAAATGTATATAAGCCATTCTTCTCCCAGGGGTCCTGTTGGGCATATGTACATAGGAGGCAGTTGTAGTAGATGAAGCCAGGTGCACAGAGAAGAATGCCAACCAAAGGCACTTGGAGCTTTCTAGGTGGTTCTGAAGCCCAGCTAGCCAGAGTCATCCTGTGGTATATTTATGTACGCACTTCCAACATAGTCCCCATCCACTTGCTGACCTTGCTTTCTTTCTGGGTCCCCAGCACCAGAGCCTGGTACATTGTAGGTGGGAGAGAATATTTGTTGAATGGATGGGTGGGTGGGTGGATGGTTGACTGGATGGTTGTGTGGGTGAATGGATGGATGGATGGATGGGTAAATGGATGAGTGTGTGGATGGATGGGTAAGTGAGTGGGTGGGTGGTGAGTGGGTGTCATGTCAGAGAGTAGAGTGTGACTTTCTTTCTGTAGGGTAGAGGCTCTGTCTCCTTTAGGGCTTATCCGGTACTGGGGATCCTTGTATCCCCCATTCCAGGCACAAGAGTTGCTAAAATGCTTGTAATTTCCTGTGTGATGTGGTGAGAGGAACATTTTTTTGTTTTTCATAACAAGCCCCTTTCAGTCACACTTGAGTTAATGTTAAGGAAGGGATTTTGGAGAAGGGAGGCTGATGGACAGAAGACCAACCATGTGATCGGGGGCTTGGAGCTTTCAGTCCCACAGTCTGACTTACAGTGAGGGGAAAGCAGCTGGAGATTGAGTTAATCACTGATGGCCAATGATTTGATCAATTGTGCCTATGTAATGAAACCTCCATAAAAACCCTAAGCAATCACTGATGGCCAATGAATTGATCAATTGTGCCTATGTAATGAAACCTCCATAAAAACCCTAAGCTTTGGAGAGCCTCTAGGTTGGTGAATGCATCCATGTGCTGGGAGGGTGCCACGTCCCAAACTCCAAGGGGACTGAAGGTTCTGTGCTCAGGATCCATTTGGACCTTGCTCTATTTACCTCTTCATCTGTCTGTTCATTTCTATCCTTTATAAAACATTAGCAATAGTCACTAAAGTGTTATCCCTGAGGTCTATGAGCTGTTACAGTGAATTATCAAATCTGCAAGACGGGGATCATACAACCTCTGATTTGTAGCTAAGTGAGAAAGAAGTGTGTGTAACCTTGGGACCCACTACTTGCTACTGGTGCCTGAATTGGGACCGTCTTGTAGAACTGAGCCTTAAACTGCAGGGTCTGTGCTGACTTTAGGTAGTTAGAATCGAAATTGGATTAAACTGGAAAACACCCAGTTGGCATCTACAGATAATTTGAGAATTGGTTGGGGTGGAAAACCTATATATTTTGTGTTAAAAGATTTGTGAGTAGAGAAACAGATCCTATCCTGGAGTGGGTTTATAAGAGGATATTTGTGGGGTTGTTGGAGTACGTGTATATGTGTGCATCAACAAACAGCCTCTCATGTCTCAGTGGCTTTACTTACACAACAAGAATTCAGGGCTCCTTACAACGAAGGTTGGCAGGGATCTCTGCTCCTTCATAGTCACTCAGGACCAGGCTAACAGAAGGCTCATCTTGACTTGAGTTCCTTTATCACAGAGACAGATGGAAAGAAATGTGATAAATTATGTACTTCCTCTTAGCATTTCTGCCCAGAAGTGACACACACTATTTTATCTCATTTTTTAATTGTTCAGAGCACATCCTATAGCCTCACCTAATTCAAAGTGGGAAGGGTAGTATAGTCCTCCCAGAAAGAGTTGGGAGTGGAATATGATGAATAGCCTGATGGGCTACCACTGGAGACATGAGTCATTGGGATCAGCTGAAAGGACCTTCTCTCCTCTTTCAACATCAAAAAACTGTGGCAGGACCCAAGATTCAGACATTCAGGCTGGCAAGTACAGTTTTGAAAGGCTGAACATTCCACCAGTCTTGGACATGGCATCAACCTCTCCTTCTTGGCTAGAAGTTTGGATACTCTCCAAGGAGCCTGGGTTAAATAACATGTCAATTTCAAAATAACACTAATTTTGGATATTCCAAGAGAAGAGAGTCCTTGTCACAAATTTGTCTTGGGGATGTCTCCAGGGGCAGGTGTGGGAGGAGCAATGAGAGACAGTAGGAGATTCTAGGGCTGGGAGCCCACAGTCTTCAGGATTGGACAATCAGCCACTTTCTAGCTCTACAATCTATGGCTAATCCATGTTACATGCTCATCTGTAATGGGGCTGATAGCCATGCACAGCATCTGAGTAGCTGTGGAGACTGAATAAGGTCATGCCTGGACCACTTAGTAGGAAGCCTGGCCCAGAGGTGTGGTTGCCATGATGCTTGCTGCTGGCCATCATCACAGCTGACCCTGTTAGGTCATAACCAGCCCAGTCTGCACAGAACTAAAGAGTTCTCAACAAAGAGGGTGAAGGACGGAGGCCATTAATTTTAGAGTGCTGGGAAGTCAGGACGGGTGCCTTCATTAGAAAGTTCAAAACTGCATTTTATTTCCATTTTGATGAGATTTTTATGAGTTAGAAGAGATGAAGTTGAATCCCATGAGTGTAATGGACCTAGAAAGATCACAGATACAGGATTGAATCCAATGAACCATGAGGAGTTTAGTAAATTAATTAAATTTAAGAAAATAATGAAAATTTTTTTGCCACTAGATTAAAATTTCTAAATGTCTTAAAAAGGCAATGGCAATTCTCATTCATGAGAAATTACAGTTACTCAAGAACTCCTCCTGCCCCCCAACTCTTTCTTGGGTTTTTTTACGAAGCTGCTTTGGTGAGAGAATATTGCCATGGGGTGGTTTAGGGTCAGGGTTGAGAGAGCTTTTCCAGAATGATTCTTGCAAGGTCTTGACCTTTCAGCTCTGGAACACATGAATGCTTTGCCTACTGGCAAGGATTAGTAACATTTGGTCAGAACAGTTTTGAGTTGGGGTTGGTGTAGGAGAAAAGTAGACCAGTTACTCAAGGGACCACAGAAAATTGCTCCTGGCCGATGTGGATGCAAAAATTCCAGTTGATAAGGAAAGGTTTGTTTGAGAGCTGTGGTTCAGGAGGCAGCCCTTTTGCCTAGAATCCCACTATAATCTCTGGGCTTGACATCATCCACACACATTAGTTCCAGGAGGAGGTCATGATAGCAGGTGGCTGGGGGTTTCATGTTGAATAAGTACATGCTTTGTGCTAGACACTACACAGGTATGATCTCATTTAATTCAATCAACAACCAAACTGTGGCCTCAACAGGGGCCTGGCTACTGCTATATTACAGAGAAAAACACAACTATGGGGATGTGTCTTATTTCAAGTTCAGATCATAATCCTCAAGTGAAGGCTCATTTCTGCCCAACAATCATATGAGTAGGCAAACTTTTTCTATAAAAACCAGATGATGAATGTTTTAGTCTTTGTGGGCTATGTGGTCTCTGCTGCAATTACTCAGCTTTGTGGCTGTCTTCTGGAAGCAAGCATGTACAACATAGGAATGAATAAGTATGGCTGTGTTCCAATAAAACTTTATATGTAGCAACTGAAATTTAAATTCCAAATATTTTCACATACTATAAAATATTACTTTTCTTTTTTTTTTCTCCCTATCATTAAACAATGTGAAAACCATTCTTAGCTTTTGGGGGCCATGTTGGGCCTAAGTGTCCTTGTTTGTTGACTCCTACTGTAGACCATTCCCTCTCCAAATCTTGTGTGACTCTCATAACATATCCTTGCAAACCTCCTCCACCTCTTCCCACACCTTCTTACTTCATTGAGAGGAGAGAAACAATCAGAACCCCACCCATCACCTGTCCCCACACCCTTGCCCTCCTGCCCTATAGGGGTACTTTCTTAAAGTCAATCCTTCTTCTTGCGTTGGAGATTTCACCTTCTCTGTCTACTCAAGGAAGTCACTCCAACAATGCTTACTTCTCTCCTGGATCACTCCTGTAAGTATCCCATTGTGCTGTCATTTCTGTTTCTCTACGAATAAACACACAAGCATATTTTTCCTCACACCAGCTTTATCAGTTACCATCCTATTTCTCTGGTTCCACTTACAGCAAAACACTCTGACTTTTCCGTATACCCTGCCTCTAATGCTTCTTCTGTCAGTCTGTCTCTTTAAAGCACTTTTAATCATTTATTTTAAAATTGAGGCAGATTTTACGTAGAGTGAAATAAACAGGTTCAATATGCAATTCAGTAGTTTTGTCAAATGAATATTCTTTCTAACAACCACCTACATGCAGATACAGACTATTTCCACCATCCCTGAAAATTGCCTCTAATCCTTCCATTCAAGGGACCCAGTTTTGATTTCTATAGTTTTGCCTGCTCTTGAACCTCTGGTTTCTTTTGTTTAAACCATGTTCTTGAGACTTGATTCATCCATGAATCAGTGGTTCTTTTAGTTTTTCTGGGAACTCCCTTGTTTAAATATATCGAATGCGTTTATCTATTCTGTGAATGGACATTTTTCTTTTCAGCTCTGGGCTATTATCAGTAAAACTGCTATGAACACTCTTATGCAAGTTTTCTTGTGGGACTACATTTTAATTTCTTCTAGTTAAATTCTTAAATGTGAGCAGGTGTGTGTTTAACTTCAAAAAGAAGCTGCCAGTCAGTTTACCAAAGCATTTTGTGCTATTTGTCTTCCAACCACTAATGTATGAGTTTCAGTTCCACATCCTCATCAGCATTTGGACTTGTTCATCCATTTGGTGGTAGCCTCTGCAGTAGATGGGAGGGGGCATCACAGCATTTCCTTGGTGATGGTGCTGGCCACCTCTTCATATTATTATTGGCTATTTGTGGTTTTTTTTTTATATATATATTTTGGAGATAATTTTTTTTGTTTGATATATAGCCCAATTATCTCTGTCTGTGGCTTGTCTTTTTTAAAAAATTATTTTTATTAACATATAATGTATTATTTGCCAAGGGGTACAGGTCTGTGAATCATCAGTCTTACACATTTCACAGCACTCACCATAGCCCATACCCTCTTCAATGTCCATAACCCAACCACCCTATCCCTTCCCTCCAACCCCCAAGGAACCCTCAGTTTGTTTTGTGAGATTAAGAGTCTCTTACAGTTTGTCTCCCTCTTGATCCCGTCTTGTTTCATTTTTTCCTCCCCTACCCCCCACAACCCTCTGCCCTACCGCTCAAATTCCTCATATCAGAGAGATCATATGATAATTGTCTTTCTCTAATGTCATATAGATAGATAGATAGATAGATAGATAGATAGATAGATAGATATCACATCTTCTTTATCCATTCATTTGCTGGTGGACATCTAGGTCCTTTCCTATTTGGCTATTATGGACATTGCTGCTATAGACATTCAGATGCACATGCTCCTTCGGATCACTACATTTGTATCTTTAGGGTAAATACCTAATAGTGTGATTCCAGGGTCATTGGGTAGTTCTCTTTCAAACTTTTGGAGGAACCTCCATGCTGTTTTCCAGAGTGGTTGCACCAGCTTGCATTCCCACCAACAGTGTAGGAGGGTTCCCCTTTCTCCGCATCCTCTTCAACATCTGTCTTTTCCTGACTTACTAATTTTAGCCATTCTGCCTGGTGTGAAGTGGTATCTCATTGTGGTTTTGGTTTGTATTTCCCTGATGACGAGTGATGTGGAGCATTTTTTCATGTGTCTGTTGGCCATCTGGATGTCTTCTTTGCAGAAATGTCTGTTCATGTCCTCTGCCCATTTCTTGATTGGATTATTTGTTCTTTGGGTGTTTGCTAAGCTCTTTATAGATTTTGGATACTAGCCCTTTATCTGATATGTTGTTTGCAAATATCTTCTCCCATTCTGTCAGTTGTCTTTTGGTTTTGCTAACTGTTTCCTTAGCTGTGCAAAAGCTTTTGATCTTGACGAAATCCCAATAGTTCATTTTTACCCTTGTTTCCCTTGCCTTTGGCGATGTTCTCAGGAAGAAGTTGCTGTGGTTGAGGTCAAAGAGGTTGCTGCCTGTGTTCTCCTCAAGGATTTTGATGGATTCCTTTCTCACATTGAGGTCCTTCATCCATTTGAGTCTAGTTTCATGTGTGGTGTAAGGAAATAGTCCAATTTCATTTTTCTGCATGTGGCTGTTCCAATTTTCCCAGCACCATTTGCTGAAGAGGTGGTCTTTTTTCCATTGGATATTCCTTCTGCTTTGTTGAAGATTAGTTGACCATAGAGTTGAGGGTCTATTTCTGGGCTCTCTTCTGTTCCATTGATCTATGTGTCTGTTTTTGGCCAGTACCATACTGTCTTGATGATGACAGCTTTGTAGTAGAGCTTGAAGTCTGGAATTGTGATGCCACCAACTTTGGCTTTCTTTTTCAATATTCCTTGGCTATTCGAGGTCTTTTCTGGTTCCATATAAATTTAGGATTGTTTGTTCTATTTCTTTGAAAAAAATGGATTGGATTTTGATACGGATTGCATAAATGTATAGATTGTTATAGGTAGCATAGATATTTCACAATATTTGTTCTTCCAATCTGGGAGCATGGAACATTTTTCCATTTCTTTGTGTCTTCTTCAATTTCTTCAAGACTACTTTATAGTTTTCTGAGTATAGATTCTTTGCCCCTTTGGTTAGGTTTATTCCTAGGAATATTAGAGTTTTGGGTGCAATTGTAAATGGGACTGACTCCTTAATTTCTCTTTCTTCTGTCTTGTTGTTAGTGTAAAGAAATGCAACTGATTTCTGTGCATTGACTTTATATCCTGACACTTTACTGAATTCCTGTACAAGTTCTAGCAGTTTTGGAGTGGAGTCTTTTGGGTTTTCCACATATAGTATCATATCATCTGCAGAGTGATAGTTTGACTTCTTCTTTGCTGATTTGGATGCCTTTAATTTCTTTTTGTTGTCTGATTGCTGAGGCTAGGACTTCTAGTACTATGTTGAACAGCAGTGGTCATAATGGACATCCTTTCAGTGTTCCTGATGTTAGCAGAAAAACTTTCAGTTTTTTCTCCTTTGAGAATGATATTTGTGGTGGTTTTTTCATAGATGGCTTTGGTAATATTGGGGTATGTGCCCTCTATCCCTACACTTTGAAGAGTTTTAACCAGGAAGGGATGCTGCACTTTGTCAAATGCTTTTTCAGCATCCATTGAGAGTATCATATGGTTCTTATTCTTTCTTTTATTAATGTATTGTATCACATTGATTGATTTGCGGATGTTGAACCAACCTTGCAGCCCTGGAATAAATCCCAATTGGTTGTGGTGAATAGTTCTTTTAATGTACTGTTGGATCCTATTGGCCAGTATTTTGGTGAGAATTTTTGCATCTGTGTTCATCAAGGATATTGGTCTGTAATTCTCTTTTTTGATGGGATCCTTGTCTGGTTTTGGGATCAAGGTGATGCTGGCCTCATAAAATGAGTTTGGAAGTTTTCCTTCCATTTCTATTTTTTGGAACAGTTTCAGGAGAATGGGAATTAATTCTTCTTTAAATGTTTAGTAGACTTCCCTGGGAAGCCATCTGGCCTTGGGCTTTTGTTTTTTTGGAGATTTTTGATGACAGTTTCAATCTCCTTACTGGTTAGGGGTCTGTTCAGGTTTTATATTTCTTCCTGGTTCGGTTGTGGTAGTTTATATGTCTCTAGGAATGCATTCATTTCTTCCAGATTGTCGAATTTGTTGGTGTATAGTTGTTCATAGTATGTTCTTATAATTGTCTGTATTTCTTTGGTGTTCGTTGTGATCTCTCCTCTTTCATTCATGATTTTATTTATTTGGGTCCTTTCTCTTTTCTTTTTGATAAGCTGGCTAGGGGTTTGTCAATCTTATTAATTCTTTGAAAGAACCAGCTCCTAGTTCGTTGATTTGTTCTATTATTTTTTTTAGTTCTATTTCATTGATTTCTGCTCTGATCTTTATGATGTCTCTTCTCCTGCGGGTTTAGCTTTCTTTGTTGTTTCTTTCTCCAGCTCCTTTAGGTGTAGGGTTAGGTTGTGTACCTGAGACCTTTCTTGTTTCTTGAGAAAGGCTTGTACCACTATATATTGTCCTCTCAGGACTGCTTTTGCTGTGTCCCACAGATTTTGAACCGTTGTGTTTTCATTATCATTTGTTTCCATGAATTTTTTTCAATTCCTCTTTAATTTCCTGGTTGACCCATTCATTCTTAGAAGGATGCTGTTTAGTTTCCATGTATTGGGTTCTTTCCAAATTTCCTCTTGTGATTGAGTTCTGGTTTCAGAGCATTGTGGTCTGAAAATATGCAGGGAATGATCCCAATCTTTTGATACCAGTGGAGACCTGATTTATGGCCCAGGATGTGATCTATTCTGGAGAATGTTCCATGTGCTCTAGAGAAGAATGTGTATTCTGTTGCTTTGGGATGGAATGTTCTGAATATATCTGTGATGTCCATGTGGTCCAGTGTGTCATTTAAGGCCTTTAGTTCCTTGTTGATCTTTTGCTTGGATGATCTGTCCATTTCAGTGAGGGGAGTGTTAAAGTCCCCTACTATTATTATATTATTGTGATGTATTTCTTGATTTTGTTATTATTTGGGTTTATATAGTTGGCTGCTCCCATGTTAGGGGCATAGATATCTTAAAATTGTTAGAACTTCTTGTTGGACAGACCCTTTGAGTATGATATAGTGTCCTTCCTCATCTCTTATTATAGTCTTTGGCTTAAAATCTAATTGATCTGATATAAGGAGTGCCACCCCAGCTTTCTTCTGATGTCCATTAGCATGGTAAATTCTTTTCCACCCCCTCATTTTAAATCTGGAGGTGTCTTCGGGTCTAAAATGAGTTTTTTGTAGGCAGCATATTGATGGGTTTTGTTTTTTTATCCATTCTGGATACCCTGTGTCTTTTGAGTGGGGCATTTAGCCCATTAACATTCAGGTAACTATGAGAGATATGAATTTAGTGCCATGTATTGCCTGTAAGGTGACTGTTACTGTATATTGTCTCTCTTCCTTTCTGGTCTACTACATTAGGCTCTCTCTTGTTTAGAGGACCCCTTTCAATATTTCCTGTAGAGCTGGTTTGGTGTTTGCAAATTCTTTCAGTTTTGTTGTCGGAAGCTTTTTATCTCTCCTTCTATTTTCAATGATAGCCTAGCTGGATATAGTATTCTTGGCTGAAGTGTTTCTCATTTAGTTACTCTGAATATATCATGCCAGTTCTTTCTGGCCTGCCAGGTCTCTGTGGATAGGTCTGCTGCCAATCTAATGTTTTTCCCTTGTATGTTACAGACTTCTTTCTCGGGCTGCTTTCAGGATTTCTCTTGTCACTAAGACTTGTAAATTTTACTATCAGGTGATGAGGTTGGGACCTATTTTATTGATTTTGAGGGGCGTTCTTAGCATCTCCTGGATTTGATGTTTGTTCCCTTTGCCATATTACGTAATTCTCTACAATAATTCTCTCCAATATACCTTTTGCTCCCCCTCTCTCTCTTCTTCTTCTGGAATCCCAATTATTCTAATGTTGTGTCATCTTATGGTGTTACTTATCACTCAAATTCTCTCCTCGTGGTCCAGTATTTGTTTTCTCTCTTTTGCTCAGCTTCTTTATTCTCTGTCATTTGGTCTTCTATGTCACTAATTCTTTCTTCGCCTCATTTATCCTAGCAGTTAGGGCCCTCCATTTTTATTGCTTCTCATTAATAGCTTTTTGATTTACTTGGTTAGATTTTAGTTCTTTTATTTCTCCAGAAAGGGCTTTTATCTCTCCAGAGAGGGTTTCTCTAATATCTTCTATGCCTTTTTTGAGCCTGGCTAGAATCTTGAGAATCGTCATTCTGAATTCTAGGTCTGTCATATTAGCAATGTCTGTATTGATTAGGTCCCCAGCCTTCGGTACTGCCTCATGTTCTTTTTTTTGTGGTGAATTTTTCTGCCTTGTCATTTTGTCCAGATAAAATTTGCTTTCTCCTCCTCTGGAATTCCGCTGTTCTCCTTGGTGAGTGAAGTTGGTCTTGGCTAGGTTTCTTGTTGATCTTCTGGGGGAGGGGCCTGTTGTAGTGATTCTCAAGTGTCTTTGCCCCAGGCGGAATTGCACCGCCCTTACCAGGGGCCGGGCTAAGTAATCCACTCGGTTTGCTTTCGGAGCTTTTGTTCCCTGAGTGCTTTCCATAGAGTTCCGGAGGACAGGAATGAAGATGGCGGCCTCCCAATCTCCAGCCTGGAGGAGCAGAGAGCTCAGGGTCCCACTCCTTAGTGTGCCCTCAGAGAAAAGCGCCCAACTGCCCCCGTCTCCCTGGCCTCTGGTCGCGCTTGTAGGAAAGCGCTCTATCGGTCGCATTTGGAGAAAAGAACCCAGTCGCTTCCGTCTCTGTGGCCTCTGGCCGCGCTCTGAGCTTACCCAGCCTGCGACCGGTTCAAGGTAACTCTGAGCTGAGAGCTCACTCCTCGGCTTTGTTGCTGTAGCCGGCTTCCCCTCTCTAATACCTGTGAGCTCTGTGATACTCAGATAGCCCCGGTCCTTCTGTGACCCCGTGGGACGTGCGGTTATGTTGACCCCGTGTGGGCTTCCCTCCGGTTTAGCCTCTGGAGCGATGTCCCTCCATGGAGCAGACTTTTAAAAGTCCTGATTTTGTGCTCCGTTGCTTTGCCGCTTGCCGGGAGCTGGCCCCTCCCCCTGCGGTCTATCTTCCTGTCACTTTGGATTCACTTCTCCTCAGATCCTACCTTTCAGAAAGTGATCGATTTTCTGTTTCTAGAATTGTTGCTCTTCTTCTCTTTAATTTCCTGTTGGATTTGTAGGTGTTTGCAATGGTTAGATAAACTATCTAGCTGATCTCCTGCTACCTGATGTCATCTCAGCCTGCTACTTCTCCGCCATCTTTACTCCTCCTAGTTTGTAGATTTCTATGGATTTTTCTATAATAATGTCATCTACAAGTAAACAAAGCCTTACTTCTTCCTTTCAGATCAAGTTTTCTTTTTTTTCTTTTCTTCTTCCTTTTCTTTAACAGACTATAAAAACCTTCATTACAATAGGATATAGAAATAATGAAACTGGTTGTCTGACTTGTTCCCAGTATTAGGGCACAAAGATTAATATTTCATCATATATATGATGTTAGCTGTATGTTTTTCTCATGCATACTCCTCTTTAGGTTGAGGAGATCCCTTCTATTCTCTTTTTGCTGAGAGTTTTTATTATGAACACTTGTTAAATATTATCAAATGCTTTCTCTGAATCTACTGAGACTATTATATGGTTTTTGTTCCTTTATTCTGTTAATACACTGAATTACATTGATTGACTTTTGAGTGTTGTGCCAACCTTGCATCCTTATGATATACTGCATTTGGTCACAAATATATTCTCTTTTTTCATGTATTTCTGGATTTGATGTGTAATATGGTGTGAAAGATTTTTGTGTCTCTTCATGAGGAGCATTGTTCTGTAATTTTCTTTTCTTATAATATTTTTGTCGGGTTTTTTATTAGGGTTATATTAATTTCATAAAATGGGTTGGAAATGTTTCCTCCTTGGCTGTCTGATAGTTTGTGTAAGATTGGTATTTCTTTCTCAAATGTTTGGTAGAATTTACTGGCAAAGACATTGGATCTGGAGTTTTGTTTGTTTTGTTTGTTTGCCTTGTTTGTTTGTTTTTAAAGTGGGAAGATTTTAAGTGATGGTCTCCATTTAAAAAAATGAAGGTTATTCTGATTTTTCTATTTCTTCTTGTGAAAATTTTGGGAAGTTGTATTTTGCAACATACTTATTACCATCTAAATTATTGAAACTTGACATGAAGTTATTCATGATAGCTTATTTATTTATTTTTTTAAATAATTTTATTTTTTTTCAGCATAACAGTATTCCTTGTTTTTGCACCACACCCAGTGTTCCATGCAATCCGTGCCCTCTCCAATACCCCCCACCTGGTTCCCCCAACCTCCCACCACCCACTGCTTGAAACTCCTCAGATTGTTTTTCAGAGTCCATAGTCTCTCATGGTTCACCTCCCCTTCCAATTTCCCCCAACTCCCTTCTCCTCTCTTACTCCCCTTGTCCTCCATGCTATTTGTTAGGCTCCACAAATAAGTGAAACCATATGATAATTGACTCTCTCTGCTTGACTTATTTCACTGAGCATAATGTCTTCCATTCCCGTCCATGTTGCTACAAAAGTTGGGTATTCATCCTTTCTGATGGAGGCATAATACTCCATAGTGTATATGGACCACATCTTCCTTATCCATTCATCCATTGAAGGGCATCTTGGTTCTCATGATAGCTTATTAATATTCTTTTGACATCTGTAGGACATTTCAGGCTTTCATTTCATTCCTGATACTGGTAATTTGTATTTTCTTTTCTTTTGTTTTCTTGACATTCTTGTTTTTTTTTATTAATTTTCTTTAAAAAGAAAAAGATGTTGTTTTTTTCTGGCTTTTTTCATGGCTACTCTGTTTTCTCTTCTGTGTATTTTTCTTACCCTCTCATCTTTATGATTTCTTTGCTTTTCTGCTTGCTTTGAACTTAAACTGCTTTTCTTTTGCTAACTTCTGAGGTGGAAACTGTTTAAAACTCCTGTTTTCTAATATGTAGAATTAAATTATCAATTTATATCTAAGTACTCCTTAGCTGCCTTCACACATTTTGAAATTCTGGGTGTTCATTATCATTTGATAAAAATATTGTCTAATTTCCTTTGAGTTTTTCTTAGACTCATGGCTTATAAAAAGTATATTACTTAGTTTCAGGAGATTTTGGTGGCACATATTGCATGGAGCACTGGGTGTGGTGCATAAACAATCTTGGAACACTGAAAAAATAAAATTAAATTAAAAAAGAGATTTGGGGGGCACCTGGGTGGCTCAGTGGGTTAAGCCTCTGCCTTTGCTCAGGTCATGATCTCAGGGTCCTGGGATCGAGCCCCACATCAGGCTTTCTGCTCAGCAGGGAGCCTGCCCCCCTCCCCCCTGCCTGCCTCTCTGCCTACTTGTGATCTCTCTCTCTCTGTCAAAAAAAATAAGTAAAATATTAAAAAAAAGAGATTTTGGTGGTGAGGTATTTTTCTAGTTAATTTGTAAGATAATTGCTTAATAATTTATTTCTAAATTAATTCCAGAGTAAGTAAGAATGGACTTTGTAAAGTTTCATCCATTGAGACATATTTTATGTACCAGCATATCCATAAGCTATTTTGGTGACTGTACCATGAGAATATTCTTAAAATGAGAGTGTGTTCTGAACTTCCTGGGTATAGTGTTCTACAATTGCCAGTTTGATCAAATTGGTTAATTGTGATGTTCTATTCTTTTATATTGTACTGATTTTAAAATCACATTTATCATTTACTGAGAGAGGAGTATTAAGATCTCCAACTCTAGTTGTGAATTTGTGTATTTCTGTTTGATCCATTCATTGTTTTTTTCATGTACCTTGAATCTATCTGATTAGGTGGACACATATTAGGATTGTTACATCCTTCTGGAGAATTAATCTTCTGGATGTTGTGACATGTTCTTCTCTATCTCTGGCAATATCTTGAAGTCTACTCCATTACTGCAGTCTTACCACCTTTTTGTTATCAGTGTTTGCAAGGCACGCATTTCTCCAACTTTGCACTTTCAACATATATTGACTATTAAATTTAAATTTTGTCTTTTATTAATAGCATAGAATTAAAAAATTCATTTTGATAGTGCTCAGCTTTTAAGTTGAGTGCTTGCTTTAGCAAAATTATTGAAGTTGTTGAACTTCACAGTCTATCATTTGCTATTTGTTTTATGTATTCCATCTGTTTTGTTGTTGTTGTTGGTGGTGTTGTTCTTTTTGTTCTCCCCTTCCTGACTTCTTTTGGAGTAATCAAGCATTTAGATAATTAAAAAAAATTCCATTTATTTCCTCTGTTGGCTTATACTCCCACCATCATTCTTGGAAATTGACTTATGTCTTTCATCAGTTTTCATTTAGAAAAATTTTGGCCTTTTCTCCTCAATATTTTTTCTGCCCCATTTCTCTCTCTGTTTCTTTCTGGGACTCCTATGTTAGACCATTTAATATTGTTTTACATGTGTCAGACACTCTGTTTTTTAAAAAATTATTTTCTCTGTGTGTTTTAGCTTGGATAGTTTCTGTTAACACATCTGAAATCTATGAATTGTTCTCCACTGAGTGTAGTTCAACACTGACTACATCTAATACATTTTTCAGTTAGATGCTGTGTTTTTTAGTTCTGGAATTCCAATTTGGTTCTTGTCTTATGGCTGAAATTTCTTTCCTGAGAGTCTTCATCACCTTCATCTCCTCACCCATTCTGTCTGTTTTTCTTCTCATTTCTTCACTTGGAATGGTTTTTAAGAGGGGGATACAAACCATGAGAGACTGTGGATTCTAAGAAACAAACTGAGGGTTTTGGAGGGAAGGGGTTGGGGGAATGGGTGAGCCTGGTGGTGGGTATTAAGGAGGGCATGTATTGCATGTAGCACTGGGTGTGATGCATAAACAATGAATCTTGGAACACTGAAAAAATAAAATAAAGTTTAAATAAAAGAAAGAATTACATTGAGTCTACAGTAAAAGTGTAAAAACAAACAAACAAAAAAGAAAATGTCATTGTCTTCTAATTCCAAAATTTGAGTGATCTGTGAATTGGCATTATTGACTTGTTTCCTCTTGATTCTGGGTACATTTCTTTGTTTCCTTAAACCTCTAGTATATTATGGATATTGTGAGTGATATTTTGAAGAGATTTTGGATTATGTTATGTCTTTTTAGAGATTGTGAAATTGTATGTGCATATGTGTGTGCATGTGCACGTGTAAGTATATGTATATGTGTGTGCATGCCAGGGATTGTATGTAGCAGTTGAATTACTGATGGGTCATCTCCAACTTGTGTTGTTTTCTCCTCTTCAGAACTCTTAAAGTCAGAGGCTCTCAGTACTCAGTTCTTGGTCCTCTTTCATGCTCTATGTATATTTTCTTCATTGGGGATTGCACTCAGTCTCATGATGTAGATACTATGCACATTCTGACAACTCGCAAATTTATAATTCAATCTTGATTTGACTATTGAAGCTCATTTTTCTATATTCAGCAACAGTATATTCTATATCTCTTCTTGGATGTTTGATATCTGAAATTCAACATGCCAACAACTGAACTCCAATCTCTGCCTGTTCCTCAATTGAAATGATCCATTTGACTTATAGCCTTCCCATTCAGTGCATGACAACTGCTTCTCAGTTGCTCAGGTCAAAAGTTCTGGAATCATCCTTGACTCTATTCTTTCTTTTACACTCTTCATTCAATCTGTCACGAAACCCCACTGATTCCAGCTTCCAAATAAATCCAGCATCCAATTTTACCACCAGTTCCATCCTACCATCAGCTCCTACCTCATTTCCTGAACAGCCTTTAGTTTGTCTCTGCCTCCACTCTTGTCCCTCTGCAACTCATTTGTTACACAATAGCTGAAGATTCTTTGAAAATGGAAACCAGACCTATGCTTCTTCTGCTCAAATCATGCAATGGCTCTCCATTTTATTCAGAATAAAGAGCAAAACTCACCAGTGTTGTCTTCTTTAACTCTCTCTTCATTTCACTCATTTGCTCCAGCCACAGTGCACCCCCCACCCCCTTACTATTTCTCAGATATGCTAGGGAATGGCAATTATATCTTCTGCCTGCGGCCCTTTCCTGAACTTCCACATGGCAGGAACTGAGATGAGAGAGATTGAGGAGGATCTTATTAGCCATAGTAAGGAATTTTACCTCAAGACACTAGGGAGCCAAAGAAGATGCAACCTTGCTTCCCATTTGTTGAGAACAGTGCAGTGGTTGGCTGTGTTTGGGATTATTGATGTGGAAAGGTGGAGAGCACTGTCAGGGAGGCCAATAAGCCCAGCATCTTTGGGATGGGTCTCTTTTGGGTGCTCACTCTTCACTAGGTGGTTATGACTGTGCTCTGCCCCACGAGAAGCACCCATAAATGTCACCTTCAGAATGGCTGATGCATCTCGTGGGATGCTTGTATCCTTTCATGCCTCTTGCTTGTGAAGGAAAAAAAAAAATGTTTCATTTTGCTTGCTGAGTAGAAACAGGGTACTGTAACCACCTCTCAGAATAATATACTGCTTAAATAGAATTTCCTACTTCTACACAAACAAAAAGGGGTAAATGTAACCATCTCTCAGAATAATATACTGCTTAAACTATAACTTTAACTACTGAGGAGTTGTACTGGTCATGCAAGCATGCTTAAAGATGATCTTGAGAAAAACATGTACTAGCAGCAGACCTCTCTGGTGGAGGGGATGATACATGCCCTTGAAGCCAAATGGCTGGGAATGCTCAGCCATGCTCGGGGTGGAACACTGCCCTGCTTGCCTTTTTTGTTTTCTCCCCTACCTCAGAGAAAAGCCTCCTGCTAAGGTAATCCCTTTAAGTGCACCTGCACAACTACAAATCCATGCTGCTGGACCAGACACACCTTAATCCTTTTCTAGTTTATCTCATTTACCTCTAAAACTTGTGGCCAATGTGACTCACATTCCTTCTTGTTTACCTGCTAGACCTATGGTTATTGTTTAACCTTCTTTTCTTCCTCTTTGTTGCTATTTTGTATCTAATAAATATGGGATTGAGGAGTTGTTGGGGGTGACAGTCCTTCTGGCTGTCGTCGCCTGCTCCCTCTCTCTCGCAGCTGACTCAATTGTGCCACATTCTTCTCCTGTGCGCCATTAGGAAAGTGGCAGGGTACAACTGCCTTGTATCCTTCCTTTGCTACCATTTTTTACTAACGACAAACTGGTGACTGCCCAGTTATGCTATTGGCCTGGCAGCTGTGCTGGGCCAATTAAAATTGCTCCTCTTTAAGTTGACCTTATATGAAATAGCCTGTGAGGAAGGGTTGTTTATGTTTGTCTCTCCAAAGGCATTTCTGTGGTAGATGAGGAAGGGTAGATGATGAAATTCAAAAGATAGCCTGTCTTATGGGAAAGAGGTGAAGATTTGACATCAGACAGACTTGAGTTTGAAACCTGTCTATACTTTTTAGTAGTTATGTAATCTTGAGCAAGTAGCTTCAACTTTCTAAGCTATAACATGGGAATAATAAAGATTCTTTTGCAGGGTTTTTGTGAGCAATTAATGATTCATGGTGACTGCCCAACACATAATTTGTGCTCCTTGGGGCTCTGAAGCCCTATACCCTCCATGAAGAAGGTCAGCAGACAGCACAGTGACTCAAAGAAGCCCCTTTTCCATTTCCCTTGGCTTCAGATATTGTTTTTCTTCCTGAGGTGCCCCCAGCTGACTGGATGGTTGAGTACAAGAGCAGTCATTGAACCTTTGTTGTGTGGAGGACATGACTGACTTTTATAGGGTATATGCCTTTTTTGGCGGGGGCAGCTCAGTCCTCATCTGGAACTTCTTTGAAAACTCTTAACATTTGTCATTACTGTTTAAGAGGCTGACAGTACAAAAGTTGATGAGGATATGGAGGCACAAGAGCTCTTGTTTACTGCTTCCGTGTGGTGGTAGGAGCTGGTAGGAGCTTTGTGGAAAGCGATGTGTTACTGCCTTATGATTTGGATGCACATGCTGTATGACTCAGCCATTCCATTCCTGGATATGGAACTCTCCAACCTGTTGGCATAAAATATCCCTTACTCCTTGGGGTGCCTGGGTGGCTCAGTGGGTTAAAGCCTCTGCCTTCGGCTTGGGTCATGATCCCAGGGTCCTAGGATCAAGCCCTGCATCAGGCTCTCTGCTCAGCGGGGAGCCTGTTTCCTCCTCTCTCTCTCTCTCTCTGCCTCTCTGCCTACTTGTGATCTCTGTCTGTCAAATAAATAAATAAAATCTTAAAAAAATCCCTTACTCCTTAATCTTTTTATTAGGAAATATATTTCAATCATATGTGTAGGTACATAGTAATATCTGCACATAAAATGTAAGTAGTGACAAGAATACAATGAACAGGTGTGTATCCATCACTCAGCTTGAGAAATAGAACATTACCAATAATCTTGCAGCCCCATGGGTACATCTTTCTCAACTACGATCTCTCTTTGAAATTGAGTACTAATCCTTTGCTCCTTTTTAAATAAATTTTATCACAGGTGAATATATCTCTCTAGCAGGTTTTTGAGCTTTATCTCAGTGGAAAGATACTTTATATGTTTCCTTTAGCTCATTTTTTTGAAATTAATATTGCATTTATGAAATTTTTCTATATTTTATATGTTATTCTCTTTCTTCATTTTACTATTGGTGGATATTTGTATTGTTCCCCTTATTCTGCCCTGTTTTTACTATGCTTATTTCCATCTTTTTGTGCTGCTATGGGCATTTCTGTGTATGTCTCCTGGTGAACCTGTGCACACATTTTGTGAGTTACTGTTCCATATCCAGGAATGGAGTGGTGGGTTGTTCAACATGTGGCAACCAGGTCACAGGACAGTAATGCATTGTTTTCCACAGAGCTCCTACCAGTTTATATTCCCTCCACTTCCCACTGCTCCAAATTCTCATCAAATTGTATTGGCAGATGTCTTAATTTTTGCCAACCTGAAGGGTGTTAAGTGGCAACTTATTGTGGTTTCTATACTCTTCTTTATAGGAATCTTTGAGAACCAACATAAAAGTCAACTCCAACTGGGGACATGTCCCTGCGACTCCAAGTCCGCAGTTCACAGGCTTGTCTATCTCTACCTTTCTTAATCCGACAGCAGCTGCTGCTGGTGATGGGGGCAGGGCAGAGGCTGAAGACATAATTTGATGGGCCTTGTCTCTCTGAATTTGAAGATTTGTTCTTCCCACCCTGTGTCCTTCTACATCCTGCTCTCGATTGTTGATTAATTTACCGTAAAGCCCTGGAGTGGGGCAGCTGCGTGAAGGGTGAGAAATAGGGTTGGTTTGTGGCTGGTGAGTGGCAGACCATCCATCACTCAGAGGGGAAATTGCTCTTTTAAGGAGAAGTAGTGAATTGTTTCTGGCCTGGGTGTAAGTCAGGCAGTGGCTTGGAACAGTGACAGAGCTTGCAGCCGTGGGCTGGATCCCTGATCGGTCATTTGTTGCTGCTGAAGTGTCACACTTTGCAAATTTGCCACAGATAGGCCATTTGATGCGTGGGGAAAAGCAGTGACAGTGCCTTCATCTTTGTCTCTTAACAAAGATGTTCCAGGGTCTTCTGACTGTTAGCAGACCTAGGTCTGCTCAGCATCACCAGGGCCTGCTTTTCCTTTAGGATGGCCAAGAGCTGTTCATTTTCTCATCCTCTGATTCATTAGTTCAGTGGTTCTCAGCTGGGTGATTTTGCTCTCCAGGGAATATCTGGCCATGTCTGGAAATAGTTTTGGTTGTCATAACTGGAAGTCACTACTAGCGTCTAAGAAGTAGAGGTCAGGGATGCTGCTAAATATCCTACAAGTGCAGCAGGACAGCTTCTACAACAAAGAATTATCTGGCCCAAAATTGTCAAGAGTGCCAATGTTGAAAAACATGGCATTATTCATTGAAGGTTCAACAAATAGTTTATTGAGTACTGGTAATGGGCCAGAACCTATCCAGCATGAAGGATAGCTATGTTCAGCCCAGGAGTTTTGGGGATGCTTCATCCTCAGGGGCCCCTGTGTCTGTTCAACCTAGCAGTTCTCATTTGACATTGGCTCCTTGGTCAGATGAGAAGACAACTGCTTTTCAGACCCCTTCCCTAGCTGCCCTCTATTTAATCAATGCTGCATCCATCAGGCCCAATCAGGAGGCAGACAATGAGGAATGCAGCAGGCCAATGGACCAGGTAGAGATGATGTCAGGCAGTGCACATGATGTCATGCACTCCATAGACGTGGAGGCTGACCATGGAGTTATGTGATGGAGGGCAGGAATGTGGCTGTGCATGAAGGGTCAGTGAAGTGTGAAGGCTGAAAGCACGAGCCTGGATGTAGTACCAGCCCTCGAGTGCCAGCTGTGTGGCCCTGAGAATTTACTACACTCAAGGGCCTTGGTTTTCTCATCTGTACAATGGAGACATTGAAAGCATTGAAAGTGGAGATTATTATGAGGATTACATGCACTGATCCATGTGGAGATGGTCCAGAGTCCCAGAGAAACTTCCCTCTTGTGAGCCTAAGCTAGAGATGTGAGCATTGGGGACCATTCTGGATTTATACTTCCTGTGGTGGACAGAATTTTCCATTAGAATGTGGTCATTTCCACCTTCCTTTGTTTCCTTTTAGACTGTTCTTAGAGAATAGGTGATGTCCTGGTGGCCCAGAATCTCCTCACTTATTTCCCTCTGGCTCAAGTTTACTCTAGTAGCAGCACCTGCCCAGCCATGTTAGAGGGGCCATATTGGAGCTTCAAGCAAAAGGGACTATTAGGAATATGGATCTCACTTTTGTTAAAATCTTGATAATTTCTTCATCATGGATTTTTTTACATTAATTTAAATTTTAGAAGTAGTGCATTAAAATATTTATCTTGACTGTTGAGTTTTTTGGTGGTCCTAAATTTTGTGCCCAAAGTGAGTGTCCTCACTTGCCATATCCTAGAACTGGCTCTAGTTCTGGCAATGAGTCTGGTGGGTGGATCTTCTGTCACTGTCTCATTCCTACCCTCACATCCTCCATCTTTGTCTCCATTTCTGTCTTCTTCCACATCTTCCCTTTCCATTCTCCATTGCCCTTCCCATACCAATCCCATCTCTCGTCATCATAGAACCAAACCCCAAATGTGCAGAGCTCTGTATGTGAGGGCAAGAAAGATGAAGCCTGGGAGAGTATGTGGCTGGTGTGGCCTGGACATACCCATTAGAAGACAGTGCCCAATCCAATAGTCCAGTGTTATCTATGTTATCTCCCAGGAACCACAGGGCCCATTCCCTCTGACCCTGGAGTTGTTAGATTGTTCTGGAGACTGTAGTGACCATTGCAGTATGCCCGGCTCTGCATCTCTGATCCCCTGTCACCATGGGATCTTCAGCCCATGGTCTGGAGGCCTTACTGGGTAACAGGGCAGCACCTGCTGGAATCATGGAGGATACCCTCCCACTCAAGGGCAACAACAGAATCTTCTGATGAAGATAGATCACAATCTGAGTGCCAGAGGGTATTATTTATGAATTTTCATAGCACTGCTTTGATCTGGATGGTGTCAGCAGGGGAAAGGGCTTCTGGCATCAATTTTGGGAGAAAAACACTGCCAGGCATACCATCCATCCCCAGGCCAGCATGAGGGGGACTAAGGCCCACCCACTCTTCACTTGGCAGCCCAGCAGGAAACCACAGCAGCCACTCTGTAGGAGGAAGTTCTCTTTCTCCCCTCTCCTTCCCTCCCCACCTCCAAAACCCTAGGCAACCACTAGTCTACTTACTATATCTATAAATTTTCTTGTTCTAGACTTTCTGTGTAAATGGAATTACAAAATATTTTTTTGTGTGTGGTACATGACAGGCTTTTTCATTAAGTAAAATGTTTTCAGGATTCAGACATGTTGTATCATTTATTATTCCATTTTATTGCCAAATAATATTCCACGACATGGCTATATCATATATATTCATTGAGCAGTTGATGGACATTTGAGTTACTTTCATTTTCTGGCTGTTATGAACATATATGTAAAAGTTTTTGTGTGGTGTATGTTTTCATTCCTTTTAACTAAGAGTGGAATTTCTGAGTCATATAATAACTCTCTGTTTAACTATTTAAGGCAATCCCAACCTGTTTTCCTAAGCAACTGCACCATTTACATTCCTGGCAGCAATGTATGAAGATTCCAATTCTGCGTATCCTTACAAACACTGGCTATTATCTATCTTTTTAATATAACCATTCTAATGGGTATGAAGTGGTCTCTCACTATGGTTATGATTTGTATTTCTCTAATGACTAATGATTTTGAGCATTTTTTCATATATGTATTAGCCATTTGTATATCTTCTTTGGAGAAATGTGTATTCAAATGTTTTGTCCTTTTAAAATTGGGTTGTCAATTTGTATTATTCAGTTTTTTTAAATTTTATTTTTTTTTTAATTTTATTTTTTTAAAATTTTTAAAATTTATTTTCAGTGTAACAGTATTCATTGTTTTTGCACCACACCCAGTGCTCCATGCAATACGTGCCCTCTCCAATACCCACCACCTCGTTCCCCCAACCTCCCACCCCCCTGCCCCTTCAAAACCCTCAGATTGTTTTTCAGAGTCCCATAGTCTCTCATGGTTCACCTCCCCTTCCATTTCCCCCAACTCCCTTCTCCTCTCTTACCTCCCTTGTCCTCCATGCTATTTGTTATGCTCCACAAATAAATGAAACCATATGATAATTGACTCTCTCTGCTTGACTTATTTCACTGAGCATAATCTCTTCTAGTCCCGTCCACGTTGCTACAAAAGTTGGGTATTCATCCTTTCTGATGGAGGCATAATACTCCATAATGTATATGGACCACATCTTCCTTATCCATTCGTCCGTTGAAGGGCATCTTGGTTCTTTCCACAGTTTGACGACCATGGCCATTGGTGCTATAAACATTGGGGTACAGATGGCCCTTCTTTCTTTCACTATATCTGTATCTTTGGGGTAAATACCCAGAATGCAATTGCCAGGGTCATAGGGAAGCTCTATTTTAAATTTCTTGAGGAATCTCCACACTGTTCTCCAAAGTGGCTGCACCAACTTGCATTCCCACCAACAGTGTAAGAGGGTTCCCCTTTCTCCACATCCCCTCCAACACATGTTGTTTCCTGTCTTGCTAATTTTGGCCATTCTAAGTGGTGTAAGGTGGTATCTCAATGTGGTTTTAATTTGAATCTCCCTGATGGCTAGTGATGGTGAACATTTTTCATGTGTCTGATAGCCATTTGTATGTCTTCATTGGAGATGTGTCTGTTCATATCTTCTGCCCATTTTTTTATATGATTGTCTGTTTTGTGTGTGTTGAAATTGAGGAGTTCTTTATAGATCCTGGATATCAACCTTTTGTCTGTACTGTCCATTTGCAAATATCTTCTCCCATTCCATGGGTTGCCATCTTTGTTTTGTTGACTGTTTCCTTTGCTGTGCAGAAGCTTTTGATTTTGATGAAGTCCCAAAAGTTCATTTTCGCTTTTGTTTCCTTGTGTATTATTCAGTTTTAAGAATTATTTATATAGTCTGGATGATAGTCCCTGAATACTAATCAGATATGTTTGATTTGCAAATATTTCCTCCCATCCTGTGGCTTTTACTTTTTTTTTTTTTTAGATTTTATTTATTTGACAGACAGAAATCACAAGTAGGCAGAGAGGCAGGCAGAGAGAGAGGGGAAGCAGGCTTCCTGCCGAGCAGAGAGCCTGATGCGGGGCTCAATCCCAGGACCTTGGGATCATGACCTGAGCCGAAGGCAGAGGCTTTAACCCAGTGAGCCACCCAGGCGCCCCTGTCTTTTACTTTCTTGATGATAACATTTGCATCACAGCATTTTAAATTTCAATTCATCCATTTTATGTTTTGTTGTTGTTGTGTGTTTTTGTGCCACAGCTAAGACACCATTGCTTAATCCAAAGTTATGGTGATTTATACCTGTGTATTATTTTAAGAGTTTTATAGTTCTAACTTCTATACTTAGGTGTATGATAGATTTTGATTTTATGTAGAATGAAAGGAAGGGGTCCATGTTTATTCTTCTGTATGTGGGCATTCAGCTCTTCTAGTGTCAATTGTTGAAAAGACTATACTTTCCCAATTGAACTGTCTTGGCATTCTTGTTGAAAATAAATTCATCCTAAGTGTGAAGGTTATTGATCTATATGTTTTATCCTTGTGTCAGAACCACACTGTCTTTTTTATAGTAACTTTTGAAATCAGGAAGTGTGAGTCTTTTGACTTTGTTCTTTTTCAAGATTGTTTTAGCTAATGTGAACCTTGCAATTTCCTGTGAATGTTGTCATGGATTGAATTTGTGACACTTGAATCCATGTGTTGAAGCCATAACTCCCAAAATGACTGTATTTGGAGAAAGAGACTTTAAAGATTATTTATTTATTTATTTGACAGACAGAAATCAGAAGTAGGCAGAGAGGCAGGCAGAGAGAGAGGAGGAAGCAGGCTCCCCGCTGAGCAGAGAGTCCAATGTGGGGCTTGATCCCAGGACCCTGGGATCATGACCTGAGCCGAAGGCAGAGGCTTTAACCCACTGAGCCACCCAGGTGCCCTGAGAAAGAGACTTTAAAGAGATAACTAAGGTTAAGTGAGATAATAAGGATGGGGCCCTAAGCCAAAAACTTTGGTGTCCTTCTAAAAAAAGAAAGTGATACCATATCTCTCTATCTCTGTCTCTGTCTCCCTCCATGCACACAGAGAAGAGTCCAGGTGAGGACACAGTGAGAAGGCATCCATCTGCAAGCCAGGAAGAGAACTTTCACCAGAAACTGAAATTTTCTGTCCTCTTGATTGTGGATTTGCATCCTTCACAAATATGAGAAAATAAAAGTCTTCTGTTTACCACAAGGTCTGTGTGTGTTTTTTTTTTTTTTTAGCAGACTAGTACACTGCCTTTTGTTTGCTTATTTGCATTTGTTTTCTTTTATAAATTTTATTTAAATTCTAGTTAGTTAACATACAGTGCAACACTAGTTTCATGTGTAGAATTTAGTGATTCATCACCCATATACAATCCCTGCTGTTCATCATAACAAGTGCTCTTCTTTATACCCATCAAACATCTAACCTATCTTCCACCCCACCTCCCTTTGGTAACCACTAGTTTGTTCTTTATAGTTAAGACCTATTTCTTGGTTTGCCTCTCTTTTTTCCCCCTATGTTCATTGTTTGTTTCTAAATTCCACATATGAGTGAAATCACGTGTATTTGTATTTCTCTGACTTATTTCACTTAGCATTATACTCTCTGGCTCCATCCATGTCATTGCAAATGACAAGATTTCATTTTTTATGGCTAGGTAATCTTCCATTGCATATATATATATATATATAGATATATATATATATCACATCTTCTTTATCCATTCATCAGTCAATGGACTTTGGGCTCTTTCCATAATTTGGCTATTGTTGATAATGTTGCTGTAAACATTGGGGGTGCATGTATCTCTTTGAATTAGTGCTTTAATATCCTTTGGGTAAATACCTAGTATTGCAATTGCTGGATTGTAGGATAGTTCTTTTTAAAAAACCCTCCACACTGTTTTCCAGAGTGGTGGCACCAGTCTGCATTCCCACCAACAGTAAGTGGGTTCCCCTATTCCTCCAAATCCTTGCCAACACTTGTTGTTTCCTGTGTTGTTAATTTTAGCCATTCTGACAAGAGTGAGGTGATATCTCATTGTAGTTTTGATGTGTATTTTCCTGATGATGAGTGATGTTGAGCATGTGTCCTTTTCCATCTGTCTGTTTTCATGTCTGTTTTTCATCTGTCTGTTAAACCATCTGAATGTCGTTGGAAAAAAATATCTGTTCATGTCTTCTGCCCATTTAAAAAATTGGATTATTTATTTTTGGGTGTTGAGTTTGTTCTTTGTATATTTTGGAAACTAACCCTTTATCAGATATGTCATTTGTAAATATCTTCTCACATTCCATAGGTTGCCTTTTAGTTTTGGTGATTGTTTCCTTCACTGTGCAGAAGCTTTTTATTTTGATGAAGTCCCAACAGTACACTTTTGCTTTTGTTTCTCTTGCCTCAGGAAACATATCTATTAAGAAGGTACTATGGCTGATGTCAAAGAGATTACTGCCTGTGTTCTCTTCTAGAATTTTGATGGTTTGCTGCTTCAAAAAATAGATCCTTCATCTATTTTGAATTTATTTTTGTGTATGGTGTAAGAAAGTGGTCTACTTTCATTTTTTTGCATGTTGTGCTGTACAGTTTTCCCAACATCATTTGTTGAAAAGACTTTTGCTCATTGGATATTCTTTCCTGGTTTGTCAAAAATTAATTGAACATATAATTGTGGGCTTATTTCTGGGTTTTCTATTTTGTTCTATTGATGTGTCTATTTTTGTGCCAGTACCATGCTGTTTTGATTATTACAGCTTTGCAATGTAACTTGAAGTCTGGAATTGTGATACCTCTAGCTTTTCTTTTCTTTTCAGCATTCCTTTGACAATGCAGGGGCTTTGTAGTTCCATATAAATTTTAGAATTTTTTGTTCTAGTTCTGGGAAAAGTGCCATTGGTATTTTGATAGGGATTGCATTGAATGTGTAGATTGATTTGGATAGTATAAATATTTTAACAATATTTGTTCTTCCAGTCCATGAACATGGGATGTCTTTACATTTCTTTGTGTCATCTTTAATTTTTTTCGTAGTTTTATAGTTTCCAGACTACAAGTCTTTTACTTCTTTGATTAGATGTGTTCCTAGATATCTTATCATTTTTGGTGTGATTGCAAATGGTATTGTTTTCTTGATTTTAATTTTTGCTGCTTCATTATTAGTGTATAGAAATGCAACAGATATCTGCACATGGATTTTGTATCCTGCGACTTTACTGAATTCATTTATCAATCCTAGTGATTTTTTTGGTAGAGTCTTTAGGATTTTCTATACAGAATATCATTGCATCTACAAGTAGGAAAGTTTTATTTCTTATTTACCAATTTTGAGGCCTTTTATTTCTTTTTGTCATCTGACTGCTGTGGCTTGGACTTCTAGTTCTATGTCGAGTAAAGTGGTAAGAGTGGACATCCTTGTTCCTGACCTTGGGGAAAGGCTCTCAGGTTTTTCCCAATGAGCATAATGTTAAAAAAAAAAAATAACCCCAAAACCTGGGTTTTCCATATATGGCCTTTATTATGTTGAGGTATGTTCCCTCTAAACCTATTTTTTTGAGGGCTTTTATCATGAATGGATGTTGTACTTTATCAGATGCTTTCTCTGTGTCTATTTAAATAACCATATGGTTTTTATCCTTTCTCTTGTTGATATAATGTATCATGA
Source organism: Lutra lutra (assembly GCF_902655055.1). Taxonomy (NCBI): domain Eukaryota; kingdom Metazoa; phylum Chordata; class Mammalia; order Carnivora; family Mustelidae; genus Lutra; species Lutra lutra. The sequence continues at coordinate 112,073,687 of NC_062280.1, read as the reverse complement.
TGATTGATTTGCAAATACTGAACCATACCTGCATACTGGAAATAAATCTCACTTGATCGTGGTGAATGATTCTTTTAATGCATTGTTGGATTCTGTTTGTTAGTATTTTTTTTTAAATAAATTTTTTTTAATTTTTTATAAACATATATTTTTATTCCCAGGGGTACAGGTCTGCGAATCGCCAGGTTTACACACTTCACAGCACTCACCATAGCACATACCCTCCCCAATATCCATAACCCCACCCCCCTCTCCCAACCCCCTCCCCCCATCAACCCTCAGTTTGTTTTGTGAGATTAAGAGTCACTTATGGTTTGTCTCCCTCCCAATCCCATCTTGTTTCATTTACTCTTCTCCTACCCCCTCAACCCCCCATGTTGCATCTCCTCTCCCTCATATCAGGGAGATCATATGATAGTTGTCTTTCTCCGATTGACTTATTTCGCTAAGCATGATACCCTCTAGTTCCATCCACGTCGTTGCAAATGGCAAGATTTCATTTCTTTTGATGGCTGCATAGTATTCCATTGTGTATATATACCACATCTTCTTTATCCATTCGTCTGTAGATGGACATCTAGGTTCTTTCCATAGTTTGGCTATTGTAGACATTGCTGCTATAAACATGAATGAAAGAGGAGAGATCACAACGAACACCAAAGAAATACAGACAATTATAAGAACATACTATGAGCAACTCTATGCCAACAAATTTGACAATCTGGAAGAAATGGATGCATTCCTAGAGACATATAAACTACCACAACTGAACCAGGAAGAAATAGAAAGCCTCAACAGATCCATAACCAGTAAGGAGATTGAAACAGTCATCAAAAATCTCCAAACAAACAAAAGCCCAGGGCCAGACGGCTTCCCGGAGGAATTCTACCAAACATTTAAAGAAGAACTAATTCCTATTCTCCTGAAACTGTTCCAAAAAATAGAAATGGAAGGAAAACTTCCAAACTCATTTTATGAGGCCAGCATCACCTTGATCCCAAAACCAGACAAGGATCCCAACAAAAAAGAGAACTACAGACCAATATCCTTGATGAACACAGATGCAAAAATTCTCGCCAAAATACTAGCCAATAGGATTCAACAGTACATTAAAAGGATTATTCACCACGACCAAGTGGGATTTATTCCAGGGCTGCAAGGTTGGTTCAACATCCGCAAATCAATCAATGTGATACAACACATTAATAAAAGAAAGAACAAGAACCATATGATACTCTCCATAGATGCCGAAAAAGCATTTGACAAAGTACAGCATCCCTTCCTGATCAAAACTCTTCAAAGTGTAGGGATAGACGGCACATACCTCAATATTATCAAAGCCATCTATGAAAAACCCACTGCAAATATCATTCTCAATGGAGAAAAACTGAAAGCTTTTCCGCTAAGGTCAGGAACACGGCAGGGATGTCCGTTATCACCACTGCTATTCAACATAGTACTAGAAGTCCTAGCCTCAGCAATCAGACAACAAAAGGAAATTAAAGGCATCCAAATCGGCAAAGAAGAAGTCAAACTATCACTCTTCGCAGATGATATGATACTATATGTGGAAAACCCAAAAGACTCCACTCCAAAACTGTTTGTTAGTATTTTTATTGAAGAGTTTTACATCTATGTTCATCAGTGATATTGATGTCTAGTGCCCCCCCCTTTTTGGTGGTATCTATCTGGCTTTCATATCAGGGTAATCCTGGCTGCATAGAATGAATTTGGAAATTTTCCTTCCATTTCCATTTTTTGAAATAGTTTGAGAAGAATAGGTATTAACTGTTCTTTAAATGTTTGGTAGAATCCCCCTAGTTCAGTGCCTTTTTGACTAGATCGTTTTATTAATGTGTATGTAGGTTATTATTGAACTGGTTTGACTTATGTCTGCTATTTGACTTTTGGTATTCTGTGAGTCTTATGTCCATGGAGCAGGCTGGTATACACACTTATAATGTCAGATCCAAACTCCTCCCTTTCTGATCTAATACCTTCAACAGGCAGCTTCCATTATATGGTCCAAGATGACTGGTCCAAAGTGGACCACATCTTCATGTCCACATTCTGGCTAGTGGAAAAGGTAAAGGGGAAGGCAATCCTTTTCAAGACCTAACTTGAATGTTGCATTGTAACACTGGCCAGAACTTGGTTACGTGGCCACAACTAACTCCAAGTGGAGCAGTTGTCCAACTGAAACTTAGGGGTTCTATTATTAAAGCAGAAGGGAGTTGTGTATATTGATTCACTGGCAGTCAGTGCCACATCCAGTGTGTACCAGGCCTTGTGCAGCTGCTGGGGATACCTCACCAAGCAAAACCAGATAAGCTCTATTCATAGAGAACCAGTTAGAATTTTCCATTTTAGGGATGCCTGGGTGGTTCAGTTGGTTAAGCATCTGCCTTCATCTCAGGTCATGATTCCAGGGCCCTGGGATCAAGTCCCACAATGGGCTCCTTGCTCAGCAGGGAGTCTGCTTGTCCCTCTGGCTGCTGCTTCCCTTGCCTGCTCTCTCTTTCTGACAAATAAATAAATAAAAACCTTGAAAAAAAAAAAGAACTTTCCATTGTAGAAAGTGCCCCCAAGACCTGCATGTTTCTCTGTATGTGCCTGCTCAGGGTTTGATTCATACCTGGTACCTGGAAATGAATGTTTACAAGGCTACAATTGTGACAGAATCATATCCCTTCCAATAATCTGCTTCACCACAATGTTTGCTGTACCAGATGTGAAAAGCCATGCCCAGGCCCACAGTGCACAATTGGTTCTTGATTCAGAGTGGTGGGGAGAAGGAGTAAAATTTTGTTGAGTATCCACTCTGTTCCAGGCTCCAGGCTATTTGCTTTTTTATCCCATGCATACCTCTCATACACACATACACAAACACACACATACACACATTAAGAGTAGCTACCACTGTCCTCATTTCACTGATGAGAAGCTTGTTGTTCAAAGAGGTTAAACTATATGTGCAGAAGTGGAGTGGGAATGCAATGCACACAATCTGATTATTTTGCCTGGAATAGTCAGGAGTGCAATGTATGTGAGCATCTGATATGTGTGTGTGTTGAGTGAGAGGAGAGATAGGAGCCAGTGGCCTTCACCTTGGGCTCTCCTGTCAGCTTTTGCAATGATTTGGATAAATAGCATGCTAATTAAATTCAAAGAGAATGTTAAATTGGGAGGGAATATGAACACCAGTGAGAATAAAAGAAGGAGTTCATTGGAATCTCCAAGGTTGCGGGAAAAGGCTGAAAACAACAAAGTGAAATTCAAGTTAAAAACAAATTAGATGAGAGATTTATAGGTGCCAGGGGTGATAGGTGGGGAAAAATATCTTGCCTGAGTCTTGATTTATGCTCTTAAATTCCAGTTGAGCATAATAATGGGTTGACATAATGGGTAGGAAGGGTGGATGCCACTGTAGCCCTGGGCATGTTGCATGACTAGGTGCCTCTGCAGGGATGGGCACCTAGGGATCCTTGATACACTGTCTCAGACCTAGGATGATGGAACAGGTAGGAGGAAAAAGTATTGTACATTTCATTCAGGAATCATAAGATGCTGGTGGAGAGGGGATTGTCCAAAGAGAAATATACTCAGATCCTAGAAATCCCAGCTAATATTTCTGCCCATGTGGTAAGCAGAGGGCAGATGGTGGTTCAGTGGGGGTGGCTCTGACTGACACACAGAGCCTGGTTCTGACCATACACAGTCAATAAATCTTTCTGTGCCTCAATTTCTTCACTTGTGTATAAAGGCTGTGGGGGAAGGAGGGAGAGTGAGTGCAGACTGCTAGTGGAAACCTCTTGGAATTAAGGAAATGGGGACATAGGGGTTCAGAGGGCAGATGAGGCAGTATCTCTTGTGTTTGGGTGGGATCAGGAGGGGCAGACTGCTGAGGTGAACATTTGTTTCTTTGGGAGGAGAGCCCAGGAAATAAAGGAAGCCTTGGTTATTGAGCATTTTAGCACTGTGGGCACTTGGATTTGTTCCCACTGGGAAAGTTCAGGAGTCAGTGCAGAAGACACACCTCAGAATTATCCCACACGAGGGCCCCGGGACGTGGGGTATGGAAACAACTCTTGATGTTGGATGAGGGCTGCCCTCTGGGGGCATTAACTTCCCAGGGAATGAGGCTGAAGGGCTCCATCATTAGGCAGGGGGTTTCACGGAGAAACAGGGCATAGTGGAGGGGTTACCAGGGTGGAGGAGGAGAGGCAAGGAAAAACTTGAGGCTGAGTATGAGAGGCTGTTCTAGAGCATGGCTGTGAGGAGGGCATATGGAAAACCTAGCAGAACTTTGAGACTTCTTCAGGAGTGAAATATGTGGTCTGGGTCTTGACGAAAAGGCTGTGAATGTGACACTTCAGCTCAGCAGAGTATCAGCAAGAGCAGATTCTTCCCCTTTCCATCACTCCCTTTAGCCAATCACTTATAGGCCCTCCCTTTTCTAGCTCCTAGTGACAGCTCAAGTGGGCCTTTTAAATTTCTGGTCACTTCCATGATTTACAATAGTATGAGGAGAGTTTGCAGCTCCAGTGTGAGCCTGATATCAGTGCCTACCTCCTTCATCCTCCCAGAGTTTCCAGGCCTGAGTACAGGGCTGGGGTGAGTGGGGGAGTTCTGTTCACTTGCTTCCCTTCTTCCTCCATCATGGCACGGAGGTGTCCAATTCTGGGATGACTCCCTCTTTAATACCTTTAGTGTTGGGAAGGGGCTAGTGTCAAGAATTATGAAGGTTTGAGTTTTTGTCCTAATGGCAAGCTAACATGCTAGTTTGCCAGTTTCTTGGATGCCAGTAAAAGACATGAGACTCCTGGTTCAGAGATAAAGGACAATTTATCACTCACCACAATGGCAATAACCAGATTATCAGCATTATGTGCTTGTTCCCTGGACCCCAGTTCTCACAGCTAACACCTGTGTATACCAGGTTGCCTTATAGGAGAGGAATCCCAAGCTTAAGGAATCCAAATCTATAATGGGGAGTAAGCGTGCCTGCCTTCGGCTCCAGAGAAACATATTCTCCTGATTTTACAGAACAGTAAGTATGCCTGCCTTTAGCTTTGGGGTTTTGCTATCTCCCATGTCTGTGCCCTATCTAAACATTCTTGGAAAGATAACTCAGAACAAAGGACTAGATGATACCTTACTTGCTAGCCATGCTGAAATACAAGTGATCCATTTGTTACAACAGGAGGGATGACCAGCATACACTCATGGTATGGGCCATATGTTGGTGGGGACTGGTCCCAGGCTGGCCTTGGATGGTCTGGTTTCATCTTCTGCTTATGGATTCTACAGTTGTGGTGGGTTTTTTGTGTGTGGTGTGTGGGATTTCTTAGGTGGGTAACCACTTTTCCTTTGCCCTTTCCATCTTGGGAACTCCCTAGGAAAGGACACCATGCTTCCCTTCAGTCCTGTTAATGTCTGAATCCCAAACACTCCCTGGGTGGGGTGTCACTTGCATGAGCCATCAGATACATGGGATTCCCCATTGCTCTTGCCTCTTCCTTCCCTAACCCCCGAGATTCACACACCCGAGATCCTCTTCTCTGCCTCTCAAAGAGCACAGAGAGGGCTTGTATTCGTCTCTGCATGGCTTCTTTGGATCCCTTAGTCCCCACCATAATTATATGCTTCAGTAAGTATTTTTGATTCAGAAATATTCAGGTGAGAAGTCAATGCTGGTTTCCATGTTCACATTTAGTCTTCAGACTTGGGGTACTCATTAAGTCTTCCCAGAACTGGTTCCTTGTGACTGAGTTTTTCTGGGGCTACCCTGAGAGGTGCCCTGAAGCTATCTCACTGAGCCTCCAGCCAGGCATTCAGGTGCCAGTCTATCTCTTTAGGGGTGTCCTCAGCTTTGAGGGGTTCTCTTGGAACTTTGCTGGGGAGGTGGGCAGTAGATGTGAGGATAATGGTCCTCTATGATCTCTGTTTATCTTGATTACTATGATATCAAACTTCCTCCCTCCCTCCCTCCCTCCCTCCCTCCAGTCACATCCTTACTTAGATCAGGGTAGCATGGCTGTTAGCTGTGGGAAGACTAGACCACAGATGTGACCCATGACTGGTTGGGTGACTTGGTCTTTGCATTCAGTCAGGACAGAGCACAGAAGTGGCCCAAAGGCCTAGGACCTGAGAGAAGCAGAGGCAGATGTGCAACAACTAATTGTTTTAATAGAATCATGGGAAGAATGGAAATTTCTCTACTGAAATAGTCCCATTTTGTGGGAGGGGTTGAAAGAGAAATAGGTCAAGCATTGGTCCCTGAACACCAGGAAGCCACCTTTCATGGAAATTACCTGCCTTGAAATTGGGTCATGCTTGCACAGCTGGGGCCTGGGGCCTCCCCAAGCTCATCTGCTCTGGCCTGCCCTTCCTTTCCCCAGTGGCAGTGAGAGTATCCAAAGCTGAACTATTTTAAGTTACCCCATGGGCTGGTCATGCACTGAGCAGGAGTCAGAGGGTGGGCACTGCAGAACAACCTAGGGCTGCAGACATCTGACCTGTTCCTTTATCAGGACTTGGACAAATCACAGAGGTCTTAGGTCTTGGAGAGATGATAGACATGACATCACCATGCAAATGGGGTCCTAGAGTGAGTCTTCTGAAGTACTGACCAACCACATCATTCCCCAGACTTCAACATATGTAGTCATTATTTTCCTTGCTGGAGACCTTCAGGTGTTCCAGTTTCAGACCTGGGTAGTACTGTTCTCCATGACTTGGGGCCTATCATGCATGGCATTCTCACCACACACTGCCATCCTGTCTCCTACTCTAGCTATTCCAAACCATCCAGATCTTCCCAAACCTGCCAGGCTGCACCTGGGCACACAGTGGACCACTTTTCACTGTCATGTCTTTCTGGCACATACTTGGTTCTAGTCTAAAATTCCATTCAGACATCCTATTTGAATATTTCACCCATTAGGATCCAAGCATCACACACTGAAAAAATTTGTTTAAATGTCAGTCTCTCTTATTGGGCTGGGGCTTCTTAAGGCCTGAGGTCAGAGCTTGACCTATGACAGGTACTCAAAATGTGTACATCAGACAGAACTATATAATTCTCAACTATAGTGTGAGTATAACAATCTTTGTGGTGTTCAAAGTTGAGAGGAACTCTTGGAAAATAGATGCTATGAGAGCTTCAGGGTTAGCTTCTGGTCCCAGCAGAGTTTCTGGTGACAGCTTCTGTGAAGGGAAGGAGAGTGGGGCACCTGACAGCCTTAGTGTAGGGATTTTGAGGGATTTGGGGGCTGATCAGGGAGAAGGATATGACCATGAGGTGGCAGTAGCACAAGCTTGATTTGGAAGATACTTTGACAGGTTGTCATTTGAAGAAGTCCCTTGTAGCATGAGACCACCCAGAGGCTATGCATAATTCAGGGCCACTACCCAGAAGAGGAAAGAGGGTATGGGAAGTCCTGGGGGAGAGGGAAGTCAAAGAGGGGCTTATGTGTCTAGGTGGTGCTGCATAGTAGTCTGTTAAATCAGAGAGCTGCGAAGGCAGTAGCAGCTTGGTGTTTTTACAGCTCTGGAGTTCATCTTATCTCTGACTAGCAGAAATACGGAACTTTTTGTAGCGTGTGCAAGGCAGGCAGGCTCTGAAGTGCTAAAAATCTGCTTACTTGGATCATGTTTAAAACAATTGAATGTATAAACATTTGAGCTTGGCTCTGGTGGGCTTTTGAGAGAACAGGTCCCAGCCTGCTGTGAGGAAGTAAACAACACAGGGGCCAAGATGCAGAAGCTGTCTTTGGCTCATTTAATAACACTTGGGGAAGGGAAGGCTCAGCAGGGGTTGGTCTCATTTGTGCTTGTTCCTGTTTATGCCACAGACTTCTCTGATATGGTCCAGGGAATCCCTAGATTTATTTTAGTACTGTTGGATTTCAGGACACTTCAACACATATTTACTGAATTCCTACTATGTGCCTGACAGGAAGAAATGCAAAAATGATTCAGATGCAATGTCAGCCTTCAAGTAGCTCACAATGGGTGGGAGGAACAAGAAATGCGTAGCTAATTACAGTTCCACAAGATGCATGATGCCTAAAAGGAAGGAGGGAATGAGCTAAGTTTGGGTGGCGGGGGCTGCCCTACCTAAGATTGTGCAGATGCTGAATCAGTTCAGAATTTAGAACTTGGGGCTACTATGCTGAGGCGCTATGGAACAGCCCAAAAGGGACAGTTAACTTTGCTGGGTTTCCACGCCACAGTCTGTATCCTAATGCCAACCTCTCAGCATTCCCAAGTCATGGGTAGGATACAGAACTTGGAGCCTGTTGTTGAGTGTTAGTTGGTTCACAGCAATGTCACCTTTTGCAAACCATTTCTCCTTGACTTTACAAAGTGTCCACTTCTGTAAAACTGGGATAAAAGTCTGTATCTCTTCTGCATGACCTCTAAATGTCAGCACACTCCAGGACTCATCCTCTGCCTTTTATCTATTTATGGTCTCTCCCAAGTCTGGCCTCAAAGACCTAAATACCATCATTGTGCTGATGGTCCTCTAATTTGTATCTTTAGCCCTGAGTCCCTGACCTATCTCTTGAGCTCTAGACTCATATTTCTAGCTACATTCAGGTGAACAAGTCCTTACTCTAAACTTGTACCAGGTGTGTCTTGGAATCCAGAATTTTTAAATTGCAGAGAGGCATTACCTCTAGCAGGACCAATTACTGCATCCCATAATCAAACACTGATATTTCTGTAGCAAAACATGTGACTATTCATCCTCAGTGGGATTTAAAAAATGTATAAATTGCTTCATTTCATATCATGTCAGAATTCACTGACATTCACTGACATACTTCACAGAATGAGTTATGAAGAGCCTTTTGTTTTACGGGTATTGTAGATTTTTGAATTGCAGAAAAGACTGTCTGGACCTGTGCTTTCTCTCCATTCATGGTTTGATAGGCACTCTAAACTTAACATGCACAAAAATGTAATTTTTGGTTTAAACCCCCTCCTCTCTCCCACAACTTGCTGTTTTTCTATTTTTCCCCATTGCTGTTAACTCCATCACCATCCATACAATGTCTCAAACCCTCAGTCTGGGGGTTACCCGTTATTTCCCTCCATTTCTCTCTCCTCCTCTCCCATGCTTGTGGGCTCAAAAGATCCGTGGGCTTTTCCTACAAACCAGATCCCCAATCCTCTGCAACAGGCCTTTCAGGGTCTTTCTTATTTACCACCCATCCCCAGACTCAGTTATGCCTTATGAGGTGATCAGAGGGATCTTTAAAAATAGAAAGCAGTTGGTATCAGTGTCCTGCTTACTCCACTGCAAAAATCTAACATTACCAAGTCCTACCAGACCTTCAGTGTCCCTCCCTGTCTACTCTGCTATCACCTTGTACGATTCCACCCTTAATCTCCATACGTCAACTACTGGCTTCCTTTCTGTTTCCCTACAATGCTAAGCCTTCCTGGCTTTGGGGATTTTGCACAAGGGGAATGCACATAGGATTCTGCATATAGGAATGACTGAAATATCTTTCTCCAGAAATACGTGTACGTGTGGCTGAAGTATCCTTTGCTTGGATAGGCCTTCACTCATTACCTTTCTTAAAGAGTTCCTTCCTTCTTCCTATCATTAATTCCATCTCCATCAGATTATGTTTTTTTGATGACTATGAGGTTGTATAATCTATCTGTTTACCTGTCTCTTTATACAAACTCCTCCAACTAAGCATTCCGACAACATGGGAGGTGAGGGGTTGACATGTGCCATCCCTAATGTCTAACTGTTAGCATGGTAACCTGCTCATTATAGGTGCTGAACAAGTAATTGTTTAAGAAAGAAGTAAGTAAATCTACCCTTAAGGAGGATATGATAAATATCAAATGAGATTCTATATAATAAAAGAGGAGCCCAGGCCTTGCCTGGACAGCGATGGGCTGGAAATGAGCTCTGGCTGCGTAATGCTGGCAAACCACTCAGTTGGTATAAGCTTCCATTTTCTGTGATGCTCATAGGAAATGAACCCCATAAGATGGTGGTGGGGATGGAATGAGATATTGTGTACAAAACATATTGTGCTGTTCTGGCATAGGATCCATGCTCAGTAAATGCCAGCCACTGCTACTATCCCAGAATATGGGCTCACTTTGTGCTATGAACATAGCCAACCCAGGCAAGGCTGGGTTTGCCCAACTGAGCTTCCCTTATCAAAGTGAATTGGTTTGGTGTGTACAAGGCAGTTAATGTAGGAACACTGCATGACACTCAACCTGTCTAATGCCACCTGTTTTCCAAGTCATTCCTGGAATGATTAGTGAAGAAGGGGAGGGTTGATAAAGGCTCAAGAAGGGGGTCTGGCTAGGGTTGGAGGTGGTAAGTGAATGATGGAAGCTGTTGCAAGAAAAAGGTGTCTGGGACCTGATGTGATGGGAACAGCAGCCATGTGGTAGAGCAGGTTAGGCTGGGCACGTAGGCCCAGAGTGCTCTCTGGTATGGCCACAAGAAGATGCAACCAGAGGATGATGTTGATAGAAGAGCTAAATGAAGTCCAGTGTTCTTGGTGTAGGGCCAGGTGAAAAACCAAGTGTCAGGCTATGGCCTACAATTGAATCTAGGATCTAGAGCTTGATAGAATAAGACCTTTGGGAAAAAAGCAAATATGGAGGATGTGACCCAATTCAGGGCATATGTTAGGATTGGGTTGTGTGGGAGTGGGCAGAGAGCTCTTCTTCTTGGCTGTTACTTTGCAGCAAGGGGCTCATCTGGTAGTGTGAAGGCTCAAGCCTGGATGGGCTGGTTGGATTGAGGTCCAGGGAAATGGTAAGTTGAACAGATCAGGATGGATGGAGGAATTAAATGCCAGGGAAGGGTGAGGGGGTCCTGCAGTGAATCAAGAGCTGCTAGCTGGAGGGATTTTTTTCCCTAGAGGATGAACAGAAGGACTGTGAGGGCCAGCTGGAGGACGATGGGGAAAAAGACCTATTTATAATCAAGACTTTGATGCTATGAAAGCTATCTGGCAGGGAAGAAGAGATGCTTCCCACCTAGCCCCTGGGACCACAGCCCTGTTCTCAACACATAAAAAATTATAAGACTGTGGTCATAGGTTGGCAAACTTCAAAGAAGTACTTAGAAAGAGGTTTTGTAACTTGTATTTGAACAGCATCATGGAATTTGTTTGGTGAAACATTGATGACCTGTAAACAAGGGCCTCAGTGTTTGTCCCAGAGTGGAGGGCTGAGGTTTCAACTTAGAGCATGTGTGGGTGGAGCACTGTCTGGTAGAGAAGGTGATGTTCTTGTTAGCATCTATGAAAACTGCAGAAGGGTGTGCCTAGAGGCCAAGCAGGGTCCTTTCTCAGTGGCTCACAAACAGGCAGGGGCCTGCATCAGAGCCTTCATGAACCCTTGGCACCTTGCACAGAGATGGCTTCAGGGCCTTGGCCCACCATACAGGATGGACTCCGTCTAAAGTGTCCAGATGCCTGAGCAGAGGGTTCACTTTGAATAACTCCACCTACTCCCTGCTATCCAAGGAGAAGTCCCAGTTCATCATAACCCGAGGCCTCTGCTGATTCTCCCAGAAGGGACTGCAGGTTACCTTGACCCTACTCAGCAGTCCTGTTGGCTCCACACTCAGGGAGGTCCTAGCAGTGGCTGCTCAGGGAGGCATGCATGATGTCTGCTGCTTCAGCAGAGCACTGATCACTGCACAAAACACAGCCCTTCCCTGGAGGCTGCCTGTCACTGGGTATATAAATGGGCCATCATGCTCCATTCATCTTGGGTACAGCTGTGTGCTACATTTACCATCCCCCTTCTGGAATAATTTTTTTCTCTCTCCCTCACTCCCCCTGCTCCCTTGTCTTCCAAGGCCACTCCAGGCTGACTTCCTCATTGTCTCAGTTACCTGGAGTCCTTGAAATCAAGCAGCACAACCACAGTTCCATCTGTGCTGGGGCAAAATTGATTAACTTGCAAGGATTCCCAAACTTACAGCTCTTTCTCACCCTCAGGGGCAATTTAGAATCTGGTCTCTGGCTGCCACCTGTTCAGTAGCTCCCTCCTCTGCTCTGTAAGGAAAGGTTTTCTTTCCCATCAGATATTGTGGCTTCAGTGGTGAAGAACCATGAGAGTGGGGAGAAGATCTTAAACTATGGGCTCATGGGTGAGGGTGGGTCTCATTCATGCAAAACAAGGTTGAAGATGGGAGAAGGAGGGATGTGGAGGTTGAAGTAGGGAAGAGAGAAGGAGATTGGGGATAGAGCTAGAGGAGAAGGGTAACAATGATAGGGTGACATGTGCTGCATTCAGTCTGATATTTCTCAAAGGAAGCAGTTAAAATAATTTCCCTTCAGTTACTTGTAGCTTCTGAGCTCTGGTTCTTGAATGGGATGGGACCACTTAGGTGTCCCAACATTCACTCCTGTCCGGTTCTCCTAGTACCAGATGAGCTGGACTTATATTTCTAGCCAGACTGTAGGTTACTTTGAGGGCAGGAACCATCTTTCTTCCTGGCACCCCCCACCCACCCCATGCTAGGAAGACGCTGAGAGTGCTTTCCAAGGCCTAGTGATGTCCAGGAGACTCTGTAGCCCCTTCACTCCCCATCTCCCCAGGTCCTGGTTGGTCAGTCACCAGAGCCCAGAGCACCAACATTAAATGGAGAAGTTACCCTGAGCTGAAAATTCTCTTTGCATTGCTTGTTTGGAAGCTCATAAGAGCTGTGAGTGATTCCTTGAGTCAGGCTCATTTGCTTTCGAAATGGAATCTGTCGGAGATGATGCTATGGATGGAATGTTTATGTGCCCCCCAAATTAATGTGTTGAAGCCCTGGGCCCCAGTGTAGGGTATTCAGAGGAGGAGTCTTTGGGAGGTAATTGGGTGTAGATGAGGTCATGATGGGGTCAGTGCCTTTATAAGAAGAGAAAGGGACCAGGGCTTACTTTCTCCATCATGTGAGGACACAGCAAGTGGGTTGCTGTGTGTAACCAGGAAGCAAGCATTGACCAGACAGTGAATCTGTTGGGAACTTGATTCCAGATTTCTCAGCCTTCAGACTGTAAGAAGTATTTGTTTATTGTGTAAGCCACCCAGCCTGTAGTATTTTTGTTATAGCAGCCCAAGCTGATGAAGACAGATGGTATCAGGTCAAGACCTGGGAAGATGATTTTGTCTTTTTCTTGTGATTCCTCCTGCATTTCTCTCTCCTGTACAATAAGACAGTTACCACAGCAGGCAATTGGAAGGGCTTGGGGGACCCAGAGGTGGACCAGACTCAGATTTTTCTTTTGGGCTCTTTAGGTAAGGAGAGAAACCAGCTAGACCCAGCTGTGGGATATAGCAGGGACCCAGTGCTTAAAAGCATTACCTCTCCCTCCCCCGTCACTATGGGTGAGTATCACCTCCCTTCTCAGCCAATGCTTCAAGGGGCTCAGCCAGAGAGCGGTGGAATTGGGAGTGCAGCCTGAGGCTTGATTGTGCCTACCTCAGTCCTGCTGTCTCCCTTTACTTCTGTTTCTTGCAGCCCATTTTTACCATATGGTGTTTCTCACTTTTGGAAGATATTTGAAATCCTAGGTAGAGTGCAACAGATTCCTATATGACCAAGTGCACTAACTTAGCCTGCAGGAAGCTGCAGGGTGGAGCTCCTCTTGTCTGACCTTGAGGTCTGCAAGTATGATCTCTGCTCCTGGTTCCTGGGGCTTCCTCTGCCAGAGGGTGTTGCTTTGCTACCTCTTTTCCTGGTACTAAAAATTGGACATCACCAATAGAAATCAGGAAACAATAGCCATGAAGTCTAAGCTTGAGATTTTTGATGAGGTTAGCTGCAATCTGCATCACTGCTTATATTGTGACTTCTCACATCCCATCCTTTGTCCATCCCAGGTTCCTCCTGCTGAGCAAATTCATGTCTCCTCTATGCTTTGGCTCTGTCATCAGCATTAACTGGCCCCTGCCTCTGTCTCTTCCCCAATCCCCTTCAGGAACCATCCTGCCTCTTCTCTAAAACTATTCAATACCCACCTTTCTGAGAAGGTCCAACCCCACTCACCCCTCCAGGAATCAGTCCCTTGTGAGTGCCTAGAGCACTTCTTCATGGTAAACCCTGCTCATGGAGCTCCTGCTACACTGGAATTCTCACTGGGCATCAAGGCTCCAGAGTCATCTGTTGAGCAGAAGGACCCTCTGTCAGCCTCTGTTCTGGAACACCATGGTGGCGTCAATGTCTTAGAGGGTTCACCAGCTGTGGCTAGAGAGCATTGGAGAGAGAGAAGTGGGGTGATGAGTATTTATAGGGAACCCTGCAGAGTCCTGTGGGTTTTATATCCTATTTCATTTAATTCTGATGGCAACCCTGTCCACATCTTACAGATGAAATGGAGCATGGAGAAATGGAAAGAACTTGGGGTTTGGAGACAGGCAGGCCTGTTGGAACCCCAAACTTGTCATTTCTGAGCTAGAAAGCAAGAAAATTAACCTCTCCAAGCCTCAGTTTCCCTGCCTGTTAGATGGGATCACAGTACAGATGTCACAGAACTTTGGAGGGTGCAGTGGGATAAAAGAAAGTAAGTGTCCAGTATAATGATACCTGGACACGGAACCCCTGGCAGGGACAGATAGGTGTGCATTCCCCCAGTCTTCCTCATGTTCATCTCTGAAATGTTGGTCCTGGAGACTCCATTGGAAAAACAGTAGAAAGGAGACATGAAGTTGGATGTTGCCCTTACACGGTGCTTTTTTCTTGTCACAGATTTTCTCATGAAGTTTTAAATCTACCTGTTTTACAGATGAGAAATGAGTCCAGGAGCCACACACAATTAATTATGGCAGACTTGGGTCCAGAATAGCACACTGACTCTGATTCCGCAGAACTGGCAGGCACTTCAACAGGTGCCTAATAGATGCTGGCTGAATGACTGACAATCCAGGGCAGTGATACTTAAAATTGGTCTCTGGACCAACACAGATTTTCATACCCGGAGAGAACCTGTTAAAAAATGAAGTTTCTTGGGCCTCATCCCAGACCTACTGGATCAGAAACTCTAGGGTAGGACTCAGCAGTTTGTATTTTTAAAGCTCTTTAAGTGACTAACTAGGGGGGCTTAAAATGACAAAAATTTATTATCTCACAGTTCTGGAGCCCAGAAGTCCAAAATCAAGGTGTAAGGAGCACCTCAGTCCCCTCTGGAGGCTGGGAAGAGAAGATTTCCTTTCCTCTTCCAGCTCCTGGAGGTTGTCAGTATTTTTATTTTCTTGGCTTGAGGCCACCATCACTCCTATCTCTCAGTCTCCATATTGCTGCTTCTCTGTATCTGTTTTCTTTCTGTCTCTCTTGTGTGTCTTTTATAAGGACATTTGTCATTGGATGTAGGTCACACCCAGATAATCTAGGATGATCTTTTTTGTAAAAATTTAATTTTATATTTTCAGTGTTCCAAGATTCATTGTTTATTCACTACACCCCATGCTCCATGCAATATGTGCCCTCCTTAATACCCCCACCAGGCTCACCCCATCCCCCAATCCCCTCTTCTCCAAAACACTCAGTTTATGTCTCAGAGTCCATAGTCTCTCATGCTTCATCTCCCCCTCTGATTTCCCTCAATTCACTTTTCCTTTCCTTCTCCTAATGTCCCTCCATGTTATATTATGCTCCACATGTAAGTGAAACCATATAATTGACTCTCTCTGCTTGACTTATTTCACTCAGTCTAATCTCCTCCAGTACTGTCCATGTTGATACAAATGTTTGGGTATTCATCCTTTCTGATAGAGGCAAAATATTCCATTGTATATATGGACCATATCATCTTTATCCATTCATCTGTTGAAGGGCATCTTGGTTCTTTCCATACTTTGGGCTATTGTGGTCATTGCTGCTATGAACATTGGGGAACCAGATGGCCCTTCTTTTCACTACATCTGTATCTTGGGTAAATACCCAGTAGTGCAATTGCAGGGTCATAGGGAAGCTCTATTTTTAATTTCTAAGGAATCTCCACACTGTTTTCCAAAGTGGTGCACCAACTTGCATTCCCACCAACAGCGTAAGAGGGCTCCCCTTTCTCCACATCTTCTCCAACACTTGTTGTTTCCTGTATTGTTAATTTTGGCCATTCTAATGGTGTAAGGTGGTATCTCAATATGGTTTTGATTTGAATCTCCCTGATGGCTAATGAGGATGAACATTTTTTCATGTGTCAATTAGCCATTTGTATGTCTTCTTTGGGGAAGTGTCTGTTCATGTCTTCTGCCCATTTTTGACGTGATCATCTGTTTTGAGTGTGTTGACTTTGAGGAGTTCTTTATAGATCTTGGATATCAGCCCTTTGTCTGAGTGTCATTTCCAAATATTTTCTTCCCCATTCCATGGGTGCCTCTTTGTTTTGTTGACTGTTTCCTTTGCTCTGCAGAAGGTTTTGATCTTGATGAAGTTCCAAAAGTTCATTTTTGCTTTTGTTTCCTTTGCCTTTAGAGACATGTCTTGAAGGAAGTTGCTGTGGCCAGTGTTAAAGAGGTTACTGCCTAGGTTCTCCTCTAGGATTTTGATAGATTTCTGCCTCACATTGAGGTCTTTTACCCACTTCGAGTTTATCTTTGTGTATGTGTAAGAGAATGGTTGAGTTTCATTCTTCTATACCTAGCCGTCCAATTTTCACAGCACCGTTTATTAAAGAGACGGTCTTTTTTCTACTAGATTATTTTTTTCTACTTTGTCTAAGATTATTGACCATAGAGTTGAGGGTCCATATCTGTGCTCTCTACTCTGTTCCGCTGGTCTATGTGTCTGTCTTTGTGTCAGTATCATGCTGTCTTGGTGATCACAGCTTTGTAGTAAAGCTTGAAATCCGAAATGTGATGTCCCCCAGTTTTGTTTTTCTTTTTCTACATTTCCTTAGCAATTTGGGGTCTCTTCTGATTCCATACAAATTTTAGGACTGTTTGTTTCAGCACTTTGAAAAATAAATGCCCGTGGAATTTGATCAGGATGGCATTGAAAGTATAGATTGCTCTGAGCAGTATAGACATTTTAACACTATTTATTCTTCTGATCCATGAACATGGAATGCTTTTCCGTCTTTTGTGTCTTCTTTAATTTCTTTCATGAGTGTTCTTCCTCGAGTATAGATCCTTTACCTCTTTGGTTAGGTTTATTCCCAGGTATCTTATGGTTCTTGTGCTATAGTAAATGGAATCAATCATCTAATTTCCTTTTCTATATTTTCATTGTTATAATGAGAACAACTGATTTTGGTACATTGATTTTATATCCAGCTACATTACTGAATTGCTGTATGAGTTTTAGCAGGTGGGGGTGGAGTCTTCTGGATTTTTCCACATGAAGTATCATGTCATCTGCAAAGAGAGGAGTTGGACTTCTTCTTTGCCAATTTGAATACATTTGTTTCTTTTTGTTGTCTGATTGCTGTTGCTAGGACTTCTATACTATGTTGAACAACAGTGGAGAGAGTGGACATCCTTGTCATGTTCCTGATCTCAAAGGGAAGGTGGTCAGCTTTTCCCCATTGAGAATGATATTCGTTGTGGGTTTTTCATGGACAGATTTTATGAAGTTGAGGAATGTTCCCTCTATCCCTATACATTGAAGGGTTTTAATCAGGAACAGATGCTGTATCTTGTCAAATGCTTTTTCTGCATCAATTGAGAGGACTAGGTGGTCCTTCTTTCTTCTCTTATTGATTTGTTCTAGCACATTGATTGATTTGCAAATGTTGAACCACCCTTGCTTCCCAGGAATAAATCCCACCTGGTCATGGTGGATAATCTTTTTAATGTACTGTTGGATCCTACTAGCTAGGATCTTGTTGAGAATCTTGGCATCCATATTCATTAGGGATATTTGTCTGAAATTCTCCTTTCTGATGGGGTCTTTGCCTTGTTTAGGAATCAGGGTAATGCTGGCTTCATAGAAAGAGTCTGGAAGTTTTTCCTTATTTTCTATTTTTTGAAACAGCTTCAGAAGAATGGGTATTATTTCTTCTTTGAGTGTTTGGTAGAATACCCCAGGGAATCTGTCAGGTCCTGGACTCTTGTTTTTGGGAAGTTTTTGATCACTGCTTTAATCAAAGTTGTTACTAGATATTGGTCCATTCAGGTTGTCAATTTCTTCCCTTTTCAGTCTTGGAAGTTTATAGGTTTCCAGAAATGCTCCATTTCTTCTAGGTTGCTTGACTTATTGGCATATAACTGTTGGCAATAATTTCTGATTATTGTTTTATTTCCTTAGTGTTAGTCATGATTTCTCCCCTTTCATTCATAATTTTATTAATTTGGGTCCTCTCTCCTTTCTTTTGGATTAGTTTGGCCAGTGGTTTATCAATCTATTGATTCTGTCAAAGAACCAGCTTCTAGTTTCATTGATGTGTTCTACTGTATTTCTAGTTTTTATCTCATTGATCTCTGCTTTAATCCCAATTATTTCCCTTCTTGTGCATGGGGTTGGCTTAATTTATTGTTGATTTTCCAGTTCTTTAAGGTGTAAAGAGAGTTGGTGTATTCTGGATTTTTCAATTTTTTTTTTGAGGGAGTCTTGGATGGACTATGTATTTCCCCCTTAGGACCGCCTTTGCTGTATCCCATAGATTTTTGATGATGTGTCTTCATTCTCATTGATTTCCATGAATTGTTTAAGTTCTTCTTCAATTTTCTGGTCAATCCAAACATTCTTAAGCAGGTTGGTCTTTAGCTTCCAAGTGTTTGAATTCCTTCCAAACTTTTCTTGTGGTTGAGTTCCACTTTCAAGCACTGTGGTCTGAGAATATGCAGGAAATAATTTCAGTCTTTTGCTCTCTGTTGAGCCCTGATTTGTGACCCAGTATGTCGTCTATTCTGGAGAACGTTCCATGTGTGCTTGAGAAGAATGAGTATTCTGATGTTTTAGGGTACACTTGATCTAGCCAAAGGCTGAGAAGCGATGATGTTTTAGGGTAGAATGTTCTGTATATATCTATGAGGTCCATCTGGTCCAATGTGTCATTCAAAGCTCTTGTTTCTTTATTGTTTTTCTGTTTGGATGATCTGTCTATTACTGAGAGTGGGTGTGTTAAGATCCCCTACAATTAATGTATTCATATCAATATGGCTCTTTATTTTGATTAACAGTAGGATGATCTTTTCATTTCAAGCTTCTTAACCACATCTGCAAGGCCTTTCTTCCAAATAATGTTAATACTTACAAGTCCAGGAAGTAGGATGTAAGAGGTATCTTTGGGGCACCTGGGAAGGACTTCTCCATTGAGTACTTTAGGACTTTCCTTAGGACACTGCTGTGGGCCCCCGGTTCTCACTGGTATGTGTCTCACAACGTCGAGTTTGCTCGAAGTTTTGAGCAATCACAAGCTTATATTCACAGGAACTAGAGTTTTCTTGGCAGTATGACTCCCTTAAATGACTTTCATTGGATGCCAGTCTGTTACAATTCTGCAAACTCAGTGGTCTGGTAACCAGCCCAGAGCTCCATGTGCTGTGCTTCTTGAACCTGTACTTAGCCTGAGTGCTTCTGCCTCCTGTAGAAACATAATAGTGCTATGTCCAGCCCCTTGGTCCCTTGGCCTTTTGCTCTAAAATGCTGTCTGGTATGGACCCCTTTTGGATGCTAGGCTTTCTTCACTTGCTTGCTCTTTATGGGGAAGTTTCAGTGGAAATGGTGGAGGTGGGAGGTGGGAGAAGGCTGCAAGTGGGTGCAGGGGGGGAAAAATCAGCTATATCCTTAATAAAGTTCCTTAGTTTCTTCTGAGTTTCAGCTGGCCTCATTCCCAGATTTTCCCCCTGCATTTGTTTTTTTCTGACATTATTTAGTGATGGAGGATTTGACTTTTGCAAACCTGCCAAGCACATGATTACCTGATTGTCAGCCATCTAGGGTCATTGACTATGAGCATAAGGGAATTCTCAGTAAGTCCTTTGACATTTCCTTTCTGCTTCCAGATGGGTTAGCTCAACTAAACTTGTCTTGGTCCCCTAGAGCTCCATCTGTGGTAGACAAGTGTTCTAAGTCCTAAGAGACATTCCATGATAGTTTAATCTGCTGCTTCTAATGAGAAGAACTGCACAACTTCTTATATGGACAAGGAAGAATTCCCATGGTCCCCCACCTTATGTAGACTCACCCAGTTCCACATTTTTAGGGCCTGTCACTTGTAGCACCTCACTTTCAGGAACTAGTTTCCATGTTAGAATCTGTTTAATTGTAAGTTACAGAATTTCAACACAAAGTAGCTTAAATGAAGAGGGCATTTATTGGTTTACGTCCAGAGGTAGCATTAGTTTTAGGCATGGCTGCATATAGGAGCTCTTATTATGTCATCTTGAATATTATTCCCCAGATGAAATGATTGCCTGTTCAGCTAAATATAGTGAAGTCTCACTGCGCTTTTTTTATTGAGATGAAATTTATATCCTGTGAACTGCATAGAACATAATTGTATAATCCACCGAGTGTGACAATGCATACACTTTAAGATATAGAAGAATTCATCATCCCAGAAAGTTCCCTCTGCCCCTTTCAATTCAATCTTCACTTGCCATAGACAAACCACTCTTCTGACCTCTATCCCATACATTAGTTTTGCTTGCCCTTGAACTTAACATAAATGGAAGCTTATAGTATATATTCTTTTGTGTGTAGCTTCTTTCATTAAATAAAATGTTTTACAATTTATCCATATTGCTGTATATGTGACTATACCGCTCTTACATCTCTTTTGTAGTTGGCAGACATACGAGTTATTTCCAGTTTTTGAATACTATGATTAAAATTTCCACAAACAATCTTTTACAGGTCTTTTTGCAGATATATGTTTTTCTCTTTGGTAAATACCTTGGAGTGGAATTATGGCATTGTAGAGTAAGTATAAGTGTAGAGAAACTTCTAGACTGATTTTCAAAGTGACTGTATCATTGTATATTCCCACCTGCAATGTGTGAGACTTCTGGTTGTCTTCTTCTCTGACCTATAAAGTTATCAGTCTTTGATTTTTTTTTTCAGCATAACAGTATTCATTATTTTTGTCAGTCTTTGATTTTAGCCACTCTAATGAGTATGAAGATGTATCTCATGGTGGTTTCAATTTTCCTTTCCTTGAATCGTAATGCTCTTGAGCACTTTTAATGTGTTTATTGGCCATTTCTATACCCTCTATGAACTATCCAAGTCTTTTAACCATTTTTGGGGTTATTTATCTTTTTATTATTGATTTGAATACCTTTAAAATGTATTCTGGAAACACACTTTTCATAAGTTATATGTCTTCCTGAATATTTTCTGTCTATGGCTTGCTTCCCTCATTTTTCTGAAAATTCTCATTAGATGGATGACATTTTAGAAGTTTGATGAAGTTCCAATTTATCAGTTTTCTTCTTTTTGATTTGTAAATTTTTCTTTCCCAGGAAAGGTTTGCCTTCTCCAAAAGCTGGGATGATATTTTCCTACTTTTTCCCCCCTAAATTGTTACAGTTCAAATATTTTGTTTAGGTCTTTGGTCCATCTTGAATTAATGTTGTGTGTTGTGTGTGTATGCATGTGGTGTGAAGTAGAAGTGGAGGCTATTTTTTTCATATATTTATCCAGGTTCCACACTAATTTTGAAAAGTCATTTTCATTAAACTCTTTAGGCATCTTTGCAGGAATCAACTGAATTCACCATATATGTGGTAATTCTATCTCTAATCGCTCTATTATGTTCTGCTGATCTATATAAAAAACATGTTTTCTAATTAATGTGGCTTTATATTAAGTCTTGATATTAGGTGGTAGAGTTACCAACTTTTTCTTTGTTCCCAATAGCGGCATTTTTGCTTTTGTTTCCCTTGCCTTTGGAGATGTGCTAGCAAGAAGTTAATATGGCGAGGTTGAAGAGGTTGCTGCCTGTGCTCTCCTCTAGGATTTTGATGGATCCTGTCTCACATTTAGGTCTTTCATCCATTTGAGTTTATCTTTGTGTAGGGGTAGAAAAATGGTCCAGTTTCATTCTTCTACATGTGGCTGTCCAATTTTATTTTTGACATTTTAAAATTGGTCTTCTCTCTCTTTAAATATTTTATTTATTTGAGAGAGAGAGAGAGAGAGAGAAAGAGAGAGAACATGAGATCAGGGTGAGGGACAGAGGGAGAAGCAGATTATCCACAGCAGGGAGCCTGATTCAAGGCTTGATCCTGGGACTCCAGGATCATGACCTGAGCCAAAGGCAGACACTTAACCAACTGAGGTATCTTTGTGTCCCTGTGTTCTTTCTCTCTCTTTTTTTAAAATCAATTTTATAGACTTTTATCCATTTTAGTAATATTTTTAAAGAACTATATTTTTATTGTTATTTTCTGTATTGTTTATTTTATGTTTTTGTTGATTTCTACTTTATAGTTTCTGTTTCTCTACTTTTGTTCTAATTAATTAATTTTTTTGAGTTTCTTATGCTGGAAACGTAATCACTGAAATTATATTTTTCTTTCCTAATATAAGCATTTAAAACTATAAATTGCTCTCTCTCTCTCTTACTCTCTTTTTTAATATATGGGCTACTGAGAAGTGTGCTATTTATTTTCCAATTTTGGAAGTCTTTGGAATTTATAGATTTTTATATGTTTGGCTACTGACTTTAGATTGATTATGTAATGGACACAAGACAAGATTTATAATATTTGACTATTTTAAATTTATTGAGATTTATTTTACAGTCTTAGATATGGTCTATCTTGGTGAATGTTTCTTGTTCCCTGAGAAATAGCATGGATCATGTCGTTATTGAGTGTAATCTTCTCTAAATGTCAATGAGGTCAAGCTGGTTGACAGTGTTGTTTAAATTTTTTGTATCCTTATCATTTTTTCTGTTTTTTAAAACCAATTAGTGAAAAGCAATATTATAACCTGCAGCTATGATTATAGATTTATTTATTTTTTCTCTAGTTCTGTTATATTTTGCTTCATGTGTTTTGAAACTCCATTATTAAGAACTTAGTCATTTAACATTTTTATGTCTCCCTGATGAATTAACTCCTTTATCACTATGAAATGTTACTATTTATCTTTGGCCATAGTCCTTGTCTTGAGATCTATTTTGTATGATATTCATATAGCCTCACCAGTTTTCTTATGTTTATTTTTTGCATAGTCTTCTTTCCCCATCATTTTAGTTTAAGCTGCTTTTTAATGTTGAAGTACAGCTTCTGTACATGGGATGCAGTTGGATATTGCCCTTATTGATACAGTATGATAATCTCTGCTATTTAATTAGAGTGTTTAGCCATTTAAATTTAATGCAATCATTGGTGTGATTAGTCTACCATTTCTTAATTTTTTTCCTTACTCACCCCTACTTTATAGAGTGAAAAAACACATTTAATTATTTATTATTTATGATACATTATGCAACTAATTTATTCCTTGAAATAAGTTATATATATATATGGTATTATAATAATTATTTATCCCTTGAAACAATACTCAAGGGCACCTGGATGCTCAGTCTATTGAGCATCTGACTCTTGATCTCAGCTCAGGTCTTCGTCTCAGTGTGATGAGTTTCAGTCTCTACATTGGTCTCCACACTGGGCATGGAGACTACTTAAAAGAAAAGGGGTGCTACTCAGAATCATACATCTTATAAGTTTATTTGAGATGTTGCCAAAGCTTGAATGGATGACTGTAAGATTTTACTTCAAATAAGTTTGAGGTCAATATATTTAGGAATTTACTCTTCAACAATGTTTTTTCAAACTGTGGTTCATAAAGAGTGGGCAGTGAAGCCAATCAGTAAACTATAACCAGTACGTAAAAAGGTGGTAGAATAGAATGAAATAGAATACAATAGAATGAAATAGAAAACACTATGTGCATTGCCTGCTATAAGAATGAATATTGTTTCTGCTATTTTGTTTGTTTTGGTGTGTGTGTGTGTGTGTGTGTGTGTGTGTGTGTGTGTGTGTAAGTGTTTTGAACTATGATTTGAAATGTATTTCTTAGGCTGATTAATAAAAGTCTGAAAAACACTACACTGTGTTGTAGAATTATGGAGCTTTCTGTGTCATAGAATGATCAGGAGCAAACCAAGATGACAGGTGCATACAATCTATATTGTACACCAGAAGAGACATCTGGAAGAGATGAAAATAATGTGGAGAGAAGGATGGGTGTGAGTGATCCATTTATGCATTTCCTTGTTCATCCATCTATTGATAAGCACTCTACCATTGCTCAAGATAAGTGTTAAACTTTCAGGGTACACAAAAAAGAAATGGATCATTCTCTTAGGAAATTCACAGTTCAGATGGCAGAGGGCCAAGCAAACAGATATTTTACTGGACAGTGTGATGAATCCCATGGTAGGGAGGTTGTAGTTGCAATTCAGATATGCCTAACCAATCCTGGATGGGAGTTGGAAACTTTTAGAGGTGATACCTACACTAAGCCTTGAAGATTGAACATGTGTGTCTTATTCAGTTTGAGAATCTGTAACAAGATTTCATAGACTGGGTGACTTAAAGAACAGAAATTTGTTTCTTGAAGTTCTGGAGGCTGGGAAGTTTAAGATCAGGGTGCCAGCACATTTAGTGTCTGGTAAAGCTTCTATTCCTAGTTATCAGATGGCGGAGATTGGAAGATCTAAGCTCTTTCTTTTCTTGAATTGTACTAATCCCATCATAGGGGCTATACTCTCATGACTTCATCTAAACCTAATTAGTCCCCAAATGTCCCACTTTCTAATAAAATCACACTGGAGGGTTAGTCTTTCACCATATGGACTTTGATGGAACACAAACACTCAGTCCTACACAAGTTATTAGGCATAATAATAAAAGATGGGGAAAGTATGGGCTACAAAGAGGGAGTGGTACATGAGTTGCATGAGGCAAGATGGAGCAAGAGTGTGTGGACATTTAAGATTGATGAAATGGGCTGAAAAACTTGACCTTTATAATTAGATTGTGACTTTAAAATAATCACTGTAGACCCTGTAGAAAAAATTAGTGGGGCTCAATTGGTGGAAGCAGGAAGATCAGTGACGAGGTTGGAGGGCTACTGGTCCTAGGGTAGAGAGAAGGAATACATTTGAGGGAATCTGAGCAAGTGTAACTTAAGGATCAAATGGTTGCTAGGATGAGGACTAGTCTTCCTGAGAACAAGATGTCTCAGATGACTCTGTATGGGTCCTCAGTAGATGTTAGTATCATTCACTAAAAATGTGGGTCTAGTATGGGTAAGAAATTTTGGGGTAAAGAAAGGATACTTCCATTGTCATCATATTGAACTGGATCATGGAGACCAACTAGTTTAAGTCTAGATGGCAGAGAGGCTCACAGGGCTGGAATTCAGAGACATGAAGTTTGGAATTCACATCATAGAGTTTGGAATGGAAATATGACTAGCTCTGTCCAGAGTTGTGGATTCAATCATCTGGAGAAAATGGGGAATCCCATAAATCATCATGTAGATAAATGTGTGATTTTTCAGGCCCTTATTTACAGTGGCTTTAGTGTGCTACATTTCCAGGGAAATATATGTTCTTGTCACACAACTTCAAGAGAAGTAAATGAGCTTGAATCACATGAGTAGGTTTAATGCCAGCCTGAAATTTAGTAAGCCATTTTGCAGCTTCTTTGTCCCCATTTTCTTCTTTTTCTTCATTAAAAGTATACTATTTTCTTTCTATCTTTGGGTACAAATTAAAATAAGGCTGCTTGTGAGTTAAAAAAGACACAGTCAAGGAAACAAGAAGTTCATGTCTGGAGGGCAAGTGGCTCCTTTAATGAGCCTTGCTAAACAACCCGTCCTGTTGGAGACCTGGAAAAAGGTAGTAGTAGTGAATTTAGCTTCTACCCATTCCCAATGAGCCCTGACTAAGATTGCCAGGATCTTAGGGACTAAACTATATCATTTGCATGACACACTGGTCTCTAAGCTTCTTTGGGACAGGGTCCTTGTCTTTATTGTTTACGACTGTATGCCCAGGCTGAGTGCTGTGCCTGGCATATAATAGGCACTCAGAGTGGTGTGGGATCAATAAATAAATGAAAGAACACAAAGTGGGACAAAAAAAAAAACATAATTAGACACTGTCATATAGAAATTAGAAATCTGGTTTGAGTCCTGACCTTACTTTCCTTATCTATGAATCTAGGGTAGTTACCTTATAAACTGTTTTGAAGATTAAATGAGATAGTATGTAATGTGCTTAGGGTACTCCTTGGCATATGGTAAGGGTTCTGTTATTCAGATGGCTGCTATTACTGTCGTTGTTACTATTTTTACTGCTATTAACCACAATATGTTAGTCCTTTGAGTGAGCTCTCTACACTTTAGCTTCTTCATTCATAAATGGATATTGTAATAGCTGGTTAGCTTTTCTCTCAGGTGTCATAATGAATTATAAAATATTAGATCAAGGAATGCTGAGATTGGATCTTACTTTCTTACTCTGAGAGAACTGTAACTCAGAGAGGACAATAATTCAGAGTGAGTGGCACAAACAAATGGGATATGAATGTGAGAATATTCTGGAAGGTTAAAGTTAATAAGCAAAATAAAATACCAACTATAACACAATATTAATGCAGTTTTGCAGAACTGAAAGGGCAAGGGCTTTGTAGTCATGCAAGCCTCAAATTCAATCCAGATTCTCCTGCAGTGGATGCATGGTGTCATTTATGCCTCCTGGACCTCATATGAGAACAGGAATGTGAGGCTGAGTCACAAAGTTTCTGTGAAGATAAAAGAAAGAATGGAGGTGGGTGAAGTCCTCAGTACAGGCCCTCACACTGAAGGTGTTGAGATCATGACAGCTGTTTTATGACACAGCTAACAGGAGGTCAAACCAGAATAAGAACATAAACTTGTGGCAGTAATTTTATGTCTCGCCTATATTTTAGAAGGAATGTGTGTCACCTGAAGAACTCTGGATGCCCTTTAGCACATGGGAGGTCACTGTCAGGGCTGTGGGCTGAAGAGGCAGGAATGCTGTAAGGTGGCACCAATAGCCACCTTGCCTCCAACAGAGAGGTGTCCACATGAAGTCTTCTTTGAGCTAAGAGGGGCTGGGCCAAAGCTGCCAGGCAAGCAAGGCCCTTAAGGATATTTGTTTTGGGTATCTCCATACCTTCTACATCTAGCCTATCCCAACTCTGATCCCCAGTAGGTGTTACAATGTCTAAGAGCAGCCAGTTGTCAGCCAAAACAGAGTGGTACACGTTAGAACTGAGAGTGGACTCTGAGCCATTGTACCTGGATCTAAATCCCAGCTCTGCCACTTCATAGCTGTAAACTACTGGGTGAAGTTACATAATATCTCTGTAGCTCAATTTACCAATCTGTAACATGGGCTCAGTAATAGAATCTACCTCATGGGTTAAGGCATGTAAAACACATGTGACATAAGTATTATGTCTCAGTATTATTATTATTATTGCTATGATGGGAGGTTGTTAGAAGAACTTTATTTCTGGCTGTGAGATTTTTATGGAGTCTTTCAGCCTTGCTATTCTGTGATAAGGCCTGATACCTTTTCCTTGACCTGTACCTTATTGGCGGACACCAAATGGTCACAAAACTCCTCCTCAGTGCCTGAGGCAGGTGACTGATAAATAATAAGCCAGGGCTGACCCAAAGGTCTGCAAGTGCTCTTTTTCCTCAAGGCTAGCCTACGTCTTACTAACATGCTCCAAGTTTGAGATGCTTCTGTCAACATGCTCTGGTGGCAAGAAGTCTTTGGGTAGCTTTGTGCTGCCCATCACTCCCAGTATCCTTTGGAGTTTTCCTGCCCATCTGCCCCCCACTTCACCCCATGACACCTTCTCTATAGGCCTCTTGTATCTCATCATACCTGCCATCTGCTTTTTGGAAACCCAACTGACTCTTGACATATCCTTCTGTAGCCCAGATCCAGCAGGATGGCTGTCAGCCCAGCTGGCTATCACTGTTGACAGAGTATGGAGTGAGCAGTGCACCACCTGGTCCTCACTCTAAAGATCTCAAACCTCTATTTAGTGAGAAGAGCCAAGATGACCATGCTCAGGGAGGCTGCCCCCCTCTTGCCAAACTTCTCAGTAGACATGAATGCAGTTGACAACTCCAACTGCAGAACAGAACCCCCCGCACCAGTACTGTAAGCAGGAGGTGGGGTGGAGGGTTTGAAAGAGTCACTGTGAACACCTCCTGGGCAGGGAAGCATTTGGATCTAGCTGGGACACAGAAAATTGGGGTTCAAAAAACATTTGCTAGATGTGAAAATGAGCTGGTGATGTGGTCCTCCTAGCAGTGCATCAGGCCATGGAGGGTCATGATCTTGCTCCTCCCAGGATGAATGTAGAAAGCCAATGGCAAGACATGTACTGTGTACTAGGCACTCGATGCTTCTCTCCTGGGGGGAAAGCAAGGCATCTCTTTCTTGTACACCTTAGTCCATATACTCCATCAGGATCTTCATGCTTCTGTTAATAGTTTCTTCTGGCTGACAGCTCATTGTACCGTTCCTTAACCTCACCCCCAGGGTTGGTGGTTTTGGGGGATCATTTTGGAGGTGGTTTTAAGTTTTGGTTCTGCATACTCAGTGGGGGCATCTCTGTCATCCATTGTGATGAGGATGTGGTTAGGAACTCATTGTTCTTACCTCCCGGTGAACCAGAGGCCTCAGATCAAAGAAGAGAGAACCCCAGAATTAGCATCAATCTGCTGACAGTGTCCCTGCTTTTGGACAGGAGCTGCTGGGCTGTAGGCAGGAATGTGGAGACATTGGAGTCAGGAGGCTTTTAATAAGCGGTGTGACAGGGAATAAAAGAACTATTAATAAGGTACTTTGCCAACTTGATTCTAGCCCCATTAAACTTTTCTTTACCTTATTTCACACTCCATTTCCAAAGCACCCTTTCTTCTCCCCACACCTTTAATGGTTCTGGCAAACCTGGGTCTTAATGAAGTCTGGCAGCATAAATTTAAGGCAGTGTCTGGCTGAAGTGAACGGAAGCTTCTGTCTACAAGAAAATTCTCTGGGTGGCTAGAGACATAAATCCAGCCTCCAGACTGTCCAATTGATTCCTCAGGCAACCGTGGGGAGACAAGAGTGTCACAGGACTGTGACAGCCATGAGTGATAGTATCTTGGAAATTCCCAGGGCTAAAGGGCCAAGGTAGCATGCCAGTTTAAAGGGGGGACAGACTTTCCTGAGTGCAGAGTTACGCATGTATTCACTCATTCATTTATTCCACAACGTTCACTGGTGCTGTTCCGTGAGTTTTAGACATTGGTGGCTACATTGCCCTGAGAGGTAGGTGTTCTTTCCATTTTACATATGAAGAAGCTAAATGACGCTCCTTGGGTCTTGGTGGCTCACATAGTAAATACTGAGGGAGCCAGTGAAGGAATAAAAAGAGATCAATTCCTTTTCTCTCTGAGGCCATCTTGTGTTTTCTTGGTCAAATACCATCTTTCGTTCAAGGAATTGCCTTTAGCTGGTAAGAGAGGTGTTCACTTTCCCCTGGAACTTGCTTTCTACCCTGCTCTCAGACATTTTCTGTTTCGGTGTGGGGCTGCACTTTACTCATATCACTTGTGATCACCATGCAGCACAGTGTTGAATCAAGGCTGGGCCCCCTGGTTCATGGCAGATTATGTAGTTAGGACCTGGGTCTCCAGAGTCCCCATCTGGGGGTCATTGTGTGAGATAAGCGACAGGTCTGGGACCCAAACAACTTGGTTTCAAACCAGCTCTGCTGAGCTAGGCCTGGTGTGGGTACATCAGGCCTATAAGAGCACATGGGGAATGGGGCCAAGAGAGCAAAATGCGGGCCATGTTTGTAGAAGTGGATAGAGATGAAAGTAGGCTCAGGGCTTCCCTCACATAGTTCCAGGGCCACGGGGGTGCCTTTCCAATCAAAGAGAATTTTATTCTTCAGCTTGATCTCTTCCTGGGCTTGAACTGACTTTGGGAGCTCCTGACATTGAGGTGTCAGTCTGAGGCTGGGGTTTATCATCATGCTTTTCTTTTTTGTCTTGCTTACTCATTCTTCTCTCACATTTCCATTTTCTCTTAGGCATCCTATACCCTTTCCTTCAAAGTGGTATTGCTCCTGGAGGCAAATCCTGGTCTGTTTGTTGCTAATATGGTATTAATGCTGGTGTTTGTGTTATTGTTGGTAGTGGAGGTGGAGGGGGTAGGAGTATTTCTGGTATTGGTGTTGGTGCAGGTGGGATAGTACTAGTGTTGGTGGTATGTGTGTTGCTTTGGTGTTGCTGGTAATGGTATAGGTAGTAGTGATGATGTCATTAGTAGTGGTCATGATAGTGTTGGTAGTATTGGTGTAATGGAAGTGGTGATGTTACTTTTGGTTGTGGTGGTGGTGATGGTTATGATTGTGGTGGCAGTGGTCATGATAGT
Organism: Lutra lutra; assembly: GCF_902655055.1. NCBI lineage: Eukaryota > Metazoa > Chordata > Mammalia > Carnivora > Mustelidae > Lutra > Lutra lutra. The sequence continues at coordinate 112,043,316 of NC_062280.1, read as the reverse complement.
GTTGATGGTAATGGAGGTGGTGATATCACTGTTGGTGGTGGTGGTGATGGAGTAGTGATGGGGGCTGGGCATCTGAAACAGGAGAATATAGTAGAAAGAATAGAAGCCCTGGAGCTAGATAGAACTCTTGTTTATTATTGGCTCCAGTGAATTACTTAGTGTCTTTGAACCTGTATGTCCTCATTTGGGGATGATGGGAATGATGGATAATGAGTATAATAATACCTCACACACTGTCATGAGGATGAGGGAGAGTGCATGTGCCCTATCCACTTCATCCAAAATTCTAGAGCTCCTTGTACTTCTTGCTGGCTGTGGGAGTCTGACCAATGTCAGTTTCCTCCAGGTGAGAGGTGACATCATCCTTGGCAGGAGGCTTCTGTCTCTTTGGTCAGGGGTTGGCAGTCATAGTCTGTGTGACCTTGGTTACTTTTAATGCCACAAGAGACCATCTCAGTATGTGAGTTCATGCTTGAGGCCACCCATGTCTGCTATAGAGAATGGTGCTATGGTATATCCAGCCCAGATTTCAGCTGAGGTATCTCCACCCTTGAGGTCAAATTGGATTGCCTTAGTCTCTCAACCCCATGACTTGGTTTAACTTCCTAGGATTTCTTTGATTTCCCTGGATCTTAATCTCTCCTGGTTTTCTCTGACATGGGCCCCTGGGCCTTATAGGCCACATCTGCATGGAACTCTCATGGCCAGGTAAGAAAACTTGCCCTCTCTGAGTTCCACAGAGGATTCACTGCCACAGTAGCATTTGGGAGTAAAGAAAACCTCATGGAAGGTGGACAGAGGATGCAGGAGAGAGCTTTCATCAGAGTGCTCTCAGTGAATTACCTAAACATCCTTCTGTAAGGACCTATTTAGCCAGAGCGACTCCAAAGCCAAAGCCATTTTGTTGTTTGTGCAGTAAAACTTAAACTGACCCTGTCCCCCTCCCCCGCAAAGAACTTACTTAGAAGCAAGTCTGGGAAACCAGTAAAATATGGTCAGCTAGTTCCTAATAACAGAGTCCAGAATACAAGGCCAGGTCGGCCAGTTCTTGATAACAGAGCCCAGAATACAAGGACGAGTCGGGCCAGGTGGAGACATCCAATCAGTAAGAAACACACATACTTTATCCCTAACCACCAAAGAATGTAAATCCTGCCGTTTGGGTGCCAACCTTGAGCACCAATTCTGACCAGAGTAATAGGTTAGGTCAAACAGCTACTATAGGGTAAATTGTAATTCAATTGGCCACCTGCCCGTGACCTAACATGACTACAATCTCATTAGCCACCTATGTGTGGCCAGATTTTTGCTCTATAAAAGGTAGTCTGTAAGATGGGGAGGGGTCTCCCTCTTCAGAGGCGGCCCTTACCGGTCAGTCAGTCAATTCTTGAGCCTGGAAGCTGGGCGTGGTCACTCTCTTGGGAGACCGCCCTGGCGGGTCAGTCTGACTTCTAAGGCTTAGCATAGAATAGAGCTTTGCATAACTTTCACCTTATCTCAGTCTCTTTCCCCTGACCAATCAGTCTAACTTCTAATACTTATCATAAAATAAAGCTTTAGATAACTTTCACTTTGTCTCAGTCTCATTTCGTTTAATAACAGACCTAACACTTAGGTCATTTCTGTTCCTCAGCACCCTTTGGCTGTCCCAGTCTACCTTTAACCAAAAGGACTTCTGCAGAACCTGGCCTTCCTCCCCTCCTCTCACCCAGCTTGCAGAGCCATCAACTCCCTGGCTGCTTCTGTCTTCCACTCATTAGTGCCCACCATGGAGTAGCCCTGCTTTGTAGAATGCAGACAGGTTATAAATAAGATATCTCTACCTACTGATTATACCTAGACTGGGAGTTGCTGGGGCCTCTGACTTAGAGGACAAGAATCCTATGCAGCCTTGCCTTCTTTTGTCCCTCTCTTCCTGCCACGACCTGTGGCTCCATGTGCCAGCTGTTTCCTAGGACCACCTCCATCAGGCCCTTTTCTACTCCCAGAAGAATTGGTCCCAGAGTGGTTAGGGTATGACCTGGGGTAAATGCTATTAGGAACAAGGGCCTGGGGGATAGATGGATTCTAACACCCCTCCATCAGATACCCCTTGGTTGCTGAGTCCCAGTGCTGTGGCCTCTTCCCAGCTCATTCAGAAGAAACACACAGAGGGCTCACATGTCTTTTCCTAAGAGCCTGTGTCCCAGAGGAGGGTGTCTGAGGGATACAGAAATATCCCATCCCCTCAGTTACTCCCTCCCAAATCAGCCCTGCAGGGTGCGTGTTTCTGGAGCCAAGAGGCAAACAGAGGCTGCCAGCTGTCACTTACTTTGCCCCCATGGAGTTGCCAGACATCTCTTCCTCAACTCTCAAGCCTGATGGGTCCTCTTTGCAGAAGATGTGATGATGACAGTGAGAATGATGATGTTCAGCTATTATCTCCTGCTCCATCCTGCATTTTATTCATTTAATGCTCAGAATAACTTAATAAGAGAGGCCTTTGTTGCAGCACTTTACAAGTGGGGAAACTGAGGCCTAGAAGGGTTCAGGGGGTTGCCTTAGTCTCAGAGTCAATAAGTGATTAGAGTAGGCATCCAAAGCAACTCTCTTTGAGTCTGAAACCACCCTGTCTCTTCACTCCACAGTTCATAGCAGTCTGAGCTCAACACATCAGGTCTGCCAAGTTCACGGGGCCAGGTGATCAGGGTTGCTTGAAGTGCTCTGAGTTTTACTGACCTCCTTAGGATTTTCTGGATTAAAGATAAAATTAACACAACAAATGGAACATTTTGTTTCCTTTTGAACTATATGACCCAACTGGAATGTTGGGAGTTTTGGCTGAGAGTTTAGGGAAGGGGAGCAACATGGAGCAACATTTATCAAGAGCCCATATTGTACATGGCACTTTTGGTACACCATGACATGTCATCTCACATCAACCTAAAGCATCAGTCTTCTTGTCTCTCTCTTACTATGAGCAAACTGGGAGGTGTGGTAAGTGGGAGAGTGGGCTTTCAATCAGTGTCTATGATTCCAGTGCCTGTGTGTTTCATATCTTTGCTGTGCTGCTCCAGAGAGGGAGGCCCATAACTCCTTCAGCTTTGTAAAGTAGAAGTAAGGACTCCCATATCTCAGGGCCTGGCAGTGTTCCCTGGGCAGTGGGAGCTCAGCAATAGCAGCCAAGTTGCTGTAGGGAAGGACAGGACCTGCCCAGAGAATCAGGCATTTGTAGAAGGTCCCTGAGCAGGGCTCAGTCTACAAGTTCAGTGCCTTTTCCTTTGTTTTCCTTTCTTTGGGGTTTTCCCTTCTGGCAAACAGGCGAATGGTAGATCATGTGGTGATATCTGTGGCTTCTCATGTCAGCACCCTGGTCCCTGCCTCTGACTCCCCCTTCCCTAGTCACAAAGTTGAGTCAGATAGGAAACAAACCTGGCTCTAGGCACACAGCTCTATCACCCATTGATAGGAGTGGGGAGCTACTGTCTCTATCACATACTTTGAGAACACCACTTGTTCCAGTGATCTATTGCTGCAATAGACACTGCCCCAGTTTAGTAGATCAAAACATAACACATCTGGTATGCTCATGAATCTGAGGGTCAAGAATTTGGACAGTGTTCAGCAGAGCTATTCTGCTCCACATGGCACTGATTGGTGGGTATTCAGCTGGCAGCCAAGGCTGCAAGGAGGCTTTTACGTACATGCCTGGTGCCCTGGGAGGGGCTGTAAGGTAGAGGGTGGGTGGCTGACTGGACTTAGCTTGGCCCTTCTCTGTCCAGATGGTCCCCCTTAACAGGTAGCAGGACTTCTTTCATGGCAACCTAGGGCTCCAAAAGTGAACATTCCAAGAGATGAGATGTCAAAGTTGCCAGCCTTGAATCCCGGGCCTGGAAACTGGCACCACATCACTTGTGACATCATCTTCTACTGATGAAAACAGACACAGAACCCATCCAATTCAAAGAGAGCAAATAAATACCACATCTCTTGATGAGAACATCAGAGGATTTGTGGCCATCTTAGATCTACCACAACAATGGAAAAATATATTAGACATTTATACCCCTTCCAGGGTCTAGCTTCTGCCCCACCTTGCCTCATGGCAGAAGCCATTCTTCCCCTGGCACCTGGTGAGATGGAAGTTTATTAAGATCTGAGGAATAAGATAATCAAACCCATGTGAACCTACATCTCAGGGGAGGCTGGGGGGCTGGGAGGAAGGACAAGTACTTTTCTCATTATGGCTATTAGGAAGTTGTACTTGATATTTTGGATTTAACTTCAATGATTAAGGATGATTTGACTGATTTCAAATCATTACAACAAGTGTTTAGTTGTTTGAGTCCTCTGATATTTCTACTTTTTAAAAAAAATTTATTTAAACACAATTAGCCAACATATAGAACATCATTTTTTCAGATGTAGAGTTCAGTAATTCATCAGATGCATATAAACATCCAGGGCTCATCACATCATATGGCCTTCCTTCATGTCCAAAACCCAGTTACCCCACCCCACACTCCAGCAATCCCCAGTTGGTTTCCTATAGTTAAGAGACTCATGGTTTTTTTCTCCCTCTCTGATGACTTCCTATTTCATTTTCCCTCTCTTCCCCTATGATCATCTGCCCTGTTTCTTATATTCCATGTATGAATGAAACCATATGATAATTGACTTTCTCCGTTTGACTTATTTTGCTCAGCATGAGCAAAATGGAACTCTCCAGTTCCATCCACATTGATGTAAATGGAAAGATTTTGTCCTTTCTGATTGCTGATAATATTCCATTATCTATCTATCTATCTATCTATCTACCTACCTATCTACAGATATAGATATATCTAGGTCTATCTATCTATCATCTATCTATCTATCCTTCTATCTATCTATCATCTATCTATATTTCACATCTTCTTTATCTGCTAATCTGTTGATGAACATCTATGTTCTTTCCATAGTTTGGCTATTGTGGAAATTGCTGCTATAAACATTCAGGTGCACATGCCCCTTTGGATCATTACGTTTGTATCTTTAGGGTAAATACCCAATAGTGCAATTGCTAGGTTATAGGGTAGCTCTATTTTCAACTTTTTGAGGAAACTCCATGCTGTTTTCCAGAGTGGTTGCACCATCTTGCATTCACACTAACAGTGTAGGAGAGTTGCCCATTCTCAGCATCCTCATCAACATATGTTGTTTCCTGTTTTGTTAATTTTAGTCATTCTGATTGGTGTGAGGTGGTACCTCATTGTGGTTTTATTGGTATTTACCTGATACCAAGGGATTTGGAGCATTTTTGTGTTTGTGTGTGTGTGTGTCTGTTGGCCATTTGTTTGTCTTTTTTTTGAGAAATGTCTGTTCAGGTCTTCTGTCCATTTCTTGACTGAATTATCTGTTTTTTGGGTGTTGAGTTTGATAAATTCCTTATAGATCTTGGATACTAGCCCTTTGTCTGATATGCCATTTTTGAATATCTTCTCCCATTCCATAGGTTGCCTTTTAGTTTTGTTGACTGTTTTCTTTGTTGTGCAGAAACTTTTTGTTTGATGAAGTCCTAATAGTTTGTTTCTGTTTTGTTTCCCTTGCTTTTGGAGATGTGCCTAGCAAGAAGTTGTGGCTAAGGTTGAAGAGGTTGCTGCCTGTGTTCTTCTCTGGGATTTTAATGGATTCCTGTCTCATATTTAGGTCTTTCATACATTCTGAGTTTATCTTTGTTTATGGTGTAAGAAAATGGTCCAGTTTCATTCTTCCGTATGTGGCTGTCCAATTTTCCTGACACCATTTGTTGAAGGTGAATATTCTTGAATATTCTTCCTACTTGTCAAAGAGTAGTTGACCACAGAGTGGGTGGGTCCATTTCTGCATTCTCTCTTCTGTTCCATTGATCTACGTATCTCTTTTTGTCCCAGTACCATACTATCTTGATTACAGCATTCTTTTTGTATATGATCTTGATTTTTTATTATGTTCAGTTAGTCAGTGTATAGTACATCATTAGTTTTTGATAGTCTTCAATGATTCATTAGTTGCATATAACACCCAGTGCTCATCACATCACATGCCCTCCTGATTACAACTTTCTTAATAACCTTGTTTGAATTACTCACTTCCCTATATATTTGTTTTCTGAGATTTCTATTACTTTATTGCCATTCCATCTTTTTTGCTATTTTCATAAGCAAAACCTAAATTATCATTTCATTCTATCTTATCCCATCCCATCCAAATCATCCCATTCCATACACATTTTCCAGCCAATGCAGTTCAGCCCATCCTGTTCTACCCATTCCACACTATCCACCTCAGACTTTTTAATCTTTCCTATCCTATTCCACAGTAGCTCATTCTTGGATACATTACCCAACCCCTTGTCCTGTTCACTGGGTCCACTTTATCACCTCCAGTGCCCTCCTGAATGTCTGCAAGGTGCTGATCACCACAGGAGATTCAAGAGAAGACCATCATGTCCTGTCAAGTGACAGTAGCCACCCTAGTGTTGAGCAGCCCATCTGACCCCAGGGCATTGTAGACATTGGAGTTAATCATGGGGGCGGGGGGGGCCCTCAGGTTGTGTGAGTGTGTGCTCCTAGGAGAGGCAAGAGCCACTGGGGTATCCTCAGAGACATAGGAAAATAATTTGCATTGAAAAAAATTCCTTTAGGAGCAGAAGTCAAGATGGCAGAGGAGTAGCAGGATGAGATGGCATCAGGCAGCAGGAGATCAGCTAAATAGTTTATCAAACCATTCTGAACACCTACAAATCCAACAGGAGATCAAAGAGAAGAAGAGCAACAATTCTAGAAACAGAAAATCGACCATTTTCTGAAAGGTAGGACCTGCTGAGAAGTGAATCCAAAGTGATGGGAAAATAGACTGTGGGGGGAGGGGCTGGCTCCTGGCAAGCAGCAGAGCAATAGAGCACAAAAACAGAATTTTTAAAAGTCTGCTCCACTGAGGGACATTTTTCCAGAGGCTAAGCAGGGGTGAAGCCCACATGGGGACAGCGTGGTCTCAGGTCCCATGGGGTCACAGAAGGATTGGGGGTGTCTGAGTGTCACAGAGCTCACAGGTATTAAAGCGGGGAAGCTGGCTACAGAGACAGAGCTGAGGAGTGAGCTCCCAACTTGGGGTTACCTTAACTGTGGTCCTTGGTACAGTCAGGACACTTTTCCTTGAGCAGAGACCCCACAAGATCCAGGAAGACCCCCCTGGAAGAGTGCAGGGATCTGCTGGGTTTGGAGACTCCAGGCAGGGCTGTGTGCCAGAGACAGGGATGCTTGGACACAGGATGCATGAGCTTGGAGCACGGCCGGAGGCCAGGGAGACGGGACTGATTGAGTACTTTCTTCTGAGGGCACAGTGAGGAGTGGGGTCCCGAGCTCTTGGCTCCTCTGGGCCAGAGATTGGGAGGCTGCCATTTTTATTCCCTTTCTCCAGAACTGTACGCAAAGTGTTCAGGGAACAAAGCTCCCAGAAGGGAACCTGAGCAGATTACTTAACCTGGCCCCTGGTAAGGGTGGTGAAATTCCGCCTCCGGAAAAGACACTTGAGAATCACTACAACAGGCCCCTCCCCCAGAAGATCAGCAAGAAATCCAGCCAAGACCAAGTTCACTTACCAAGGAGAACAGCAGAATTCCAGAGGAGGAGAAAGCAAAAGCATGGAATTCATGGCTTTCTCCCCATGATTCCTTAGTCTTGCAAAGTTAATTATTTTTTTTTAATTTAATTTTTTTCTTATGCTAAAATTTTTTTAACTTTTACTCTTTCCCCCCCTTTTTAAAGCTGCATTATTTTTCAGCTTATTTTAATGCCTTTAGAATATTTTCACCTGACTTTTCTGATTTTCTTTCTATTTTTAATTTCTTTTCAGCGTAACAGAAATCATTGTTTATGCACCACAACTTAGTGCTCCATGCAATACGTGCCCTCCATAATACCCACCACCTGGCTCTCCCAACTCCCACCCCTTGCCCCTTCAAAACCCTCAGATTGTTTTTCAGAAGTCCATAGTCTCTCACGGTTCATCTCCCCTTCCAATTTCCCTCAACTCCCTTCTCCTTTCCATCTCCTTATGTCCTCCATGTTATTTGTTATGCTCCACAAATAAGTGAAACCATATGATAGTTGACTCTCTCTGTTTGACTTATTTCACTCAGCATAATCTCATCCTGTCCCGTCCATGTTGATACAAAAGTGGGTATTCATCCTTTCTGATGGAGGCATAATACTCCATAGTGTATATGGACCACATCTTCCTTATCCATTCGTCCGTTGAAGGGCATCTTGGTTCTTTCCACAGTTTGGTGACCGTGGCCATTGCTGCTATAAACATTGGGGTACAGATGGCCCTTCTTGTCACTACATCTGTATCTTTGGGGTAAATACCCAGTAGTGCAATTGCAGGGTCATAGGGAAGCTCTGTTTTTTAATTTCTTGAGGAATCTCCACACTGTTCTCCAAAGTGCCTGCACCAACTTGCATTCCCATCAACAGTGTAAGAGGGTTCCCCCTTTCTCCACATCCCCTCCACACAATGTTGTTTCCTGTCTTGCTAATTTTGGCCATTCTAAGTGGTGTAAGGTGGTATCTCAATGTGGTTTTATTTGAATCTCCCTGATGGCTAGTGATGATGAACATTTTTTCATGTGTACTGATAGCCATTTGGTATGTCTTCATTGGAGATGTGTCTGTTCATATCTTCTGCCCATTTTTTTTATATGATTGTCTGTTTTGTGTGGTGTTGAGTTTGAGGAGTTCTTTATGGATCCTGGATATCAACCTTTTGTCTGTACTGTCATTTGCAAATATCTTCTCCCATTCCGTGGGTTGCCTCTTTGGTTTTATTGACTGTTTCCTTTGCTGTGCAGAAGCTTTTGATCTTGATGAAGTCCAACAGTTCATCTTCCGCTTTTGTTTCCTTTGCCTTTGGAGACGTATCTTGGAGGAAGTTGCTGTGGCTGATATAGAGGAGGTTACTGCCTATGTTCTCCTCTAGGATTCTGATGGATTCCTATCTCAGGGTTGAGGTTTTTTTATCCTTTTGAGTTTATCTTTGTGTACAGTGTAAGAGAATGGTCGAATTTCATTCTTCTACATATAGCTGTCCAATTTTCCCAGCACCATTTACTGAAGAGACTGTATATTTTTTCCTGCTTTGTCGAAGATTATTTGACCATAGAGTTCAGGGTCCATATCTGGGCTCTTACTCTGTTCTATTGGTCTATGTGTCTGTTTTTATGCCAGTACCATGCTGTCTTGGTGATCACAGCTTTGTAGTAAAGCTTGAAATCAGGAAACGTGATGTCCCCAGTTTTGTTTTTCTTTTTCAACATTTCCTTAGCAATTCGGGGTCTCTTCTGATTCCATACAAATTTTAGGATTATTTGCTCCAGCTCTTTGAAAAATACCATTGGGATTTTGATCGAATGGCATTAAAAGTATTAGATTGGCTCTAGGGAGTATAGACATTTTAACAATGTTTATTCGTCCGATCCAAGAGCATTGAATGGTCTTCCATCTTTTGTGTCTTCTTCAATTTCATTCATGAGTGTTCTGTAGTTCCTCGAATACAGATCCTTTACCTCTTTGGTTAGGTTTATTCCCAGGTATCTTATGGTTCTTGGTGCTATAGTATATGGAATCAATTCTCTAATTTCCCTTTCTGTATTTTCACTGTTAGCGTATAAGAAAGCCACTGATTTCTGTACATTGATTTTGTATCCTTCCACATTACTGAATTGCTGTATGAATTCTAGTAGTTTGGGGGTGGAGTCTTTTGGGTTTTCCATATAAAGTATCATTTCATCTGTGAAGAGTACTCTTTGAGCTTTTAAACATTTTTAACTAGGTTATCTTAACAATACATTTCATAAAAAAAATCTTTTTGAACCTTCATTATTATAGTCATAGTTTATCCTGCATTGTATCTAACTTTATTTTTTGTATACACATAGGGTTTTTTATTCTTTTTTTAAAAAAGATTTTATTTATTTATTTGACAGATATCACAAGTAGGCAGAGAGGCAGGCAGAGAGAGAGAGAGAGGAGGAAGTGGGCTCCCTGCTGAGCAGAGAGCCCAATGTGGGGATCAATCCCAGGACTCTGGGATCATGACATGAGCGGAAGGCAGAGGCTTTAACCCACTGAGCCACCCAGGCGCCCCTAGGGTTTTTTATTCTAAAAAAATTTGGGACACAAATTCTTCTAATAGATCAAAATATACTCTAAATGTAGCACAGGGCTTTGTTCTAGTCTCCAGCCTCAGCAAATTCTCTCCACTTTCTTTTTCTTTATTCTCCCAACTAACTTATCTTATCAACTCTTTTTTTAGAAATGTTTTTTTTTTAATTTTCATCTTTATAGTCATATTCCATCCCTTCATTGTGTTTACCCTTATTTTGTGTGTGTGTATGTGTGTGTATATATATATAACTTTTTCATTCCTTAAAATTTTTGGAGGTAGTTTCTTCTAAGAGACCAAAATACTCCCAAAATTAAGTGGGTTACTGTTCTATTCACCAGTCTAATATATATATATTCTTTTTTATATTTTTTCTTTATTTTTGTTCTTCTTTAAAAAATTTTTTTTTCCTGAACTTCTTTTTATTCCCTTTCTCCCCCCACTGATTGGTGTCTCTTCTGATTTTGTTAAAGCATATTTTCCTGGGGTCTTTGCCAGCCTTTTAGTATTTTACTTCCTCCTTTATATATTCTTATCTGCACAAAATGACAAGGCAGAAAAACTCACCACACACACACACACACACAAAAGAACAGGAGGCAGTACCAAAGGCTAGGGACCTAATCAATACGGACATTGGTAATGTGTCAGATCTAGAGTTCAGAATGATGATTCTCAAGGTGCTAGCCGGGCTCAAAAAAGGCATGGAAGATATTAGAGAAACACTGTCTGGAGAAATAAAAGCCCTTTCTGGAGAAATAAAAGAACTAAAATCTAACCAAGTTGAAATTAAAAAAAGCTATTAATGAGGTGAAATCATAATGGAGGCTCTTACTGCTAGGATAAATGAGGCAGAAGAGAGATTAGTGATACAGAAGACCAAATGATGGAGAAGACAGAAGCTGAGCAAAAGAGAGACAACAACTACTGGACCAATAGGGAGAATTCAAGAGATAAGTGACACCATAAGACAAAACAACATTAGAATAACTGGTATTCCAGAAGAAGAAGAAAGAGAGAGGAGAGCAGAAGGTATATTGGAGAGAATTATTGTAGAGAATTTCCCTAATATGGCAAAGGGAACAAGCATCAAAATCCAGGAGCCACAGAGAAGCCCCCTCAAAAGTCATAAGATAGGTCCACACCCTGTCATCTAATAGTAAAATTTGCAAATCTTAGCAAAAAAAGAAAAAATCCTGAAAGCAGTCCGGGACAAGAAGTCTGTAACATATAATGGTAAAACTATTAGAACTGGCAGTGGACTTATCCACAGAGACCTGGCAGGCCAGAAAGAACTGGCATGATATATTCACAGCACTAAATGAGAAAAACATGCAGCCAAGAATACTATATCCAGCTAGGCTATCCTTGAAAATAGAAGGAGAGATAAAAAGCTTCCAGGACAAACAAAAACTGAAGGAATTTGCAAATACAAAACCACCTCTACAGGAAATATTGAAAGGGGTCCTCTAAGCAAAGAGAGAGCCTAAAAGTAGTAGACCAGAAAGGAACAGAGACAATATACAGTAATAGTCACCTTACAGGCAATATAATGGGCACTAAATTCATATATCTCTCAATAGTTACTCTGAATGTAATGGGTTAAATGCCCCAATCAAAAGACACAAGTTATCAGAATGGATAAAAAAACAAAACCCATCATATGCTGTCTATAAGAAACCCACCTTATACCCAAAGGACACCTCCAGATTTAAAGTGAGGGGGTGGAAAACAATTTACCATGCTAATGGACATCAGAAGAAAGCTGGGGTAGCAATCCTTATATCAGATCAATTAGATTTCAAGCCAAAGACTATAATAAGAGATGAGGAAGGACACTATATCATACTCAAAGGGTCTGTCCAACAAGGAGATCTAACATTTTAAATATCTATGCCCCTAATATGGGAGCAACCAACTATATAAACCAATTAATAACAAAAATCAAAGAAACACATTGACAATAATAATAGGGGACTTTAAAAGTCCCCTCACTGAAATGGACAGATTCATCCAAGCAAAAGATCAACAAGGAGAAAGGCCTTTCAACAAGGAGATAATGACACAGTGGACCAGATAGACAATCAGAGATATATTCAGAACATTCCATCCCAAAGCAACAGAATACACATTCTTCTCTAGCGCACATGGAACATTCTCCAGAATAGATCACATCCTGTGTCATAAATCAGGTCTCAACCAATATCAAAAGATTGGGATCATTGCCTGCATATTTTCAGACCACAATGCTCTGAAGCTAGAACCCAATCACAAGAGGAAATTTGGAAAGAACCCAAATACATGGAGACTAAAAGATATCCTTCTAAAGAAGGAATAGGTCAACCAGGAAATTAAAGAAGAATTGAAAAAAAATTCATGGAAACAATGATAATGAAAACACAATGGTCAAAACCTGTGGGACATAACAAAGCAGTCCTGAGAGGAAAATATATAGCAATACAACCTTTCTCAAGAAACAAAAAGGTCTCGGGGCGCCTGGGTGGCTCAGTGGGTTAAAGCCTCTGCATTCGGCTCAGGTCATGATCCCAGGGTCCTGGGATCGAGCCCCACATTGGGCTCTCTGCTTGTCAGGGAGCCTGCTTCCCCTCCTCTCTCTCTGCCTACCTCTCTGCCTACTTGTGATCTCTGTCAAATAAATAAAAATAAATAAAAAAAAAAAAGAAACAAAAACATCTCAAATACACAACCTAACCCTACACCTAAAGGAGCTGGAGAAAGAACAACAAAGAAAGCCCAAACCCAACAGGAAAAAAGAAATAATAAAGATCAGAGCAGAAATCAATGAAATAGAAACCAAAAAAAGAATAGAACAAATCAATGAAACTAGGAGCTGTTCTTTGAAAGAATGAGTAAGATTATAACCCCTGGCCGGACTTATCAAAAAGGAAAGAGAAAGGACCCAAATAATAAAATCATGATGTAAAGGGGAGATCACAACCAACAACAAAGAAATACAAACAATTATAAGAACATATTATGAGCAACTATATGCCAGCAAATTTGACAAACTGGAAGAAATGGATGCATTCCTAGAGACATATAAACTGCTGAAACTGAACTAGGAAGAAACAGAAAACCTGAGCAGACCCATAACCAGTAAGGAGATTGAAACGGTCTTCAAAAATCTCCCAACAAACAAGAGCCCAGGGCCAGAAAGCTTCCCAGGGGAATTCTACCAAACATTTAAAGAAGAATTAATTCCTATTCTCCTGAAACTGATCAAAAATAGAAATGGAAGGAAAACTTCCAAATTCATTTTATGAGTGCCATCATCACTTGATCCCAAAATCAGACAAAGATCTCATCAAAAAAGAGAATTACAGACCAATATCCTTGGTGAACATGGATGCAAAAATTTTCACCAAAATACTAGCCAATAGGATCCAACAGTACATTAAAAGGATTTTTCATGTGGAATTTATTCCAGGGCTGCAAGTTTGGTTCAACATCTGCAAATCGATCAGTGTGATACAATACTTTAATAAAAGAAAGAACAAGAGCCATATGATACTCTCAATAGATGCTGAAAAAGCATTTGACAAAGTACAGCATCGTTTCCTCATCAAAACTCCTCAAAGTGTAAGGATAGAGGGTACATACCTCAATATCATCAAAGCCGTCTATGAAAAACCCACCACAAATATCATTCTCAATGGAGAAAAACTGAGATCTTTTCCACTAAGGTCAGGAATGTGGCAGGGATGCCCATAATCACCACTGCTATTCAACATAGTACTAGAAGTCCTAGCCTCAGCAATCAGACAGCAAAAAGAAATTAAAGGCATCCAAATCGGCAAAGAAGATGTCAAACTATCACTTTTTGCAGATGATATGATAAGGTATGTGGAAAACCCAAAAGACTTCACTCCAAAACTGCTAGAACTTGAACAGGAATTCAGTAAAGTGTCAGGATATAAAATCAATGCACAGAAATCAGTTGCCTTTTTTTTTTAAAGATTTTATTTATTTATTTAACAGAGATCGCAAGTAGGCAGAGAGGCAGGCAGAGAGAGAGAGAGAGGGAAGTCCCCATGTGGGACTCGATCCCAGGACCCTGAGATCATGACCTGAGCTGAAGGCAGCAGCTTAACCCACTGAGCCACCCAGGCACCCCAATCAGTTGCATTTCTTTACACCAACAATAGGACAGAAGAAGGAGAAATTAAGGAGTTAATTTCATTTACAATTGCACCCAAAACCATAAGATACCTAGGAATAAATCTAACAAAGAGGCAAGGAATGTATACTCAGAAAACTATAAAGTACTCATGAAAGAATTTGAGGAAGACATAAAGAAATGGAAAAATGTTCCATGCTCCTGCATTGGAAGAACAAATATTGTGAAAATGTCTATGCTACCTATAACAATCTACACGTTTAATGCAATCCCTATCAAAATCCAATCCATTTTTTTTCAAAGAAATGAAACAAATAATCCTAAAATGTATATGGAACCAGAAAAGACCTCGAATAGCCAAAGGAATATTGAAAAAGAAAGCCAAAGTTGGTGGCATCACAATTCCAGACTTCAAGCTCTATTACAAAGCTGTCATCATCAGGACAGTATGGTACTGGCACAAAAACAGACACGTAGATCAATGGAACAGAATAGAGAGCCCAGAAATAGACCTTCTACTCTATGGTCAACTAGTCTTCAGCAAAGCAGAAAAAGGAATGTCCAATGGAAAAAAGACAGCCTCTTCAACAAATGGTGCTGGGAAAATTTGTCAGCCACATGCAGAAAAATGAAATTAGACCATTTCCTTACACCACACATGAAGATAGACTCAAAATGGATGAAGAACCTTAATGTGAGAAAGGAACTCATCAAAATCCTTGAGTAGAACACAGGCAGCAACATCTTCGACTTGAGCCACAGCAACTTCTTCCTAGGAACATCGCCAAAGGCAAGGGAAGCAAGGGCAAAAATGAATTATTGGGATTTCATCAAGATCAAAAGCTTTTGCACAGCTAAGGAAACAGTTTACAAAACCAAAAGACAACAAACAGAATGGGAGAAGATATTTTCAAACAACATATCAGATAAAGGGCTCGTATCCAAAATCTATAAAGAGCTTTGATATCAAACTCAACACCAAGAACAAATAATCCAATCAAGAAATGGGCAGAGGACTTGAAAAGACATTTCTGCAAAGAAGACATCCAGATGGCTAACAGACACATGAAAAAATGCTCCATATCACTCGTCATCAGGGAAATACAAATAAAAACCACAATGAGATACCACCTCACACCAGGCAGAATGGCTAAAATTAGCAAGTCAGGAAATGACAGATGCTGGCGAGGATGTGGAGAAAGGGGAATCCTCCTACACTGTTGGTGGGAATGCAAGCTGGTGCAGCCACTCTAGAAACAGCATGGAGTTTCCTCAAAAAGTTTGAAATAGAGCTACCCAATGACCCAGGAATCACACTATTAGGTATTTACCCTAAAGATACAAATGTAGTGATCCAAAGGGGCATGTGCATCTGAATGTCTATAGCAGCAATGTCCACAATAGCCAAATAGGAAAGGATCTAGATGTCCACCAACAAATGAATGGATAAAGAAGATGTGATATCTATCTATCTATCTATCTATATGACGTCAGAGAAAGACAATTATCATATGATCTCTCCAATATGAGGAATTTGAGAGGTAGGGGCGGATGGTTGTGGGGGGTTGGGAAGGGAAAAAAATGAAACAAGATGGGATTGGGGAGGGAGACAAACTGTAAGAGACTCTTAATCTCACAAAACAAAGGAGGATCACAGGACCCTGGGATCATGACCTGAGCCGAAGGCAGATGCTTTAACCAGCTGAGCCACCCAGGTGCCCCTCCTTGAATATTTTGATGCAAATTCTATTAGTTCTATTATTTCAACAATGACTGCTTCCATTTGTATTTCTAAGCTTATATTTTAAGCATAGCCATAATACCAAAAGGAACCTATCAAAATAAGTATTTATTCTTTAATATCAGAGTGTGTTCACAATTCCCTAATTGATTCTAAATGTTTATTTTTGACTCATTTGAATTAGAATCTAACAAGGTCTACCTGTTGCATTTGGTTGCTGAAAGATTTTATTTATTTGACAGAGAGAGACACAGCGAGAGAGGGAACACAAGCAGAGGGAGTTGGAGAGGGAGAAGCAGGATTCCTGCTAAGCAGGAAGCCAGATGCGGGGCTCAAAGCCAGGATCCTGGGATCATGACCTGAGCCAAAGACAGCCTCTTAACAACTAAGCCACACAGGTGCCCCTGGTTGCTTTATATTTTATGTCTCTTTTAAATTCCCTGATCCATTTACATGATCCCTGCCCCTGCTTTTTTGTCTAAGAAATCTGATCATTTGTCCTGTAGGTTATGGCTCTATTGCTGCATCTTGGTGTTCTCTGGGATGTTATTCCATCTTCCAAATTTCTTGTAAACTGGCAGTCAGATCTAGATGCCTGATTTGGCTCAGGTTTGCTCTCTTTGCAAGGCTGTTTTGGGGTGCTAGGGACTTCATGTTGCACCACATCAGGTGGCACAAGGTGTTCTATTGTTCTACCTTTTCTGGAGGGTGGATCATGTTCTCAGCCTGATACATCTTTTATAATGCTCCTTGTCAGTTCTCTAACTAATGACTTCAGCACTTATCCACTGTCATTACTCAGATCCATTATTTTATTAGGAGTTGCGAAATGGTGCTTTTAAAATCCTTTCTATCATTTTGTGTTTACTAGCTGTAGTTCTTTAATAAAGAGAGATTGACCTTATGAAATATTAGTAACTATAAAATACAGTTTGTGCAGGAAGGGCCAAAAAATGCTTGATTTTTGCTCTTTATACATATTTAGAAAAATGAGCTGATACCCTAACAAACTTCTACAAGGACCAATGTGAGGTTTTTTTTATTTGTTTTCTTTTTTGGGAGTAAATATCATAAACTCAGATTTAAAAGATCTTAACCAACACCCAAATTTTGTAATTATTCAGAGAGGATACAAGGAAACAGTAGGTCCAGAGATATAACATTACAACATTAGTCTCTTCCAGGGATCTGAGCCATCAAATACAGCTTTAAAAAAAAAAAAAGAAGTCCCTTTTTCTGAAACTGGAACATGTTTCCAAGTAACAGATGAGATCTAATGATGTGTGCAGTACAAGTTAGTGCAAAGAGAGCTACTCAGATTTTGGACTCCTTAGTGTTTATTCTTCATTACTCTCTTAGGTTGAGAGCCTATATGACTACATTTCATTGTTCAGCCAGCTGCATCCCATAAATCTGTAATTCCAGGTTTATTTATAAAGAACAACCTAGATAGACCAAATATGTCTTGCTAGAAACATTCTTATATAAGGACTTCCTTATATCTTTACATGGAAATCCCATTAGAAGTTTGTACAGGGAAGTCTAGATAAAGTAAAATGTGTCTCTCTTGCTCTTGTCTGGGGTCAAATTAGGGGCTGCTACCAACACTGTCCTTCCCACAATATCATATGGAAGTCATACCTTAGACTCTCGGTTCAAAGTCAAGCTCCACCACTTGTTAGCTTGTGACTTTCGGCAAATTTCAGCCCCTCTGAAGGCCTCATCTGTGACTACTCTGTGGAGTGGGATTAAGATCTATGTTCATAAGGTTGATGATGATTGAATGAGGCAAACTTGAAAGATTACTCATTACAATGACTTCAATAGAAGCATTAAACACACACGGGCTAGCCATGAAGATACACATTTGATAATATGTAACCATATTTGTTCTGGGACAAACATAATAATTTTATAGACACAACACAAGACTAGTCCCTTTTCCTTTTCTCAGATGTATCCCATCCATTAGAATAGTGAATGGCTCATTGCAGACATTCAGTAAACTTTTTTTGCACATATGAATGAGTGAGTGAATGAATGAATGAGTGAATACATATAGCTTAGGTACAATGGCTCCATCCTTATTATCAGTATTCCTTCCTACCTTCCTAGGAATATCTACCATCTCAGAACTAAATAACAACTGTTATTCACATACATATTTTTATATTCTGAATATATATATATTCAGAATATATATCATATATTCTATATATTTGAATGCATATATATCATATTATATATATGCATTCAAATGTCTTTTTATTGTGGAAATTTGCATAACATAAAATTTATCATTTTAAAGTACAATCCAGTGACATTTATTACATACACAATGTTGTGAAAATAGTTCCAGAGTTTCTTCACTCTAAATAGAAACCCCATCTTTACTAAGCAGTCACTCCCTATTTCCCCTCTTCTGCTAGGCCCAGGAAACCACTAATGTGCTCTCTTTCAGTGCAATTTGTCTATTCTGAACATTTCATATAGGTAGAAGCATACAATACATGTCTTTTTGTGTCTGACTTTTCCTTTTTTAAAATAAATGTTTTCTTTTAGAATTGTTTTAGATTTACAAAATAGTTTTAAAGATAATACAGAGTTTCTGCGTACCTTACATTCAGTTACAGATATTTTTAAACTCATGGATTTTTTTTTTTTTTTAGTATTTAATAGATTTCAATCCATTACAGAATTTATCACTTATGGTGCTCTAACTTCTCCATCTTTGGCTTGTAGGAGCCCATTCAAGTTGGCTTTGTGTCCTTTTTGATTGATATATTAATGAACTTAAAGAAAACCAGTTTTGGGGATAGCACCCAGAAGGCAGCTGTTCATTAAAAAGTGTGTCTATGTGTTTTGGGTGGGGAAGGAAAGTTGAGGGCAGGGAAGTAAAGACTTAGAATAGTAAGGAAAAAAATGAGATGCTAATTCAATTTCTAGGGAAAATGGCCTTTTGTACAATATGCTCTAGAGTTTTGAACTCTACCAGCATGGTTCCCACTGGGAAGAGATTCTGTCCTTATTAGCAAATGCAGGCTTGCTTTGTACCCCTTGGCTATGGGTATAGCTCATACGATAATTGTCTTTCTCAGATTGACCTATTTTGCTAAGCATAATGGCCTCTAGTTCCATCCCCTGATGGGCAGTCCCACTTCCAGCCTTCCCCAGAGCTCATCAGCCATAGGCCTTTGGGAAAGATTAGAAAGGGCTCTAGGGCACCAGGATTCCTCATTCATTGGCAAGAACTGTTATAGTTCCCCACATGCATCTGGTATCCAGGGAAGGCATGGAGGAAAATGGCAGACCTGAGTTTGCCCGCCTGGTGAACATCCTCCACCTCATATGTGGAGGGGAGGCAGGCCAGAGAGAGGACCAACGCAAAGAAGGCATCTGCCCAGGACTATGCTTTGGATCGCTATTTTGCAGTTGCTTTCTCCTTTGATCCTCACAATAGCAACTTGTAAATGTTCTATATGGCCAAGGATAGACGCTGTGGCATTCGAAGTGGGAATGGCACTATTCTTGTCCTCAAGGAATTTGTGAAAAAGTACTTGCAAGGAACTTGCAAGGCAGTTAAACAACACTGCCAAGCTGTCTATGAGTGGTCGATAGAAGGACAAGACCAGAAATCCTGCCACAAGAGCTAGATTGTGCTATGGGAATATATACAGTCTTTGTAATTGGTGACCAGAGATGGAGGCAGCATCTCTGTTATAATCAGCATTTCCAGTAGCAGACTCTTTGTTAGGCTGTAGTATGATCCCATCCTGGGCTGGCTAGGGAAACACCTCTATGGTACACACATGGTCCCCAGTCCCTGCCTAGAGCCATCAGGAATGATGCTAATGGAGACTCACAGTGAGTCTGTGAGACTCACCTTTACTCACAGGTAAAAGCCATGGGTTAGAGAGAATGCTTAGATGTTCATGGGCACCAGAGCAAGGAGGTGTGATGGTCAGCACAGGCTCTGTGACCTGACACACCAATGTGTGACTAGGTGCTACTCTCCAAGTCCTCACTATCAGATGGAAAAATCATCTTCTCTCTCTGTGTTGTAGTGAGAGTGCAGTGAGAACATGCCTGAACCATATGATAATTGACTTTCTCTGCTTGACTTATTTCACTCAGCATAATCTCCTCCAGTCCCATCCATGTTGATGCAAAAGTTGGGATTCATCTTTTCTGATGGCTGAGTAATATTCCATTGTATAAATGGACCACATCTTCTTTATTCATTCATCTGTTGAAAAACATCTCAACTCTTTCCACAGTTTGGCTATTGTGACCATTGCTGCTATGAACATTGGGGTACAGATGGCCCTTCTTTTCACTACATCTGCATCTTTGGGGGTAAATACCCAGTAGTGCAATTGCTGGGTCATAGTGTAGCTCTATTTTTAATTTCTTAAGGACTTTCCACACTGTTTTCCAAAGTGGCTGCACCAACTTGCATTCCCACCAACAGTGTAAGAATGTTCCCCTTTCTCCACATAATTTCCAAAATTTGTTGTTTCTTGCCTTGTTAATTTTGGCCATTCTAACTGGTATAAAGTGGTATCTCAATGTGGTTTTGATTTGAATCTCCCTGACGGCTAATGAGGATGAACATTTTTTCGTGTGCCTGCTAGCCATTTGTATGTCTTCATTTGGGAAGTATCTGTTCATTTCTTCTGCCCATTTTTTGACTTGACTATCTGTTTTTTGGGTGTTGAGTTTGAGGAGTTCTTTATAGATCTTAGATATCAGCTCTTTGTCTGTACTGTCATTTGTGAATATTTTCTCCCATTCTGTGGGTTACCTCTTTGTTTTGTTGACTGTTTCCTTTGCTGTGCAGAAGCTTTTGATCTTGATGAAGTCCCAAAAGTTCATTTTTGCTTTTGTTTCCTTTGCCTTTGGAGACATGTCTTGAAAGAAGTTGCTGTGGCCAATGTTCAAGAGGTCACTCCTTATGTTCTCCTCCAGGATTTTGACAGATTCCTGCCTTACATGGAGGTCTTTTACCCACTTCAAGTTTATCTTTGTGTATGGTGTAAGAGAATGGTCGAGCTTAGTTCTTCTGTATATAGCTGTCCAATCTTCCCAGCATCATTTATTGAAGAGACTTTTTTCCACTGGGTATTTTTTCCTACTTTGTCAAAGATTATTTGAACATAGAGTTGAGGGTCCATATCTGGGCTCTTTACTCTGTTCCATTTTTATTTGTGTCTGTTTTTGTTCCTGTACCATGCTGTCTTGGTGATCACAGCTTTGTAAAAAAGCTTGAAATCAGGCATTGTGATGCCTTCAGCTTTGTTTTTCTTTTTCAACATTTCCTTGGCAGTTTGGGGTCTTTTTTGGTTCCATACAAATGCAGAGAAAGCATTTGACAAAATACAGCATCCTTTCCTGATTAAAACTCTTCAGAGTATAAGGATAGAGGGAACATTCCTCAACTTTGTAAAATCCATCTATGAAAAACCCACAGCAAATATCATTCCCAATGGGGAAAAGCTGAGATCAGGAACATGACAAGTATGCCCACTCTCATCACTATCGTTCAACATAGTACTAGAAGTCCTAACAACAGCAATCAGACAACAAAAAGAAATGAGGTATTCAAACTGGCAAAGAAGAAGTCAAACTCGCTCTCTTCACAGATGACATGATACTTTATGTGGAAAACCCTAAAGTCTCCACCCCCAAATTACTAGAACTCATGCAGCAATTCAGTAATGTGGCAGGATACAAAATCAATTCACAGAAATCCATTGCTTTCTTATACATTAACAGTGAAATTGTAGAAAGGGAAATTAGAGAATTGGTTCCATTTACAATAGCACCAGAAACTGTAAGATACCTTGGAATAAACCTAACCAAAGAGGTAAAGGATCTATACTTGAGGAACTACAGAACACTCAACAAAGAAATTGTAGAAGACTCAAAAAGATGGAAAAGCATTCCATGTTCATGGATTGGAAGAAGAAACATTATTAAAATGTGTATGCTTCCCAGAGAAATCTATACTTTCAACACCATCTTAATCAAAGTACCATCAACATTTTTCAAAGTACTGGAACAAACAATCCTAAAATTGGTATGGAGCCAAGACTTTTTAGAGTTAGTCTTTGCTGTTCCCATAACTGACTCTTTTGCTTCATCTTCTCACCTGCCACTGTTACCAACATTACTTCTCTGGTGTGATTCACCCATGTATTTCCAAGATTGGAGTCTATTTTCCTAGCTCCATCCTTTAACTCTCCTTCTTGGACAGGGGATTCTACAAATGGCCCTTTGGGTGTTAACTTTTTTGGCTAAAGTGGCCTCCATCTTCTTCCTCCCCTTATGCTTAGCTCCTCCTCCAGCTCCTGGAAGGAGGTGAGATCAAGAAAGCAATATTTATAGTTGTTCATTCCAATGATAGTACGTCACATGTGTTTCTGGAAATCTTCTTTTTACTCCCCAGATGCATTCTCTACCGCTCTTTACCTAGCTTACAGTGCCAAAGAAGCTGATCTGAATGGACTGCATCATACACCATTTCTTGCTCTCAGCTTCCAATTGGATTTGGCCAGGGATGGCTCTGTAGGTGAGTGAGAATATGGGAGCTTATGTTACAATGATCTCTTAGCTAGCATTTTTGGACCTGGAAGCTGCTTCCTCTCCTTGCCAGCTAGCATGTAATTGTTTTGATCATGAAAATGAAGTCATAAGCATGAGCATTTCTGTAGATACTTATGTAGCTGTTCAACCTCAAGAAAGAAAGAAATGCCACATTCTTTTTGTAACATAATATTTATTTTATGTTTCTATTTTCTGAGAATGCATGTATTTGATTTCAGTCAAATTGGTCTTCCTTCATTTTCTTTGGGTTTGGACTTGTTATGTTATAAACTTGGGAGTTAAAGGTCTCAGTGTTAAATGCTCATGTCAGCTTCTATTGAAATGCCTTTAATTCCACCTGGTCCCCAGTGGTCAGTCCATTCAGGCCCTGCTAAGTCATCTTTGGGTTTCCAGAATCATTTCAGGCCTGCTTTGCAAACCCTAAACAACACATGACTTTCCCTCTGATGTTATCTTAGGGTAGCCTAGGAAGGAGATAGATTATCTGCTCATTATAAGCTCTTGATTACTCAACCCTTGGTGAGGGGTCTGTTATTATCCACCCAGAAGGGAGAAGTTTTCCTTTCTTAGAGAATTCCAAATGTCAGTTCTCAATCTTTATTCCTGCAGTAGGAAATCTTTCCCCAGTTTGAGGAATAAGAGGTGGAAAACCTTGTTCTGTGTCATCCTGGATGCTCTTAAATTTGCTACATACACCCCAAACCCTTTCTCTTTCCTTTATGGCCCATAGATTTTGGAAACCCAAATCCAGAAAGGGACTAGAACATACAGGAGGGAATTTGGAAGGGTTAAGAAAACCAAGAGTCATACTGGAGGGGAAAATGGATTACTTTAAAACATTTCTATCTTGCTCCCACCTTACCCTCAACTATGTCCTCTTAGGGAACATGAGGGAGAAGTGCTGAGAAATGGCAAGTGATAATTGGTTGAATACTCCATAAAATAGGAAAGGAAAAAACTAAGGGTTGACCTGTTGTGGAAGGGAGGCTGGGGAAGGGCCCTTGAAGAGATGGAGGGTTCGTCTGTTGGAGCTCTGGCCTAGTGAGGGGCAACAAGGTTTGGAACCAGAAACACTCACCTGGAATGAAGTACCAGGTCAGGATTGGTTAGGACTGACATCTACTCAGAGAGGCCAGCATAGGCAGAGAACCATGCCACCTGTACCTTAAAAAGTGAGAGGACAGCCCATTATCATTTTGAGGATTAAACCTAAATCCTTGTAAAGGGACAATAATGTCAACAATAACTTTTATCATTAAATGAGTTCTGCTCATTTAATCCTTACTATAGCCCATTGAGGTACTGTGTATAATTATCAACTTTTTTGATGAGGAAATTGAGAACAGAGAGCTAACCTAACCAGGATTGTAAAGTTAATGAAAGATCAGGATTTATCTGCAGGTCTATCTCCTTCTAAACCTGGGTCTCAACTACCCTGTCTTTGTGTTACCTGGTCCTATTTTTGCAGCAGAAAAATAGGGTGATTGAATCAATGAAAGCTTCAGGAGTGAGATGATAATGATAGTGATAATGAATGATGGCAATGAAACATATTAAAGGCTAACATCATTAGAAGTCTTGTATGTGCCAAGAACTCCCAGGACCTTCTACACATCTTCATTTCCCTCTGCACTTTTAGAAGCAAAGTCTGAGTCACTCAGTTATGAAGTTGTCTTTCACAAAACAAATTAAATAATCCCCACTGTTCTTACTGCCCTCAGTTTCAGTTCAGTGAAAGTACTGGTTCTTTAGTACTTACTCACTCTTGGCTTACTAGGACTGTATTCAAAAGTCACTCTGGAATTGATCTCCAAAAGAATTCTGTTGAGTTGGACATCAGAAAAATGGAGGAGTAGCCAGCTCCAAGCTCTTGTCTCTCTACACAAACACCAAAAGACAAGCAAAAATTATCAGAACTAATGTTGTAAAAACTCTGAAAAAACAGTAAAAAGCTTACATCAATCAAGTGAAGGTGAAATCAAGAAAAAGTCAACTTAAAAATGCTCCAGGAATTCAGGACATCTGGGTGGCTCAGTCAGTTACACGGCTGCCTTCAGCTCAGGTCATGAACCCAGGGTCCTGGGTTTGAGTTCTGCATCAGGCTTCTTGCTCAGCAGGGATCCTGATTCTCCCTCTGCCTGCCACTCCCTCTGCTTGTGCTCTCTCTCTAGTAAATAAATAAATAAATAAATAAATAAAATCTTTTAAAAAATGCTCCTGGAATTCAAGAAAATAGCTGTTAAAACACTAAGTGACTACAAGCTAAGGAACAGGGACTTTAGTGACCACACACAACAAAGAATACAATCTGTGGGTGGGGAAAAAATTGTTGTCATTAAATAGATGAATACAATTTTCAACAATCAAGAAAATGCAACAAACTCTGAGATAGAGAAAGAATCTCATTTACCATATTATAATAGTCAAATGTTAGTTTTCAACAACAATGAAAATCACAAGGCATACAAAGAAATAATAATAAATGCCTCTGCAAAGAAATAAACTAAGTAGAAAGAAACCATCTCTGAGGGAAATTAGTATCACTCTTACTAAACAAAACTTTAAAGCAGTAATCTTAAATATGCTCAAAAAGCAAGAGAAAACATGGACAGAAAATTAAAGGAAATCAAGCAATAAAGTATGAAAATAATAATTATCAATAAAGAGATAAGAATTATTAAAAAACATAAGGTCTGGAGGTTAAAAGTCCAATAACTTAAAAGATAAACCAATGGGTTCAACAACAGGTTTTAGCAAGAAAGATGTATCAGTGAACTTGAAGATAGGGCAATTGAAATTATTGAGTCTAGGGAGCAGAAAGAAAAAGAATATATAATGCTGAAAAAACCAACCTGTTGCTTGAGAATTTGATATCCAACAAAACTGTCCTTGAGCAATGAGAAAGAAATTAAGATATTTCCAGATAAATAAAAGCTAAGGGTCTTTGTTACCACTAGATCTGCCCTGCAAAAAATGCCAAAGGGAATCTTTTAGGTTGAAATAAAAGGACACTAGGCAGTCACTGGAGGCTGTACGAGGAAATAGAGATAGCCAGTAAGGTAAATGCACAGGCAAATATAAAAGCCAGTATTTCCTCATTTTTTGTTTATAAATCCATTTTTATTTCTGACATGAATACTATGTATAATTATATGCAAATAAATTAGATAATCAAGGTTGAAATAGATAATTCCTTAAAAATCTAAAAATCATCAAAACTGACATCAGAAAAAATAGAAAAGTGTGAACAGACCTTTAACAAAAGATTGAACTGGTAATAAAAAAATCTCCCAAAAAAATAAATTTGAGGACAAAAATGCATCATTTGTGAGTTCTACAAAAATATTCAAAGGCAACTTAACTTCAATCTTTTCCAAACTATTCCAAAAAAATAGGAAAGTAGGAACACTTCCTAATTCTGAAAACAACATTACCTTGATGCCAGATAAACGAATCACAAGAAAAGAAAGTTATAGACCAATAAACTTTATGAACATAGATTAAAAATATCAAAAAAATACAAAGTGAACTCAACAGTATTTTAAAAGGATTATACAGTATGAACAAGGGGGATTTCTCCCAGAAATACAAGCAGTAGTTTCACACAAGAAAATCAGTCAAATTAATCATCCCATTGATAGCACAAAGGGAGGCAGAAACACATGACCTTCTCCATTGATGCAGAAAAGGCACTTGACAACATCTGTTATTCTTTCATTCTAAAAACACTTAGAAAACCAGGAATAAAAAGAAACTTCTTTAATGTGGTAAATGGCATTTATGAAAAACTCATATCTAAAATCATAATGGTGAAGACTGAAAGCTTTTTCATTAGATCAGATACAGGACAGGAATGTTCACTCTTACCACTGCTCTCCATCATTGTACTGGAAATTTTAGCCAGACAAATTAGACAATAAAAATAATAAAAATATCCAAATTAATAAATAAAAACAAAACTGTCTCTATTCATGGAAGACATGATCCCATATAAAAATGCCAATTAACCCATTAGAACCTGATAACACTAGAAATAAGTTCAACAAAGGTTACTGGTACAGATTAACAGACAATCAGTTCTGTTTCCATACACTAGTGATGAACAATTAAAAAGGAAAATTAAGGGAAAAAAAAGGAAATTAAGAAAACAATTTCATAAAATAGTATCTGAAAGAATAAAATACTTAAGAATAAATTTAGCCAGGGCACCTGGGTGGCTCAGTGGGTTAAGCCTCTGCCTTCAGATCAGGTGATGATCTCAGGGTCCTGGGATCGATCCCCACATTGGGCTTCTCTGCTCAACAGGGAGTCTGCTCCCACCCCCCACCCCACTTGCCTCTCTGCCTACTTGTGATCTCTGTCAATAAATTATAAAAACCTTTAAAAAAAAGAATAAATTTAGCCAACAAAGTGAAAAACTTGTTCACTGAAAACTACAAAACATTGTGAAAGACATTAAAGAAGACCTCCATAATGGAAAGCCATCCCTTGTTCATGCGTAGGAAGACGGTATTTTTCAGATGTCAATACTGTCCAAAGCAATCTATAGATTCAGCGCAATCTCTATCAAAATTCCAATAGCCTTTTTTTTTTTTCAGAAATGGAAAAGCTGATTGTCAAATCTGTATGGAATTTCATGAGGTCCTGAAGAGCAATACCATTTTGAAAAGGTTTGGAATAAACTTTGAAAAAATTTTCTTTACAAAAAAGTTTCTTGACGAAGTTGAATGTCTTATACTACCCAGTTTCAAAACTTACTACAAAGCTATAGTAAATAAAACAATGCAGCAGTGGCATTATGATGGACATATAGACTAGTGGAATAGAACTGAGAATCCAGAAATATGCCCATACATCCATGGGCAATTGAATTTTGACAAGAAGGGTAAATCTTTTAATATAAAAAGAATAGTCTCTTCAATAAATGAATCTGGAATATTTGGATTTCAAGTGTAAAAGAATAAAGTTAGACTTCATCTCATGCCTTATACAAAAATCAACTAAAATAGATTAGTGACCTAAACTTAAGGACCTAAGACCTTACAGTAAAAATTTAGGGATGAATCGTCATGATCTTGCAACTGACAAGAAATTCTTAGATATGGGTAACAACAGTATGGGTAACAAAAGAAAAAAAAATTGGCCTTTGTCACAGTTAAAAACATTTGTGCATCAAGGGCTATTCATCAAGAAAGTAAAATAAAAAACCACAAAATGGGAGAAAATATTTGCAAATCATATATCTGATAGAGGTTTCAACAACAAGATAAATGACCCTAGATATTTGGAAGAATAGTTGGGAAAAAAGTGGGTAAAGGACTTAGACATTTCTTCAGTGAAGATATACACGTCAATAGCATATGAAAAGGCTGCTCAGCCTCATTAGTCATTAGGGGATGCAAACCAAACCACAGTGAGGTAACCACTTCATATCCACTAGGATGAGTGTGTGTGTATAGATTATATATATATATATATATTTTTTTTTTTTTTTTTTTTAAAGGAAAATAGGGGTGCCTGGGTGGCTCAGTTGGTCAAACATCTGCCTTCGACTCAGGGTCATGATCCCAGGTCCCTGCTCATTTGGAGCTCCTTGCTCAGTGGGGAGTCTGCTTCTCCCTGTCCCTACCCACCCCTGCGCTCATGCTCTCGTCAATAAATAAAAATGTTGTGTAAATATATATAAATATAATATAATAAATATACAATATATAGATAATATAAATATATAAATAAAATTATTTTTTAAAAGGGAAAACGAGTGTTGGTAAGGATACGGAAAAAATTAGAACCCTTACACATTGCTGGTAGGACTGTAAATGGCGTAGTCTCTGTGGAAAATAGTTTGGCAATTCCCCAAAAAGCTAAACATAGACATACTCTATGACCCAACATTTCTACTTCTAGCTGTATACCCCAAGGAACTGAAAACAGGAATTTGTACAAACACTTTTATGCCAAAGTTCATTTTAGCATTATTCACAATAACCAAAATGTAGAAACAATGCAAGTGCCCATCAACAGATGACTAGGTAATCTAAATGTGGTATATTCATACAGTGAGATATTTTTCAGCTATAAAAAGCTTAATGCATGGTATAACATAGATGAATCTTGAAAACATTATGCTAACTGCAATAAGGCAGACAAAAAAAAGGGACAGATATTGTATGATTCTACTTATGTAAAGTATCTTGAATAGGCAAATTCAGAGACAGAAAGTAGAATAGAAGTTACCAGGGGCTGCAGGAAGGGGAAAATGGAAATTAAGTTATTGCTTAATGATTACAGAGTTTCTGTTTGGGATGATGAAAAAGTTTTGTAAATACATAGTGCTGATGGTTGAATAACATTGTGAATGTAATTAGTGTCACTGAACTGTATACTTAAGAATGGTTAAAATGGACATTTTTATGTTATGTATATTTTACCATGATTTAAAAACATAAAGAGTAAAAAAAAAAAAATCTGTCATGAACACAGTCAGTTGCTTTCACAGCATATATTCACTCATTCTTTCTTCCGAGCACATGCTCAATTTGGTTCAAGAATATAACTCTCCTGGGTTTTTCACCCAGACCTGAACCCAAGGAAGAGCAGCCCAATCAAGAAGGTCTCATTCCAATTGCATGTGATTGGCTTAGGAAGCCAGGGTTAAGCCAATCAAAGCATGGGATTCTTGGAGGACTACTATTGGTCCAGCAGTGCTCACATAACCTAAAATGGTTCAGTCAGACTGAAGGGGAGAAGTATTCATTACATTATGAGAAGTTTATTTTCTTCTTTCCTCTTGATGAACACTGGAAATTTTCCAAGCTAAGCACTTTATAAATGGAGACACACATGTGGGGTGGAGTGAAAGTAGTTCCTTGAAGGGTGAATGATCTTTATCCTTCTCTTCATTTATATCTCACTATGAATATTCTAAAGAACAATTGAGGTACTTACATTTTGGATTTGTATCATATAGGTTCTACTGTATGTCCTACTCTGTCCAAGCTGGGTGGGGGGCACAATTGAGGCTTCTGTTAGGGAATGAAAGAAATCCCTGGAGATGGGATCTATTATTCTTTGATGCTGTGGAAGGTGAGCCCTCTCCTATCTGAAGTCTTGGTGATTCTCTCCAACATACCTGACAGAAAGAGTCCCTGCAAAATAAGGCGCTTTCTGACTTTGGGGAAATTGATCATTTGTTATGACACTGCAGAATAAAATACAGAGGGAGAAAGCAGAGAGATACTGGCTCTGTTGTTCTGACAACCTCATATCCTGAGTACCACAATATAAGCCTCAGCTGAGCTCCCTGCTGTGTGATTGATTCTACCTGACTAGTTTCCCAGTAGGTCCCCGCCATTGGAGACAGAATGCAGGGGTCTGTCTGGGCATGCTTATCGGATATTTGTTTGTTTCTTCTTTTGTTCTATCTTCTCAGTGGAGGAAATGGCAAGGGGGCTCATATCTTCACTGTTTATCCCAGTGCCTCTAAGTTCATTGATGTTGCCAGTGAACAACCGAGCTGTCACTCACAGCCATCGTGCTGATATCAGTCAGCTTCCCTGAGGAAAAGAGGTGTTATTGATAAATGATGTGGGGACAACTGGGTAGCCATGTGGAAGAAAAAAAAATCAAAAAGCTAGAACCACAATTTTGCCTTGCACAATTTCCCTTTACCTCAAAATAAATTCCAGATGGGTAAGAGTTTTAAACAAAAATATAAAATAAAGCCATGAAGTTAAAGCAGAAACTATGTTGATAAACCTGAACATCCTGAGAAAATGTACTCATTTTTTAAAAATTTTATAAAATATTATGATTGAAGGAAGAAGAAATAGAAAACTCTAAGATTCAGTAAACACTGAATAAACAGAAAGGATAAATACCCACTCCTTCCCAAAAGCCCCGAATACAGATTATTTGTGAGTTACAGTAAACTATCAATGAAAGGATGTTTCTAATATAATTCCAGTTATTCCAGAAAGTAGAAAAGGAAATCAAGTTCCCAAGCTCATGTTAGGCAGAATTCCAAAACTATATAATAGAACAAAAAAAATTGTAGACTTATTTTACTCTTTAGAATAGACAGAAATCTTAATCAAATCTGACTTGCCTGAACAAGTTCATTCATGCTCAAAGGTTTATCTCAAGAGTATAAAGATAGTCCAACACTAAAAAAAGAAACTCTTTATGTAATTATGTCAATATATGCAGACAAAATGGATAAGTTTAACACTTCATTATTTTCTAATTAAAAAAGTATTGACAAATAATAAACTTGCAGAAAAGTGTACAAACCACGAGCGTATAGCTCCATTAATTTTCATAAACTGCAAGTGCCAGGAATGGCCAGCCGTGCCTGTACTGAGGGATGAAAGATTACTCCAACTTTGCTGTGAAAGGGAGGAGATGGCAAGGGGGTCAGTGTTCAGAGACAAGACTCTTTGCTCTTCTTTGCTCCTGACATTGGTCCTTCAGGATAATCATAGATCTTTATCATTTTTCTCAAGCATGTGATGTGTGACAAGGGTTCATACTGGAACTAGGAGAATCTGCTCATAGGAAAAGATAAGATATGCTAATCTGTGTGTTCTAGGAGTTCTGCTAAACGTCGCCTAGGGGACAATGCCTATATCTCCTAGATCACTGGGCGGCTGTTTGGGCTAAGAAAGCTTCACGGAAGGCAATTCCCTAACCGCCCCCCACCCCCCGCCATGCCCCGCTATGGCAGAGTGGTCACACAGGCCTCAGCATTCCAAAGGCTTATGCTCTTCTCTGAAAAATTCCCTGCCCCCATCAGCCTCTGTGTTATATTTTTAGCAAGCCAGGTATTATGGATGATTTCATGCTCTACGTTAACCGCAACATGCAAGCATCCCTGCAACCAGTACCCATAACCTTCAATGTCACCCCTATACCCTGGACAAGGGCAACCGCCATCCTGACTTCAAATCAGCAGAGTAAACATTACTCAATAAATGCCAATACTGAGAGCACTCAGTAACCATGTGACAAAAACAAAGTTGGATTCATAATTTCGTTTTGTCTCGTCGCACATTAAGTGAAGTCATACCTTCTGTCTCCCTTTCTGTCTGGCTTGTTTCTCTCAACTTGAGAGTTGTCACATCTATTAATATTATTGAGTTCAGTTGTTGTTTATTCATTCTTACTGAGGTGTAGTAGTCTGTCTTGTAAATATAAGGCATTTTATTTATTTATTTATTTATTTATTTAAAAGATTTTATTTATTTATTTGACAGACAGAAATCACAAGTAGGCAGAGAGGCAGGCAGAGAGAGAGGAGGAAGCAGGCTCCCTGCTGAGCAGAGAGCCTGATGCGGGGCTAGATCCCAGGACCCTGAGATCATGACCTGAGCTGAAGGCAGAGGCCTTAACCCACTGAGCCACCCAGGCACCCTATAAGGCATTTTATTTTATCAGTTGAGATAATTTGATAAAAATGTGGGTTGTGTTCAGTTTGGGGCTATTGGTAATAATGCTGCCATGAATATTTTCATACATGGTTATTGCTAAACTTATGTATGTATTTCTTCCGTATGTACCTGGGAGTGGGATTGTGATCACAGGAAGTGTGTATATTCAGCTTTTATAGATAATGCTAAACAATTTTCTAAGGGATTGTCTTAGGTTAAAGTAAGGTAATGGTCAGAAGCAGACCCTGGGATAGTATTTATGTACATATGATTTATTAATGATATGCTTTCAGGAGAAATGAGGGAAGTAGTGGGGTGAGCAGGACAGAGAAGAGGAAGAACCCAAGCAAGGGCATGATTTAGGCAAAGTCCTGTGGAGCAGAGGCTTCAGTGACCCACAAAAGACCTCAGGACATAAAAGTGCCTCTGGGTTGTTCCCACCCGAGGCAGGTTTACTAGGCTTTCACACTCCTGAACCTTTGTTGGCTTAATGGTTGCCATGCGGAGCATTTCTGGTTCTTTGTCCGTGTGAGCTAACTGGTCCCAGCAGCGTAAGATGCATTCTCTTAAAAAGAGTTGCAGGTGTGGTCAATTTGGGGCAAAGCCAGTGAAGATTGGGAAGCACAGACAAAGGATGGAGGGGTTCTGGGAGGAGTACTGACAGTGTCTGCAACAGTGATTATGCCAATCTACACTCCAAGCATCAGCCAACCACATCCTTGTCAACACTTGCTATGCCTTTGGTCTTGTTCAATTTAGCCATTCTGGGAATTCAACAACCATTTAACAATGGAAAACATTTAGAAAAGTAGTAACTACAAAGAGATTTCCCTAACTTGATGGACTTTGCAAACCAAAAACCAACAGCAAACATCATAACTCATGCAGAATTTTTAGATGCATTCCTTTTAAAATCAAAAAGAAATTGTGGATTACCTTTCTTGATACCAGATTTTATATGGTATAGAATTCTCAAAATAGGGATGCCTGGTGGCTTAGTCATTGGGCCGCTGCCTTTGGCTTGGGTCATGATCCCAGGGTCCTGGGATTGAGTCCCATGTCGGGCTCTTTGCTCGGTGGGGAGACTGCTTCTCTCTCCACCTCTGCCTGCCGCTCTGTGTGCTTGTGCACTCTCTCTCTCTCTCTGAGAAATAAATAAATAAAATCTTTAAAAAACTTTTCAAAAATACAATCCAATTAGAAAAGGAACAGAAGTTATAAGAACTAGAAGTAGAGGATAAAAATCTCTATATAGATGATTTTCTACATAGGCAAAAACAGAATCAACAGAAAATAATTAAATCTAATATAAGCAGTCATTAGGGTTGCTAGATACAAGGTCAATGTACAAAAATCAGTAACATTTACTTTTAACATCAATAACCATAAGAATATATAATATAAAATAATATATTCACAATAGTTATAAAGACTATACATTACTTAGAAATTGACAGAAATTACACAAAATATCAAAAGAGAAAACTGTAAAAGTTAATTAAAGGACATAAAACATCTGAATAAATACTCATGACTGAATACATTAACTTCATAAAGGTGTTACTATTCTACCATTCTGTTGATTTAATACAATCCCAACAAAAATTCTAGCTTGATATTCTGAAGACTTCAACAGAATTATTGTTAAATTTATAAAGAAGAATGAATATTCATAAATTTTAAAGATGATTTGGGGAAAAAAGAAAAAAAAGAAAAAAGAAAAAAGAAAGGGGATTTATCCTACTATTTATGAAAAGTTAGCAATATTACTATAATCACAGTAGTGTGAGATTTATGTAAAAACAGGCAAATAGACCAGTGGGACAGCATAGAGATGGTTCAGGGACAAACCCATGCATATATGGTGTTTGATGAAATTAACATAAATCAACTGGCTACCTACCTTAACCTATGTGTTAAAGGCCTAAATGTGAAAAGAAAACTATAAACCTAATAGAGAAATAAGTATGGGAGAATAAGTATGACAAATGAGGTCATACCTCTTAAACAAGGAAAAATTTGCTCTCATAAAAGGAAATACAAATTCCTCTTAAGCACAGAAAAAAGACTTTATTTTAATAAAAAGTATTTATTTTTAATTTTATTATTATTTTTAAAAAGTTTTAAGTGGGCTCCACACCCAGTGTAAGCTTGGACTCATGACCCTGAGATCAAGAGTTGAATGCTCTAAGGACCAACCCAGCCAGGTATCCCCAGAAAAGGACTTTTAACTTCAATGAAGTTAAGAGATACCCCAAAGATAACCAAAGGTACCCAAAGATAGCCCACTACAAATGTAGTGAAAAGAAGGGGAACATGGACCCTAATGTGTATAGCAGCAATGTCCAAATAGCCAAACTGTGGAAGGAGAGGAGATGCCCTTCAACAGATGAATGGATAAAGAAGATGTGGTCTATATACACAATGGAATATTACTCAGCCATCAGAAAGGATGAATACCCACCATTTGCATCGACATGAATGGAACTGGAGAAGATTATGCTAAGTGAAAAAGTCAAGCAGAGAAAGACAATTATGTGGTTTCACTTATATGTGGAACATAAGGAATAACATGGAGGACCACAGGGGAAGGGAAGGAAAACTGAATGGGAAGAAATCAGAGAGGGAAATGGACCATGGGAGATATGGACTCCAGGAAACAAACTGAGGGTTTAAGAGGGGAGGAGGTTGGGGTGGTAGGAGGATGGTGTAGCTGGGTGATGGGTATTGAGGAAGGTATGTGTTAGGAGGAGCACTGTGTTATATGGAACTAAGGAATAATTGAACGCTACATCAAAGACCAATGATGTATTATATAGTGGTTAACTGAACATAATAAAAAAGGTTGTAATATAAAAAGGATTTCATTCTAAAAAATATTAAATTAAAACTATAATGAATACTTTTTTTCCACTTATTGGATTGGTAAAGATGCCAAAGTTCAATAAGGGTTAAGTTGCTGGGTCTCAGTCAGTGGGGCATCTAACTCTTGATCTCACAGCTGGGGTTCTGATCTTCAGTCTGTGAGTTCAAACCTCATCTTGGACTCCATGCTGGGCATGGAGCCTATGTAAAAAAAAAAAAAAAAGAAAAAAATAAGGATTAAGTTGCAGGCAGTAGAATCCACCTACCTGGTGTAGCAAAAATGGTTCCCGTGAAGGGAATTAGGTGCTTACAAAATAGTTAAGAATCTAAGTAGTGTCCTAGGAAAAATTCCCATGCCCAGGCTCACTCTGTCAAGATGAAGGCTGTGGCTGCTCCTGTAGAATGCCATGGAGACCTGTCACCATTGCTGCAAAAGTTGTTGAAACAGGAAACCACTTAGTGAATTGAGAAGCTGCTACTATGTGATGCAAACTGGTGCAGCCATTCTGAAAAACAGTATGGAGGTTCCTCAAAAAATTAGAAATAGAAATATCCTACAATCCAGTAATCACACAACTGGGTATTCACTCAAAGAACACAAAAACACTAATTTCAAGAGATATATGCATCCCTATGTTTATCACAGCATTATTAATAATAGCCAAATTATGGAAGAACCCCAAGTATCTGCTGATGGATAAATGGGCAAAGAAGAGGTGATATCTATGTATCTCTCTATATAGGTAGATAGAAAGATATGATGGAATATTACTCAGCCACAAAAAGGAATGAAATTTTGCCATTTGCAGTAACACAGATCAACCTAGAAGGTATTATGCCAAGTGAAATTAATCAGACAGAAAAAGACAAATACCATATGATTTCACTTATAGGTAGAATATAAGAAATGAACAAAACAAAAGAGAAATAGACTCATAGATACAGAGAACAAACTAGTGGTTGCCAGGGAGGTGGAGATTGATGTAATAGGAGCAGGGGATTAAAAGGTACACACATCTGGTTATAAAGTAAATGACACAATGATGCCAGGTGCAACATACGGAATACAGTTGATAATATGTGAAAACTTTGTGTGATGACTAACAGAAGCTAGATTTATTATGGTCATCATTTCGTAATGCATATAAATATTGAATCACTATGCTATATACTTGAAACTAACATAATATCGTACATTAACTACACTTTGGTAGAAAAAAAGAAGCTGACACTACAGCTACTGGCTCTGACACCCAGCCAAACAGATGTCTCATGCTCTGCCTCTGTAAGCATAGGTTCCAAACCAGTCTTGGGGTAGTACATCTGGCTGGTGGAACTTGGCCCTTTCTGGAGCTCTGCCTGCTAAGGTGTGTGGAGGGTATCTTGGAGAAGGAATGGAGGTTGAAGAGCCAGTTAATGGATCCACCATGGGCTCTCTCAGGCATCATTGGCGGAAGGTGCCCTTGCTAGTCTGCATGAAACTGGTGGGCTCTGGGCTTGGGAACTTGGAAAGGGCCAAATGTGTCGCTTCTGATCTCTCTGTCACAAATAAAGAGTTTTACCCTTCTTTGAACATAAATGTGTTTGTGAAAATCTGTCCAAATGTACTTCTATTTGTTAGTGACTTTTTGTGCTTGCTCCTGAGTCTGGAGAGATATAAGGCATTAGAATAGCAGCATTGCAGAAACGGCCAAGGTAATCCCTTTGCACAGAAGCACACACATACATCTTCTCCTATCTTCACAGGAAAAAATAATACAGGTGGAAAGAGCCCTGGAGTGCGTCAGGAGTCCTGGGTTCTAGTTCATCCTCTGCTGTACTTCCCCGGGGCCAGAGATAGCTTTTCCCTCTGGGCCTCAGTGAGATGGGAAACCAGAACAAGTGTTTCCCCTGCATGTTAAAGCCACACAGTCTTGTGGTGAATGGATTCAGGGAACTGTATTAAATGAAACATAAGAGTTGGGGGGTGGCACCTGGGTGGCTCGGTGGGTTAAAACCTCTGCCTTTGGCTCAGGTCATGATCCCAGGGTCCTGTGATCCCTCCTTTGCTCAGCAGGGAGCCTGCTTCCTCTTCTCTCTCTGCCTGCTTCTCTGCCTCCTTGTGATCTCTGTCAAATAAATAAATAAAATCTTAAAAACAACAACAACAACAACAATATAAGAGTAGAATTGTTCTGGTCGAGTTGAGGGGAGTCCCATGTATGGAGGGGAGCCCTGGCCCTCTTGCTCCTTTCAGCTTCTTCAGGGCTTGAGGAAGTACTGGGGAGCACAGTTTGAAAGCCATGGGACTGGCCACTTTCAAGGTGACTTTCAGCCTACAATATTGTCTCTGTGTCTTTCGCAGCTAAGATTCCAAGGTCAGTTCTACCAGAGGCAGCAGCAGAAAACAACTGACAACAAACCAATCCACCAAATCCCCCAATGACCCCAAAAACATCCAGTTCCATGTATGTGGCAAGGAGGATTTGGTTTAGACTTACAGGTACAGAAACCATAATTTTGTTTTCTTTTGTACATTGAGCTAAACCAGGCTGTTGGAGATGTGTACCCTCATGCTGCTGGAGATGTGTTCCCTGTTTCTGTCTAGGAACTCCTATGAGCATTCCAGGCTTGCAGGGGCTAGAGAACCTGCCCC
This sequence comes from Lutra lutra, assembly GCF_902655055.1. Taxonomy (NCBI): domain Eukaryota; kingdom Metazoa; phylum Chordata; class Mammalia; order Carnivora; family Mustelidae; genus Lutra; species Lutra lutra. Next base: position 112,005,739 of record NC_062280.1, on the reverse strand, counting down.
CACCATTCACACTGCTCTTCAACTTCACCATCCAGGGCTTAGAGATGCCCAACAGGAGCCTCACAGTCCATGCTTGGTGCACCATTTACCGAGAAGCTGCATTTCTCAGAGATTTGACTCTCTGGGAATATGGCAGCCAAATGCAATGTGAGTCTCTGCTCTTTCAGAAGTCTCCAAATGCCTGGGATATGCTAGCCCATCCCTTCCCTCATTTACCCACCTCCTTCCCTCCTGCCTCTCTCTATCCCCCCACCAACTGAACTACCTGGTCTACTGAGCCTGGATTTCTCAAATAAAGCAGGATACAGATTGACTTCACGGTGCCTGGAAACTTTAGTTTTGGACCCCCACTACAAAAGTCTTCCATGATCCTTTCAAGACCCAGACCTTGGAGCATCAGGATTTGTTCCATGTAAGAGAGGGGAGTGGGGTTGAAGTGGCAGGATTTACACTTTCATTCCTCAAAATATCTCGTGAGAGAAAGTTGGACTAAACTATAGTGCTTCATGTGCTTAAAAATATTTGTAAAATAAAACAAAGTTTAATGAATAAAAGAAAAATCTCCTATAATTTCACCACCTGGAAATAATCTACTTGGTAATATTTCGGTGTATTTCTCCTCAATTTTTGTTCTAAGGATATTTTTCCATCATTAGATCATATTTTATATGCATTTTTGCAATATCTTCTCCATATTCTAAAAAGGTTATATACATTTAAAGAGGTTAAACTTCTTTCACCATTTAACAATTAAAATTGGGTTCTTATAATGTAAGCTCTCGAGGTTCAGTGGAGCACAGTAACCCCCCACTGTTCTTACAGTGGTTCATAGTCCTGAATCCAGGGGGCAGGGACTGTGGGACACTGCCATGCAGGTTGGGAGGGTTCTCCCAAGTCAGTCCCTCCTCTGAAGGGAATGCAAAATTTTGTGAGTGTGTATGAACATGTATATTTTTTTCTGAAGAGAAGACTTACAGGTCTCATTAAATTTTATGACAACATGGATGGACCTAGAGGGTATTATGCTAACTGAAATAAGTCAGACAGAAACAGAAGAAAGCATATGGTTTCACTTATAGGTGGAATCTAAAATAAACCAAACCAACCAAACCAACAAAAACAGAAACAGACTCATAAATACAGAGAACAACCTAGTGGTTGCCAGATGGGAAGAATGTGGGGTATGGGCAATTTAAATGGATGGGATTAAGAGGTACAAACTTCCAGTTGTGAAATCAGTAAGTCACAGGGATGAAAAGCACAGCATAGGGAATACAGTCTACATTGTAATAACGTATGGCGACAGGTGATGACTATGCTTGTGGTGATGAGCACTGCATAATGTATGGGATTGTCAAATCATTATGTTGTATGCCTGAAGCCAATACAACACGGTATGTTGACTATATTTCAATAATAAAAATTAGACAAAAATTTCAGGGACACTGTAAGGCCAAGGACTGCTGACTGATGAGGCAGTGACACTGTGGTTTGGAATAGGTTGGCTTAAGGAGGGTGAAAAGGGGCATGCTGAGGTGGAGAATTTGAGAAAAGCAACAGAGAAGAACAGGTTGATGAGGGAGGTGGAATACCATGCCTTCGCCCTGCATCCAGCGTGGAAAGGACAAAAAGTAAGTGAAGTAACAAGAGAATGTCAAGGAAATTCTAATTAACTGAAGGACTGAAAGGTGCTTGGATTACACCTGTGCTATTACTTATGCAAAGAGCATATTTCTCCTCTGGACATCCTCTGAGCCTCACGGGTACCAATACCATTTGCCCAGAGGGTGGTATGATTCAGTTTCACTAGAGGCAGAAGTCCCCACTTTGGCGCCAGAGCATGCATCGGCAGAGAGTCTCATCAGAACCTGCGATTTCACGGCAGGCACCTGTCCGAACAAATGTATATTTTTTCCCACAATGTCTTTGCGACTTTTCCAAATTGTTATCCTTTAGCCATGGACTACATTTCTAGTTTGGAAGTTTGTTCTGGGCAATAGAGCTAGTGTCTCTTCCAGTTCTCAGTGTCCCACGAAGTAGCATACACATAATCAAAGTGGCCGCCTCATTTTTCTTTTCAGTTTTATGATGCTTGAAGGTCACCTTTGATCAGCCAGGGCCTAGGAGTGAACTCCAGCTGTTCCTGGGGATCTGATGCCATTCTTTGAACATGTTGATAAATGCCCAGATTTAAAATGGGCTTTGGACAAAGATGCAAAGTAAATACTTAATTCAAGCTGGGACTCAGGCATCAAATGTATTTACCCAGGCAGTGTAATATTTAATACCATGTTGTTAAACTTCTGGTGTACATGGATGACATACTTATTCGCGTCTATAAAGGAAAAAAAGAGACCTAAATGAACTACTTTAAATTGATTGTTTACCTGAGCCTTGAAGAGGGAAGACAGTTAAGTGAAACCTCCATGAGCTTCTGGAATTGTCCATATAGATGCATTGAGGTGATGCAGGTCATACTGCCTTTTCACCAAGTCTACCTGCCTGAGGTGTTAGGAGGGCCGATGCAGAGATTTCTGCATGATGAGGAAGTCTCAGAAGCAGCCAAGTGGCTCAAATCATTAGTGCTGGAGCTTTGAACTGGTTTGAGCTTAGCCTTAATTATTAACCTTCTTTAATATTTCAGAGTGTCTATAATAGAAGAAGCATGGTGCATTTAATTTATAGTTATGAAGTCAGGGATTGTTAGACCTAAAAAGGACTTAGTTATCTTCAGTGATGGGAGGTTCACAAGTTTTGCATTCTCCAAGATGCCTGAGGGGTGCCCCAGTATCTCTTTCCATTAGTGCTCTTGAAGGCAATGGTTCTCGTGGTTGAACAGTGGGAGTGCAAAAGGGGGAAGGGTTTGGATGCTTCAGAGCAAAAAAGGCTTCCAATGTTGTCTTGAGTTTCAAAAATGCCTCATTTAGGGGATCCCAAATTAATGAAATTCATCCAGAATAAATCCATCATTTATTTTGTTTATTTATGTTTTTTACTATACAAACAAGCAAGAGGCCCTCTTTGATAGCTTCACCATTAATCCCTTCCCTGAATTGCAAATTCATAGTGTATGTCTTACTGGCATCTCAAAAATATTTTGGCTGAAACAGGACTCTTGATTTATTCTCTCCACTCATTTCAGTGCTGGAGGCTGGGGGGGGGGTGTCCATGTGCCAGGTGATGGTGAAATATTTGGTAATAGCGTTACCTATGCTGTTACAAAAAACAAAAATAATAATAATTACCCAAACAATTAAAACTCCTAGTTTAAAGAGAAGAGTTTGTTAAGCAAAATGTTGATTGTATGTGTTTGTTGCTGTTGGCTGAAAGTACTCAATTCCAAATAGTAGAGTTAATGTTGGGGAATATTTGAGCAAAAAAGGCAGTTAAAAGTCAGACTTGTAGCAGGGACTGAACTGAGTGTTTGCTTATCACATCAGAGAGAGACAGAGAAAGAGAGAGACAGGCAGGGAGCGGGGGAGAGAGAGGAGTCTCAACAATTTAGATGTAGCAAAGGCATATGGACTTGATGAGAATTATATCGGTAAGAAGCGGACTATGTTTTTAGCTTTTTGAGAGAGATATATTGCCAAAGAAACCAAAGTCTACCAAAATGGCTTGTAACCAGACTTGAACTGATCTTTGGACCTCCAACCTTCTGTAAAGAGGAGGTAGAATGAAGGGCTCAGCCCTGAAAGGACACATCCTCTAACATCCTCTCTAGGTGTAGCCAATGAGAATAACATGGAAGGAGGGCCCTCCCCCAAGGGCAGAGGCTAGGGCCCCCAGCAGCCCTGCCTGTGAAAGATGTAGGATCTAATTAAGGAAGATTGCCCTTCCTGTCTAGGGGTTCCACGTAAGTCTACCCAGCAGGATTTCAGAATCTCAGTAGACCTGTGTGGCTGTGTGTCTCCCATTCTCCCCCTTTCCTAATGGGAGCACGTGTTTTGGTTGTCCCACTCATGTTCCTAGAATATGTGTACAGTAGAAGAGGGTAGGCAGCTTTTATTTTGAGTGCATGGGTCTCAGATGAAGGGTAGCCATGTCTGGACTCAATGCACAGACAGCCCAGCAATATCAGCTGGTGTGGAGACCCCTGCAGGGACCTGTACTTTGAACCTGGTGCCCTGGCTCTTATACATGCATGGTACGTGGTCTACCCATGAGCTCTGAATAAATTATTGAAGTGCTGAGTAAACCATGAATTAATGATTGGGCTTATTGAAGCCTGCTCCAAGGCCCTGGGAACACAAAGATGAATGAGAGAGTTCATGCTCCCTTACAGTGCTACTAGGAAGGACTTCCATCAGAGGAGAAAACGGGGTAGACAAACTCTCAGAGCACAGATGGGAGGAGTGGGTCTGAGCCGGAGGTGTGGTGGGTGGGTACTGGTTTGCACTGTCTGGAGGAGGCATCTCAGGGATCCTCAAGCATGGTTTTTGGGCTAAGCATGGCTCTCAGGCACAACATCTTTCCTTCCCTGCACTACTGACTTCTTCAGAAGGCCCCAGCAATAATCCAGCAAGGGATGGGGGCAGCTTCCCAGCCACAGATATGTGGCAGGTCGAGGGGCGGGACTGAAGACTGCAGGAGTGGTTAAGACCCTCAGTGATGCTCTTTAGGGCAAAGTTGTGACTCTGCCTGCGGTTTACAGACCCGTTCTACTGAGTTGTGTGAAACCCATCTGTCCCATAGGATGACTCATCCAGAGTGGTACCTACTGGGTGATTCTCATACCAGCTGATTCACACTCACGCAGACTCATAAACTGGGTAACTCGTAGCATGGTGACTCACAAACCAGGGTGACTCACCCAGGCTTTCTTTTCAAAGAATTTGTATGATGTGGTATGCAGCACTGTCTTTCTTGGGTTTAACCTCAGTGATGGACATGGTGGCCGCCACTGCCAAGCTGGGTGAGCTCACCTCTTAGGGCACCTAACCGCATCCCACTTCATTTTCATTCAGTCCTGATATGAGCAACACACTGAGGAGTTTTGTGAAAAACATTGCCTGGACCTAAAATATCTGCTTGAATTAAAACCCAGGCAAGGAAAAAAAAAATCCAGGTTAATGGTCCTGAGTCACAGGCCTCCCCAGTCAGGTACAGAGTGTTCTCAGTGCAAGGCTCCATGATGATTTATGAGAAAGAGGAGGCCAGGTCCCCTGGGAAGCTCCTGGGATGGAGAGCTACAACTGGGCCTTGAAGCCACAACATTTTTCCTCCTGGGAACTCATTTCATCTCTCCTACACACGACCCTACCTACTCTGTTCTGTGGATACCTGCCCCCTGGGTGTCAGAAAAGTCCCTTTACCCAGTCCTGTCGGCTCAGCCCCAATAAGTCCCCATTCTCCAGAAACCCTCAGATCAGACAGTACTGGGCTAAGTTGTGTAGTCAGACAGGCCTGGGTTTATGGGCCTGAATGTCTTTCATCCAGCTAGGCAGAGGACCTGTGAAGTCACTTAGGCCCTCTGGCCCTTATTTTCCCCATCTGTAAATTATAAGGATGTGGACATGGAATAGATACTCAGTAAATGCCTTGGGGAAGAAGAACATGAGAAGGAAGTAAAGGCCCTATTCTAGGAATCAGGGGGTGTGAGGGGGGCAGGTGAAGTATCTATCTAGGCAGAACTTTTTAATTTGCAACTGACAGAAACCCACTCACATTGTCTTAATAAAAAGAAATGAGCTAGATCCCAGAACTGGAAGTCCAGGGAAAGATGGCACAGGTATGGCCAGGTCCAAGGCTCAGAAGATGTCCCGAGGAGACTGTCCACACTTGGAAGCTTGGCCTTGCTTGGGAATACTTTTCTCTGGCAGGTGGCATAGATGGGATCCTAGTCCCAGGCCTAGTGAGTCCTTAGCACCTGTGATTTCTCCACCCCATCCTCCATAGGGACCCAGAAGTTTCTGTTTGGCCCCTTGTCAGTCCTGCCCCAGTCAAGATCACTCTGATTGGCCAGTCTGGGTCACATGGCTGCTTGGCACTGGGAAGGCAACTGGGGAAGGAGCAGTGCCCAGGGGCAGGGAGAGGTGAAGCTGTCAGGTAAACAGATACAGTAGGTGGGCTTCACATTCTGGGACAGGCACCTTACAGTCACAGTCACATCCTCAGAAAAGGGGACATTTCCATGTGTTCAAGACTTGGGAAACGTTTGTTTAAAGGCAAACAGAGAAGTTTCGTCAAGTAGAGGTGTCCTATCTAGCAGTGCTCAGGGAGAAGAGGAATGTGTGATTTGGGGCCAACGGGAAAGAGTTGAGAAAGAAATTTCAGATTTTCCAAAAACATCCAGAAGTGAACTCTGCATGAAAACAAACCATACAACCCTGAGAAATGTCCCCAGGGCCCAGCATCCCTAGACCCAAACTGAAAACTCTAGCTCTAGAACTGTGATTTCCAGCACCTAACATGGAGTGTGGAATGTGAGCTTGCCATTTTGCAAATCATTTCCTCCATCATTTTGTTTTTCCGCAGTGACACATGGAGTTGCCCTCCTGATGTAGTATCTATCATATGGTGGCTGGTTTCCTTCCATCTTTTTAAAATAAGGTATTTCCACTTAGCTTGTGCTGTCTTCAGGGATTAATTAGTAACTGCACAACTTACATGAGGTTTAGGTGGCCGGTGCCTCTTGACAGATGGCAGCTGGAGAAAAATGGGAAATGATGGCAAAGACAGTAATTATGAATTTCTGGATGTGAGAAGTTTATGAAATACCTCCAGGGTTGAAGCTCGCACGTTAAGTTCTTGGTGCTCCTAAGCCGTGTGGTTGGGCAGCAGCATTCATCCTCTGCTCAACTCTGCTTGGAAATGGCATTTCCCATTACATGGAAGACAAGAAAGAAAAAAAAAAAGGAAAAGAAATTTGATTTATATACAAGACTCCTGCTCCATAATTATGGTCTAGAATTAATTGAATACCCTGTAGCTTTTTGTACTGTATATGCTAATGATAACCAAAAATGGATTCTCTCCCATATTTCTTTATTAACTTATCTTAAAGTGATATATTGTGAATAACAGCCTCCTGTACTGCTGGACTAGGCAACTTTATAATTTGCAATTCAAGCTATTTATTCTATTCAATTTGTTTAGGTAATTTATTTTTCTAGGAAGCAAAAAAAAAAAAGACCTAAATTATAGGAACTAACAGTTCCTGTTGCTGGAAAGTGCTGGGGATTGGGAGTGAATAAATATTCCTGAAATGAGATGATCATGACCTTGCATGGGGGGCTCGGTGAGTGGTCATGCTAGTTTTATTTTATGGACCATATTGAATTAATTTAATTATGGAATATCAATGCTCTGCCTGGTAATTAGCGCTGCAGAGATTTCTCTGAGTGCCAGCTCCAGGGATGGGCAGGGCTGTGTGGGCTGCCTTGCTGGGGTGGATGCTGATCCTACAGCAGGAGGTCGGTTGGTCAGCCCTCCTGAGACGACAGTCTGGGGATTCTCACCTTGTTCTCAAACTGGTCCAGCCCCTCTCTTCCTTAGAGATACACACAGGGTTCCGCAGAGGGAGTTGATATGGTGTCGTCTTTCTTGCCATATTGTAATTTGTGGTTTTATTACATAATCTAATTATTAGTTGAGCCCAGCTCATCAGGGATCTCAGCACTTTGCCTCCAAATCAGAGAGACCTACCTGAACCACAGCAGGCTTCTGCCATGGGGTCTGGCTTTGCTAAAAGCAGGACGGAAAAGACTTTTCCTGTAGGTTCTGGTCATATCTCAGACCGAGGAATCCCTGATTCTTGCACAGCAAAGGGAGTGAGGGGGAAGGCTCTGGCCAGCAAATGCTCCTCTGTCACCACAGTGACAATCTTGAACCTTCTGCAGCCCTGTACCTCCTGCTTCTTTTTGTTATTCCCCTATCTCAGCTGAGATTGACCTCTTCTTTCACTGAGTAATTGGAAGATTTTATCAGACAGAAATTCCCTCCTCCTCCAGTAAGTTAACACATTGACCTATGTCCTGCTCTGGCCCTACCCCTCCTCTTCCCTCACTTCCTCCTTACCTCTCTCCCTTCCTTCCTTCCTTCCTTCCTTCCTCCTCAGTGGGGCTGCCCCACTGCTCAGAGACAATCCCTCCACATTGTTCTGGGTTTCAGCCCTTCCTGCCTCCTTGGGGATTTGACTTCATTGGCCATCCCTTCTCCATTCTGTATAATTAGACCTCTCTGTATTGGTTCTTTCCTGATGGCCTTTAAAATCTTCTCAAGTTCACTAATATTAAGAAATTATTTCTCTGGCTGGCTTATTTCCCTCAGCATGATATTCTCTAGCTGCATCTGTGTCATTGCAAGCATCAAGATTTCTTTCTTTTTGATGGCTGAGTAATATTCCATTGTTGCTTCTTTATCTATTCATCTATCAATGGACACCTGGGCTGCTTCCACAATTTGGCTATTGCAGATGATGCTGCCATAAGCATTGGAGTGCATGTATCCCTTTGAATTAGTATTTTTGTATTCTCTGGGTAAACTCCTAATAGGGCAATTGCTGGATTGTGGGATAATTTTATTTTTAACTTTAAGAAACAAAACAAAGAAAAAAAGTGTGGAAAAAGAGACAGAAATGAGAAATGGACTCTTCACTGTAGAGAACAAACCAAAGGTTACCAGAGGAGAGGTGGCTTGGGGGGATGGGGGAAAGGGGTGATGGGGATTAAGGAGGGCACATGTCATGGTGAGCACCAGGTGATGTATGCAAGTGCTGAATCACTATACTGAACACCTGAAACTAATATTGAACTGTATGATAACTATAACAGAATTTAAATAGAAATTCTACTTTGATTCATCTTTCTCCAGCTACTGCTCTCTGGCCTCTGTTTCATAGCTCTGATATTTCTTTGGTTCTCTCATTGCTTATATCCTACCTCATGCTTCCACTAAAACTGCTGTGGCCAATATTCCTGCTCCCCATGGGCCCCTGATTGTTGGATGGACCATTCTCATTCCTCTTCTAATTGATGGCTTAGCCTTTGTCCCTTTTAGTGGGGAACATAGTGGTTAAAAGCTTGGGGTCAGAACTTCTGTGCCCCTCAGTTTCCACATCTCTAAAAAAGGGATAATAATAGGATCCAAGAAAGTGCTTACAATATTATCTGCATTGCATAAGCACTTGGTAAGTGGTATGTGTTATGATTATTGCTGATTCCCTTCCAAATTCTATACTTGTGCATGTGTGCCTACAGCTTTCTACTGGACATGTCTTGATGCCAATCTTAGCCCATTAACCCTGAGCTCATCATCTTCTTCAGCATTCTCTCTCCCTGTGAATGGATCCATTGGATGGAAGTTTGTCAAAGTCAGAAGCCTGGGCGTGGCTCTGGCTATTGGTTTGCTTTTTCCTTTAATACCCAGAGCTCATCAATAACAAAATCTGCTTTAGAACTAACTAACTTCCTTCCTTTCTCTCCCCTTCCTCCCTTCATCCTTCCCTCCCTTCTTTCCTTCCTTTCTTCCTCTCTTTCTAAGATTTACTTATTTATTCGAGGGGAGGGAGGGACAGAGGGAGTGGGAGAGAGAGTCCCAAGCAGACTTAGCATTGAGCATGGAGCCTGACATGGGGCCTGATCTCATGACCCTGAGATCATGACCTAAGCCTAAACCGAGTTGGACACTTAACTGACTGCACCACCCAGGTACCCCTAGAAATTTCTTAACATTTGTCAACTCTTTCTACTTTTCTTCATCTTCACTGCCAGTACCTGAAAGCATACTGCCAGAGTGTCCTGACCTGCCTATTGATTTTGATTTTTGGAGTAGCCTTCTGGAAAGATACCCATGTATGTGTCAATGTGCTGCAGGAACTCTTGGGTGGCACCCACTGCTCCTGAGAGGAAACAGCATTCTCTGGAGGCTCTGCCAGGCTCCTTGTGACCTTCCACTCACTGCTTCTCTAGCCTCAGGCTTCACCATTTGTCCCTTACACCTGCTCTGGGTATACTCACATTGAACTATTTACAGTCACTTGAATAATGTGACTCAGACCTTGGGTGAAAAAAAACAAAACAAAACAGACTCAGCAGTGAATCATCCAAAGAATATAGTATATAGTATAAGAATATATAGTATAAGAATATATAAGAATATAGTATCAGAGATGGCACCTGTATTGGCTGCCTTTTAAGGAGACTTCCTAGAGGCCCCACACACTACTTGCATACCCCTGTAGAACTCACTGATGAGCACACTTCTAGCTGTAAGAGAAGAAAGGAAGGGTGGCCATGGCCACTTTGGCCATTGACCACCATGGCCAGTTATGAGTCGATCTTTAGTGAGGTTGAAGTGGTGTGGGTACTGGAGATGTCAGCATTGCAACCACATGTGCTGTGTCCCCTGCCAGGCTTGCATATATGAGTGGAAAGATGAGTGTGGAGTGCTCATGGCCTGGTCTGCAAGACCTGTTCAGGGGAATGGAGGCCTAGTTCCGGGACTGGGGACCTCTCACTGCACTTTCTCACTGATGTCCACTGAGTCCAGGCTCCTTCCCCTTAGCTGTTCTCTGGGTGGAGAAGCTTCCTGATGGCCCTGCTCTGACTCCCCAGGCAGACCGCCATCTGACCCACAGAGAAGGCCTGTGATCTTTAGATATTTGTGTTGGCTAGGAGTCAGGTCTTGTCCTTGTGTCCCCCAGAGGTACAAACCAAACTCTCCCAGGGGCTCTCATGAAGCTCCTTCCACTTTGTTTAATGTGAAGGCAGAAGAAAAATCAATAGCACCTCAGAGCGAGTCTTTCTCTAGATAAATCTCTTAAATCTCTCCCATCTTGGACTATCTCTCGGACTTCCTTAAGTACCTACCTTGAGGTGAGTGATGGGCTGTTTATTTTTGATCACCCCTTCCTGAAGAAGTGATGCAGAGAAGGAAGGATCTGTAAGACTGCTGGGTGGCCTGTCATGGCAGGACAGTTTTTCCCTACATCCTACAGTCCTAGGGGGCAGAGTTCTATTACCCTGGTCAGCCAGCTGCCAGTGGACTGCACAGGAATGAGAGGGACCAACGTGAGACCCTGGGCTTTCTCAAGGTGTCCTTGTTAGAGATGGAACATGGCCATGGGCTCAACCCGACTTGGGCTTTGCCACCTATGTCAAGGAATTCACTGTATCCAATGGAAACAGGATGCTAGCCACACATGTGATTAATTTTTTCTTATAGCCTCATTTAAAGAACTGGGTAGAATCATTATAATAATATGTTTTATGAAACCCAATATATCAAAAACATTGTTTCAAATTGCAATAAATATAAAAGATGTTAATGAGATATTTTATGCATACTTATTTTGCACTGAGTCACCCAAATTCAGCATGCATTTAATACTCACAGGATATCCCAGTTCACAAGTCACACACCAAGACTCCTGAACCTCTGTGTGGCTGGTGGATGCTGCGTGGACAGTGCAGGTCCAGCTGGCTGGACACTAGATTTCTATCATGAGGGGCTTTACTCTCTACACCTCCACTTCCTGGGCTCTAAGGGAGGGTGGAAATGTTTCCCATTAGCTCGCTGGGAGCAGTAAAGCAGTAACAGTAGGTGTTATGTGGTAATGTTTGAGGTAATCATTAAAGTTTTTCTTTGCCATGTTTTTGTTGTAGGTGTGGCTGTCTCACATGTTTCCTCCGTGGGCTCTTTTTTGCCCTTGGAGGTACCTACTGACCACAGAATAGAGGCCACAAAACACTTAGAGAGACCAGAGAGATCAATTGCCTTTCTAAATATTAATAGTTTCATTTTTGAGTGATTCTTTGGTGCCTGATACTACTGAGCACTTTTAACTGTAGTACTTCATTTTTCTTATTCTCATTTCATAGATGTGGATACTGACAGGTTCACCAACTTGTCTGCAGTCACACGGAAGTTAGGGTGGAGGAAGTGAAATTTGAAAGTTGGCAAACTAGGTTCCTCTGTAAGCTTCCTATTAAGATTCTTTTTTTTTTTTGAATCTTATAATCTTTCTGGTCAAAGCACAAGTGCTTGGAATTTGAGGGAGAAAAGATTTGTGCAGTTCTTGGCTTTGAAACTCTAAAAAGAGTTTCAAGAAGTAACAGCCCCAGAGATGTTAAGTCTAGACCTAAAAGGTGTAGAAGATATAGAGGCAGGAAGAATGCCAAATGGCATAGAGAGCTCTTCTCCCAGTACAGAGATGAAAGTGGACAGGTTGAAAACTCAGGAGTGGAGGGTAGACAGAAGTCTGGATAAGTTTGGGATGTCCCAGAGCAGGAATGTGCACCTGGCCACAGGCCTCCCGTGCAGCTGTGGTTGGGAGTCTGCAGCAGGTAGAGGTTCGGCCTCACTCTCATGTACTCTGTGCTCATTTCCTGGGGCAAGGGGCCGCTTGCGGACCCTGCCCATGAAGGCAGAATGGGCCTGCAGTTGGAGGGCTGGGACTAAACCCCAGGAGTATTCCACAGAATGAAGTCAGTGAAAGCCCATGTTGAGCCGGGATCACCTCGGGGCAGCCAACAGGGGAGCTGGGGTAATCAAAAGCAGGTGGCCAGAGGAGTGTTTCCTGGCCCACTGAGAAGCATGGAAAGACCCCAGAGGCCCTGCTCACCATGTCAAGATACTACTTTGGACCAGGAGATCCCCAGGACCTGCAGGGGCCAAGGTTAAACCTTGTTTTCATCATTATCAAATAATGGAGATAAGTTTTTGCTACGTAGCCCAATCAAAGTAGGGCTCAGGCTTCTCTAGGCTGGGCTGGATGCTCATCCTATGAAACTGAGGAACAAGAAGCTTCAGGGCACTAAGGGATGCTGGACCCCAACCCCCACACAGGGGTGGGCCAACTTCTGTGCTGTAGTCTCACTGGCCACACCAGAGAGGTCCCTGTGCATAGAGGCATTCTGGTCACTCCCTCCCCACCAAGACTGAATATTCTTAGAAGAAGGAAAGGGGGAGGGAGGGAAGAAGAGAGAGGAAAAATGGGGAGAATAAGAATGATTTTCTTTCTTCCTTTAAGAAAGGCAGTCACCTGAATAGCACTTGGGCCAGGCAAGGGCGGGAATGGAGGAAAACATTTCTGATGCTCGTCCATCCTGAAATACCTGGGTCAGACAGTTGACTTTGTGAATGCCGCCAGAATTCATCTCCGGGAGGCAGGCGCAGAGAAATATTCCAACTGAGTGTAGACATCAGGGAGCACACACTCCACAGGTCAGGGCTCCAAGGTGCACGAGTGTACATGTGTGTGTGTGTGTGCATGCATGCATGCATACGTGTGAGCCCCCTCAGCAGCATGACAGCTCTGGGGTCCAGCCCACACACAGCCCTCCCCAGTGCAGGCAGCCCTGAGAGCCAGTGTTAAGCCTGACGTGCAGACAGCCTACTGAGCCCCCACACTGCTGCATCTGGTTCTGTCCTCCACCTGTGGAGAGCGTTTTGATGCTCTCAGAGGTGGCAAAGAAACCAAGACTCAGAGAAGCAAGGGAACTCACCCAGGGTCAGAGGTGGGGCAGCCTGGGCTTGAACCCAGATGTCACTGGCAAGCCTGTGTGTTTCCTACTAGCTCACACTGTCATCTCAAAGCCTAAAAAGTCAAGACTTCAAGTTGTGTCTGGTTAATGCTGGAAGCCTGGGACGTGGAGAGAGTCTCTTTGTTTAGGTGTGGTTCTGGAGAAGTTGGTTTCTGTTGCCTCTGGCTGAGTCAGAACTGTTAAGAGTGCAGGGATGGGGCTCTGTGTCCTTGCTCCACTGTGTGCCCTGATGGCTGTGTGTGGCCTGGCCCACGGGAGTGGCTGCCACAAGACAGGCAGCAGGGAGGGCTGGACCGGGACAGGAGTCCCCTGTGGCTCACGGGAGGCGCTGAGACAGTGCCCTCTCAGTCCTCACTGAGCTGCTGGCGTAGGAGAGCATGAAGGGCTAATTTCATGGCTGATAAAGCTCTCTGTACACGAGACTTCACAGACAAATGAGAGCACGGCTCTTCTCTTTACTATGACATTTATTTTCTCCTTTTCTTGTGAGAAGTACGTGTTCCAGCTTAACTCAGTCCTGCTCTCCCCATCCCCCCGGGGCCTGCAAGGGGGAGACTCGGGTTTTTGTAGGGGCAAGTGTAGACACCAAAGGGGTGAAGAAGCTGGCTCAAGCACCCAGCCACACGGAGGCAGGGCTGAGCCACGCTCCCCAGGAGCAGATGGGTTCTGTGGCTTGCTGGTGCCAGGTTTCCCACGGCACTGCAGGACGCCCTATGTCATGCCCAAGGGCTGCATTCTGCCTGGCATTGAAACAACAAGACTTGGTTTGATGGAAGGATGACCTTTCAGTCTGTGTCTTCTCATGCCTTTCCCCAGCCATACCCACTTCCAGTGAATTTTCCAGGACCCAGCTGAACCCTGGCCTGTTCCTCTCGGCTTCCTGACTGCTCCTATTCACAGCCATCTCCTTTTCCCAGAACGAAGTCTGAAGCTGACTTTTCTGTTCCTTCTGGCTCTTTCCCATGGGCCAAGCAGTGCATTTCAGGATGTTCTCCCTGGAGGCTGCACTGTTTGCCACACAGCAGAGGTGAGGAAGTGGCTGTCCAGCTGGTGGGATGTGATCCCCGGCTAACATGTGATGGAGCCTGATAAGTGTGGCCTGTGTGGTCCAAGGCCTGTGCCCAGGCCGCACTGGCTCACATGACCTGACTTTTCAGAGGCCACGATTTACCCAAATGCCTATGTGTTCGGTCTCTCCACTAATCACACTACAAGTTTCTTGGGAACAGGTAACACTTTTTTTTTCTTCTTCTGTGTTTTCCCCTAAGTATGAAACATACACACACACACACACACACGAGAAGACACCCACAGATAAACACACATAACACACACACAATACACACATGAACACACAACCACATGCTGCATATACATGTCTGAATCCACATGCAAGACTGCGTGTGTATGACATCTGCCCACAGAGCCCATACAAACATGCTTGCTTACATTCACTCCCCAAGCACACAGGCATGATAAGAAAAGAAAGCCCTAAAAGGGATTTGGGCAGAAAATAGGACTAATGACTGCCTTTAACGTTGGCTCCAGCAGACATCTGGATCCCCCTGTCAGCTTTGGGTTGGGCACATGCTATATGGCTGGGCTGTCAGATCACAGCTCTTTGGCCTGTTCCAGGAACCCTCCTAGCTCAGTTTCCCCATCTGCAAAGTGTGGTCAGCGTGCCTTGCTCAAGGCTTGATATGAGGATTAGATGAGAGAACAGAAGCCACAATTTTGGGTTCATAAGAAATAGATCTTCTGCTTCAACAATGAGAACGACAGATCTTTTTGCCTTCAACAATGAGACTCACTATTCAGACACAAGATCAGAAGGCCCGTATGGTGATCAGCAAAGAAACTGACTGGGATCAGTCAGTCCCAGGCTGGGAAATATTGGTAGGAAAGGGAACTCAAACATTTTCACAAATTGACATTAAAAAATTTATATCATTTATTCTATTTTTTGTAATATAAGTAAGACACAATCTAGTTTAAACATTTTAGAAAATACTGCAAAATATTAAGAATATTTTTATAAAGCACCCGGGGACTCACCACTCTTGGCCTCTTCATCCACTGACTCTCTCAACAAGTGTCTTCTGAGCACCTGCTGTGTGCTGGTCCTGTTTTAAGCCCAACAGGTCAGCATGAGGGAGACATGAAGAGTGCCTGCTACCACAGGACGTAGGTTCTGATGCGGAAGGGACAGGCTGCGGACGGGTCAACAAAAAAATAATGTTCCAGCTTCTAAGTGCTTTGTCATAGTAACTGAAGCAGGATAAAGCATGCATTTAGGGAGTGTGAGCGTTAATTTTATGTGCCAACTTGTTTGGACCATGGTGTACCCACGTATTCTGTCCAACATTACTTCTGTGTGTCTGTGAGGGTGTTTTTGGATGACATTAACATTTAACTCTGTAGACTGAGTCACGTAGATTGCCCTTCCCAATGTGGGTGAGCCTCATCCAGCGCATGGAGGCTTGAACAGCATAAAAGTTGGAGCAATAGAGAATTCAATTTTCTGCCTGTCTTTGATCTGAGACATTGGTCTTCTTTTGCCTTTGGACTCACGCTTGGACTGAGACCTACACCATTGGCTGTCCTGGTTCTCAGGCCTTTGGACTACAGATCTTAGGACTTCCCAGTCTCCATAGTCACGTGAGCCAATTCCTTACAACAAAGATTCTCAGTCTCTCTCTCTCTCTTTCATGTACCTATCATCAATCTATGCATGTATGTACGTATGTATGTATGTATCTACATATCCCCTCTGTCATCTTCTGTTGGCTTTGTTTCTCTGGAAAACCCTGACTAATTCAAGGAAGAAACTGTAACCATTTGAGCAGCAGGGGAAGGATGGGGGCTAGTGGGCAGATCCAAGTCCATGAAGGAGGGGCCAGCTCACCCTAGTGAGTATCAAGAGCTGGGATTTGGCAAAGATACATCTCACATAACAGCCAACTGGCTGGGGCCCCGTGTGGCCTGGCTGCATTGCATTTGCTTAAAGAGAGCCAAGATATAGGTCTTTTTCTACTGTTTGTTCATACTGCAAAAAGGGATATGTGGGAACTTTGAGAGTTTTTGACCCCCAACCGCACTCTAAGAAACTAGAGTTGCATTGCAAGCCAGGACACCCGTGGACAATGATGAGTGTTTCCAGCTGACGTTTACTCTCATACCTCTAGACAGTTTCAATTCTCTATTTTCTTCTTTTCCCTTTTTCAAAGAACGCTGGTCAAGACCCACGAAATTAATCAAGGGCCACTAATGGGTGACCTGCTCTAACTGACCTCTAACCTCCATATATTGTCTATGGATTGGCATCTGTGACTAAGTCACATCTCTAGAATCAATATGGCCCACATGTGGATCGCATTCCTTTATGTGTGCATGGGTATGAATCTGTGAGTATGCAGGAGTGTGTGACTGTATCAAGTCTGTGTGTGCTGGTAACATGTGTGTTTGTGATGAGTTGTGTGGGTTACAGTAGAACAGATGTAATCCCTTTCATTCATCCTTCCATCCATCCATCCACACACTCATACAATATTAATTGAGTCCTGCTCTGTGCCTGGCACGGTGTTGGGTGGTAGGGAAAGTTCAATGCTCAAGATAGACACCTTCTGACCCACTGTTTCCAATGTGGGTCTTTTCTTGTGTTCTCAATGTGGTGGGCTACAGGTAGTGAAAGGCTACTACTCAGATAGACTTTCATATTTTAAAACAGCATTTTGTAGCCTACACTGGATTTCCAGGGCCAGGAAGAAAAGGAGTGAACAGTGGAAGGATACCTATAAAAGCTTTCCACCAGCATATCATTCACCTCAGAGACTTGAATCCCCTGGGGCTCACCAAACAGCCTGCAAGCCATGTTCACCCACGTGACACATCACCTACCTCATACTCCTCCTTCAAACATTCTGTGTTCACCTGTTCCTTCCTCTCCAGGTAAGCCTGTCCCCAAGAACTTGCTCACTGCCAGCTCCAAATGCCTTCTCTCCACCTCCCTGTACCCACTGGCTCTGCACACACAGTACATGGCCAGACAATGCTGATTCTAGAACCAGCTTTTATAGACCATCTCTCAGGAAGCTTGGCCTTGTCTCTTCGCCTCTTCAGAGAGCCCCTGCTCCTCATTTCTGAAGAACAAGTCTGCCTGGTGCATGTGCTGGGCCACCCAACCACTGTCTTCTACCCTGACATGATGTCCAGGGGCAGAAGCAGCCACATGCTTTTTCATGTCCACTGCCTGGCATGGAGTGGCCGTGCACACAAGCTAACCTACTGAGTTAGTGCCCATCTGAGCTCAGTGCAGACACTGGGATTTGCAGACAGCTTTCAGCAGGTAAAGAGGCCTGGGGATCAGGGCCTTAGCATATGTCTAATGACACGCTTGCTGTCTTCATGGAGCTAGAGCACTGGGGTCATGCCGCTGTGTGTGTATCTCACCGCCAGCACACATCTGCTATTCAGCCTCTTGCAAGTCATGCCCCTTCCTTGCATCTTGGCTTTCTTGCCTTCACAAGGGACATAGTAAGACCTTGCTCATAGAGTAATGTGGTGCAGAGAAGTCCTTGCCTGGTGAGGTCCTGCACCCTGGTCGTGGCAGCTACAGTCACCAAGAAAGGCAGGCATCTGGGTTGCCCCAGCTCTCCCTCGTCTGGCCTCCTGTCTCCTGCCTGTCACCCACATCTGTCTTTCCCTTATAGGCCTTCCACACAAATCATTGACTCGCTCTTGGATTTCTACATTTCTCCTTGGCACAAAGGACAAAGCTGATTTAAGTGCAGGGAGCCTGTCAGTGGAGCAGAAGCGGGAAATGAGGATGGAAACAATTACAAATTAAAACCTGTCACTTCTGCAGCACAGGCTGCCCCCCTCTTATTGCGATTAAAATCACCTCCCTTTCAGAGGCCTCTGTGGGGAGTTGGGTGCACACCCTCCTGTCCTGTCCTCCTGGGCATTCCCCACAGGGCAGCTCTCCCCTTTCTCTGTGGGGCTCACCTGGCAGCATTCACTCATTCATTCATTCAGCAAGTATTTGTGGAGTGATAAGCACAGGTCTGGCTGCTTCCCGGAGCCAGGAGATAGAGCCACCATGAAGACCCAATTTAACATGAGTGGAGAGAGTGACAATGAAGATCTTTAAGTGCCCAAGTGTTAAGCATCCTGGCTGTTAGCTGACAGGCTGAGCAACCTCTCTTTGTCTCCCCCAGGGACAGGGGGAAGGCTGGTGGCTTGAGGGTGGAGCGGGAAGGGGCATAGGGATAGCTGGGAAAAGGATTCTCAGAATAGTTGTGTCAAGTGAATGAAGTTGGGAAAACAGAAGATTTATGGGGAAATAGCCCTCACAGAAGGAAAAGAGCAGAGCAGAACTGGGCCAGGGAGCTCCCAGACCACGGAGAGATCTAAATGCATCTCTACCAGCCCATGCAAACAGGAGGGGGTCCAGAGCAGCCTGGTCTGTCTTGGGGCCCTGCCTGCTCCCAGTCCTTCGTTGGGGAAATGGCTCTCACACATCTGTCACACACACAGTTATTGGCTGGGGATAGCTGAAAGAAGAGTGACTTTGCCTTGAAATCTAGGCAGACCTGAAGGAATTAGTGTCAGGGTGCTGGCAAGTCCCTTTCCTGTTGCTGAGTCTTTCCTTGTGGGGAGTATGAGTGGTGCATCTGTGTGTCTGCCACAGTAAAAAGTGAGGCTTATTGGCCCCAAAGAGAGGAAGCATTCCTGCCCCTCTACCTCCACCCAGGGCCCTAAGAAGGTTCTGAAGACAGGTCTGCCGTGCATGCAGGGAAGGCTGGACAAAAGCCAAGAGGCTGCCCAGAAGCAGGGAGGCAGAACATTGGGGACCTCACCCTCACCAGAGTCCCTGTTGCAAAAGGTGACTGGAGTCCATGGGCTGGGGCTGGAAAGAGGTCTTGGCTGCCTCTTAGAGTCCCACCTACCTTAGGGTGCTGGATGGTGGGGCTAGAAGGGGAAGCAGGCGTCCCAGAAGTCCTGTGCAGGCTGTGGATGAAGGACAGGTTTGTGCAGACTAAGGCCACTTTGGGCATCCCAGGTTGAGACACTTTTGGCTAGAATAGGAACTGTGGTGGAGTTTGATGGTTAAATTATAAAATAAGATGATAGGAAAAGTGCTTTGTTCTTATTTTCATCACACCATCTGTTATTATTTTTTGGAACCGATTACCTGGGGAGGTGATGGAACGTGCACTGATCAATTGAGGTGTTTAGAACTAGGCTAGATTATAAGAAGAAAAGTGAGAAATGGAGGTGGGTACAGTCCCTGCAGACAGTGAGGGTGGAGTAGCTCCTGTTCACCTAACCCTGCCACAAGGCAGAACAGTAGACTCTGGACACAGTGCTGAACCAAGTACATGAAAGCATGGGACAGTGACCAGAAGGAGGTGGACATTGCAGTGGGCCTTCGGGGGAAGGGAGGCATGCACGAGGCTCCCTCCTTCACTTGCAGGATATGAGAGTGGGGACAGAAAGCCCAGGGTGTCCCTGGTTTGAAGACCAAGGGGGCAGACATGGGTAACTGAAGCTGTAGGAAAGCAATGGGAGACGTTTCAGAGATACCCTGGTGGGGAGGAGGCAAATTCTGTGGATAAACTGCCCACATCTCCCACTGATCTGCAGACCACACAAGGAGTCCAGCCTAGGCTAAAAGAGAATTTGTGACCTTCCAACACAGGGGAGCTGGCTTTCTCAGCATGAAGCCAGCCTGGCTGACTGCCTCCTTTAAAAAAAAAAAAAAATCGGTACTGTGGGAGAAAGTGGGTGCAGTGGAGGAGGAAACTTCACACTGTGGTGTCATGAAGGGACCCAAGGATGCTAAGCATGTGGAGGAGAGGGGAGGGGGGATGGAGCAGCAGCTACCCACTACTTATAGGGTCACCGTGTGTGACACGCTACCTGAGTCGCTTTATGAACAGACAGGTCTCAGCTCCACAATAACATTTGCTAAAAAGAAGCCATATCCATTGAATTGTCATTGGAAGGAGCAGCCTCCTCACCGCCCTCCTCCTGTTTCTGCCCTCTGTTCCCAGTCACTGGAGGAGTTCAAGGCAGACTCCTTGACATTTGAGGCGCTGTTGTTGTAGGCAGCAAGGGGTTGGGGGCGAGGAGAGCGGGGGGAAAATGGAGATGAACATATGGGAAAGGCTCTGAAGCCAGGTGGCCCTGGGTTTGAGTCCCAGTCCTCATCCTTAAAAAAAAATTTACTTTCTTGGGACTTGAATTCCCTGGGGACCTGGGACACAGGAGATGCTCAGTCAACTACTGAATGGAGGGGCAGCCCCAGGTGTGCAGAAGCAAAGCTGCTGGCTCAATGATGCTGCCACTGACTCCTTTGTGGTCCTCCTGGATGCAGGGAAACTACACTTGGGCCTCGCTGGGATTGGTAAGGTGACACCCTGAGGGCCTGGCCTGGGATAGGAACCCTGATCTCCCACTCCCAGCCAGCCTGTCTACTTTGCCCAAACCAGTGTCCGCGGGGGCCCACTGCCTCTCCCCATTAGATGAAGGGAGGAGGCACATCTTGTCCTTCCCTTCTTGTTGCAAATTCAGAAACAGCGAACCAACCAGAACGTTAAGGTGACAGGCAATGCTCTCTGGACAGCAGAGATGAAGAGGCTCTGACTACACAGACAGGTAAATAAAAACGAGCTTGGGAGCGGCCCTGGCTAGCTTTGATCTCTGGAGACACTGTGGGGTCACAGGGAAGAAGCCCTTTTGGAATCACATGCTATTTTTATCGTTTGGAGCCCCTTTAATTGGGCTACATTGAAATCTGCCAGGCTCCCTGGAATCAAGGGAGCAGGGAAGTAGATTGTGAGGACCTGGGGAAGAAGGAGGTCCTGCTGTTATCACTGGAGGCTGAGCGAAGCCATCCTGCACTGCGGCTTTCTGATTATCATCAAAGCTAATTAACACAGCTCCTTGAACTACTCTGTCCCAGGTGAGGCCCTGCCAGGAGGGTGCCAGGCCAGCAGGGGGAATGGGTTGCACTGCCTCCTCCAGCGCCCTTTCCCTACCCTGGGATTGAGTGGAGGGCGGGGGGGAGGGGTGAGGTTGCCAGCCTCTGAGAGCCCCAGTCTGGACTCTCCCAGGTTGGTTCCCAAGTGCCTGGCTTCTTCCACTTCTCCTTCTGTCCTGGGGTCAGAGGGCTCAGATAGCTCCAGGGCAGGTGGATGGGGCCAGAAAAGAAGCTCTTTTCTGGGAAGAGTTGGCTTCTGTGTGGAGTCAGGGTGCCAGCAAACTGCCTGCTTTTTATAAAATTTGTCCTAAGCACCTGTTATATGCAGGTACTCAGGAGACCCTGTGTGGGGGTCAGCGTGTAGGGCTGGAGGAAAACAGACACTGGAGGTGACCAGGTGGAGGCAAAGCTCCCCAGGAAGGGGATGAAGCAACTGGATTGGAAGGGCTGTTTGTGGACCAAACCCAAAGATGCGGAGCCCTTCAGGAGGTTCTATGCAGGGGAAAAGGTTCAGTGCAGAACTACTGAGAAGGGAGAGCATGTGGGGTGTGTGAGGCAGGTGGGGTGAGGGTGGGCAGATTTTATGCCATGCACATGGCCTTGTAGGCAGGATAAGCGTCTGATTTTTTATTCTAAATGACATGTTTGAAAGGACTCACAAACAAGGCCATTAATTGACTTGGTTTTGCTGCTTGGGTACTCACTCTGTCCATGCTTTCATTTTGATGTCCATTCATTCAAGTGTTCACCCACTCATTATCACTCACCTATTATTTATGCATTCTGAGGTTTATTTATCCCATCCCCTTCCCTATTGACTCTGATTAATCAGTTCAAAAAAGGAGCGCGGGGCCTCGACACGAGGACAGTGCAGCTGCGAGGAATGGCCACAAGAGAGCGCGCGCAGCACGCGCATCTCCGCAGGCGCGTCCTGGCTCGGCGGCAATGGAGAGAAAAGATTCGGATTTTTCAGGCTGGAAGGGTTCTCAGCCATCCCAGGTCTTCCACAACTCGCTGCACAGACGGGGAAACTGAGGCCCGGAAAACGGGCGTAGCTGAGCAGGAAAGAACGAAGGGGGAGGTAGAGGCGTCTGCGCGGTGCCGGGTGGCCACGGGGTGGGCGCAGGCAGAGCTAGGGAGCTCGGAGCCGGAGCAGCCCGGCACGTCCCCGGAGCCCGGCGGCCCCGAGCCCGATGGGACTCGAGGCACCCCCGGTGGGTGTTGCAGCGGGCGGACCCTTCCGACAAAAACTGGGGAAACCTCCAAGGCCCGGCCCTGCCCTCCACGCAGACGGTGGAGCAGGCGGTGCGGGAGGCGGACCCCTTCGTGGGGATAATGGGGGCTTTGCGCCGCCCGCATTCCTGGCCCCTCACTTACCAGCCCGTGTGAGCCACAGTGCGCAGCCGCTGAGCTTTCTCTTTTAGTAAACAGTGCTGCGCAGACGCCAGAGAAACAGAGATGTCTGGCGATTTGCCCGAGGCAGCGCAGCTGCAAAGTACAAGTGGCTGAACTATCCCAGCCCCGCAGCCAGAACTCAGCTTGGGGACAGATCAGGGCCTGGGTTGGAAGCAGTGAGGATTGTCCTGACTTTCCCTGGGGCCTACCCCTCCCGGAATCCCCAAACCCAGCAGAACAGGGAGGGGAGAGCTGGGCAGGGCCTGTGCAGGGATGGTTTGCGGGAGTGTGATTGCTGGGGGGAGGGGGGGGGGGGGCAAGGCTGGGGAGCAGATGTAAGTGACCTCTGGTCCACTTTCCCTGCCTGTGCCTGGTGGCTTTGTCCAGAGTCAAGAGAAGCTACGGGATGACCTATTTGGGAATTAGAAGCTCCTGTGCCTGTCTCCGAGAGAAACTCCATGTGAGGTTGGGATGGAGCCGGGCCACGTGGCCCAGGAGTGGGGACTTCCCGTGCCTGGAGGGGTTGATGTTGAATCCATGTGGGAGTTCACCATCTGGCTCCCCCAGCCCTGTCTTTCTTTGGGCTACATCTTTGTGAGACGCAGCGTCCTATCACCATGGCACCAACCTAGCCCCATGGGGTCACTTCTCTACCTGCATTCTGCCTTGCCTCTATGGCACTGGACGTCTAATTGGTCCTCCAGGTTGGAGCAGGGATCATGGAGGAAGAAGCAAAGGCCAGACTGAGGAAAGCTGCCCTCTGGTCTGCTGCCTTTGGGGGGCCCAGGGCAGGAGCACCCTCAGGGCCAAAGGGCCAGAGGAGAGGCACTTAACTGGATTGATCCCAGTGTAAATCCCCTGTTTTACCCATTCCAGGGACAGCCCACTGTCATTCTACCCCTTTGTTCTTGCAACTCCATGCTCTGCATGCCCTCCAGACTTTCCAGACCCCCTAGCAGGGCCTGGGCTCCTCACATCCTGCTGCTTCCAGGTGGGCTCCCCAGGCACAGATCTTAGCACAGAATCCCATGCAGCGTTTGCTATTAGCCAACTGCCATATTTCTAAGGATAGGCTCAAGAATCTTATACATTTTTTTTTTAATCACTCTTAGAGCCCAGACCTCAAAGTACTTTTTTCACCTTTGTTGGCCCTGCCCAAGAACACTCATTGGTTCCTTTCCCCCATTTAATCAGCTTTGGTCCTCATTTGATCAACTCCTCTGCATGGTTTCTAGGATATTGATAGTTAAGCCTTCTGTCCCAGTGGGTGCCCTGTCATTGGTGTAAGGAGATCCTGGGTTCCAGTGGGAGAGCTCTGCATCCTCAGATGGGAACCTAGACTCCTAGACTAGAACTCATATGGTGCTGCTGGAGGCCAGGTGGTGCACAGGTTCAGGATGGGTGGTTGAGAGCCCGCTGGGGCATGGCACAGTGTGAGCACAGGCATGGCCCAGCCGCAGGTTGGGCAGGTACACACGGACACACGCACTCCTCTCAGTTGTTCCAGAGTTCCTGTGCCAGCCTGGCTCTGTGCCTTCTTGTAACAATGTAAAGCCAGATGGGCCATCCTTGATTACCCATGTTCACTGACTGAGTACTGTAGGTTCCTTCCAGATCATAGCCTTGGCCTCTCTCTTCCCATCTTCCCGCTATAAAATCCTCGTGGCCCTCTGTACCCCCTCACTGGCCTCCCCTGGCCACTCTAGCCACCTTCAGACACCCTATACACATACTCATCAAGAGGAACATTCTCAGTTTGTGGTTTTCTTTGTTATTTGTTTAAAGCCAATTGCTTCATTTAGAGAAGTCTAAGTGCTTCTCTTAGGCCAGACCTGGGGTATCACCTATAAGACCAAACCCAAACTCTCAGATTTCCAGCAGGCCCACCCTCAGCTGCTCTGGCGGGTCCCTGCTGCATGTCCCAGCCCCACCACACACATGCACACCTCCTACCCTGTTCCTGCTGATGGAAAGGCCCCTTCCCACCTGCCAGAGGATGCACACCTCCTACCCTGTTCCTGCTGATGGAAAGGCCCTTTCCCACCTGCCAGTGGTTGGTTGATTTCCTCACCTCTGGTGGAGAGGGGTTGGGCATCATTTCTCCACTCTTGCCTCCTGGCCCTAGAATGCTCTTGTCAGAGCTCTGGCCCCACTGAGGTCCCTGTCCTACCACACACTGCTCCTCTGGTGCTCTAATCTCCTACTGTCCAATCACTACTGTTTGTTGTCTCAAGATCTGCTCTCTTGCCTTGTCAGTGGTGCCAACTTTCAGATTGATGACCCATCTGATACATGCTGGCCTTGGGCTTTCTTGACCTACATGTCTGGGGTTCCAGGTTAGCCACCCAGGCCCCACATCGCATGGGATCTTGGAGTTTCTTAGAACCCTCCCCTTTACTCCTCCTCAGCTCTGTGTAAGTCTCCTCTTCCACTCACTGTGCCTCAGCCACTTTGTGACCTCAGTTCAGTCCCTCTCCATGTCCTCCCTTTCTGCCTTCTCATTCCTTCTGACCCAGCTTAGAGTTCTCTGTGCATCCTTGCTTCCCTATATCCTGAACTTCCCACCTCTACAAATCAGTCTGGTGAAGCCCCACTCCTGGGTGGACCCTACTTCTATTCTGCTTTCTCCTCACCTGCTGCTTCCCAACTTAGCACTGCTGGAAAAAGGCACATGGTAGGACAGGTGAATTCACAATTGATGACCTCTGGTGGGGCCCTGCACGAGGCCAGTGAGTATGATTGTGCAGGAAGAACTATGCTGGTCTTCACCATCTACCACTCCTGGCCCTCTAGCTCTTCTTGACCCCGATTCACAACAAGTAAGACAGAGGATGGTAGCAGAAATAGATTTGTCACAGGGGGAGAAAACATAGCTTTGCTGGAAAATTATCCAATCAGATGGCTCTGCTTGCTGAGAGGACTTGAGGGCCCCCAGGGTAAGCAGAACTAGAGGAATTCATGATGACACAGAGATGGGTAAGTCATGAGAAGTAGATCCCTAATGGGCCAGCAGCGTGAAGTATGCAGGTACCAGGGGACTGAGGGCTACCATGATGAGCTCCAGGAAGGACATGAAAAAGTCCTACCTAGAAAAACTGTGGATGAAATTGTCTCAGGAAAGGCTGACCACAGAGGAGAGAAGTAGGTCCATGAACCTCCAGCATGGAAAGAGACAGGGACAGGACAACCACAAGTATGATGACAGCAGGATACACAGGTGCCCATGAAGCCAAGGGAGAGAAGAAGGGTTATTCAGTAATTAACCACCCAGTAGCCCCAGATTAAAAATAACATTCCCAGCTTCCTAGCACACTGGAGTGGCCAAAAGGATGTAAACAGAAATTATTAGGTAGGGCTCCTGAGAAAGCCTTTTCTTCTCCTCTCTTCCTCCTTTCTGCCACCTAAAACTTGGCTATGATGTCTGGAGCTCCGGCAGCCATGTTTAACCATCTGGTTACTAGAGGAACAAAACCACATGCTAAGGAGAACTGATCAGAAAGGTGGGAGGAGTCTGTGTCTCTAATGACTGTGGAGCCACCACACAGCTTTGGACAGTCCAGCTATGGGACTTCATATCTGTGAGAGAGGGCTAGTCCTCTGTGTTGTTAAACCCCTGTAGTTGGACAGTCTTACTAGCAGCTGAAGGCAGGGTTCAGGACAGTGAGAGAGGATCCCAGGCCTATGGCTGTGTAGGATGTGGACATTAGGAGGTGTAGGATGCCTGGCTAGAGCGCTGGGTAGTGGGGTGAGGGCAGACTGCAGTGGTCCAGGGGTGAAAAGAAGTTAAGGATGGGGGGAGGGGAGCCACAAGAGCTGAACACTTTGTCATGCAGCATGACTCAGAGGAGCAGGAGGGAGATGAGGCCTATGAGAGGCAATGTGAAGCTTCTTACTGCCCGAACAATCACAGTGCGTGCTGGGTCCAATGTGCAGGCGCTGGCAGGGGGTTCTTCTGTGTGGGTTTGGAAAGTTGTTGAGTGGCAGGACCAGGGAGAGGATACTTGTCTCTGAGCTGTATCAGGGCAACTGCTAGAGGAGACAATTCTGTTTCATCTTGTTCCTTCCCCTGGACCTAGAGGCAGGGAAGGGGCATCTATGTGACTCCCACCTTGTCTCTTAACTGTATCTTAGTCCTCTGGTGTATGAACAGGAGGTGGACCTTCCCACCACAGGCAGAGGCTGTGAAGGTAGTTTAAGATAATGCCCATGAAACGTTCACCTCCAAGTCTGCTTCAGTCTGCATCGCTGACCTGACCCTGAGAGAGTGTGTCTGAGACAGGTGAAAGGCTGCATGCATGGTGGTGGCAACTCCATAGCACATGGGTTTTGGGGACAGGCTGGCCTGCTCCTGGCCCTGCACCTTCTACTTACTGTCCCAGAACCTTGGTCCAATCCCTTAACCCTCTGACCTCAGTTTTCCATCTGTAGAACATGGATAACATTTCATGAGATCTGTGCATGGATTAAATGAAATAACATGGATCATGTGACCCTCTGAGCATCCTACTTCAGGAACTTTGCTGTCCTTGAGTGTGGGGAAGGAGACTTCCATGTATGGCTGTTCAGCTGTGAGTCCCCACCTCCCTCCGAGGCACCACTTTCCCAGACAGATATCTGCTCATGGCAGGCCAAGCTCTGAAATGGCTGAGGAAATTTTCAAGGAAATTTGTCTGTTTAATTCATTTTCTAGAAATATCTGGGTTCTTAACCTAGAATGAGAATTATTCCAGAAATAATCTGGAGAGAGGGAGAGAGAGAGTTTAACACAGGGGGGACAACCGCTGTGAAGGGAAATGTTCTCATTTAATTTTCCACAGAAGAGTCATTGGCTGTGCAGAGGTGATCCAGGAAAGGTGGGTAATAGCTTGAAACAAGCATTGCAGGCTGGCTGTGGGATTACCGAGCCCTGCCATCTCTTAATATTAGATGTTGAACACGTTGGCCGGTTGGCTCAGATGTAGTTCCGACTTCAGGGTCCGGCTGGCTCCATCTGTGTGGATGATCCTGCTTCTAGGGGCTGCTCACAGCATGACTGCCTGGTGTTCCTCACGGAATTGAAGCTGACTGCTGCATCCCCTCGGGACAAGGGACAGGATCCCTGATGCCTACCACAGTACTGGGCACTCAGCGCCTAGACTCTCTCCAGAAGCTGTTGCACCACAGAACCCTGAGCCACAGGATGCTGAGCTTTGCAGGGAGTTGGGTGGGCCATGAAAGCAGGGACAGTGAAACCTCCTTGTCCTACATGGGGCAAAATGGAAGACAGCAGGAGGGGATTTTACAGAATTGGAAGCTTATCCCTCTAAGCACTGGGATTTTGGTCTCTCCGTGTGTTTATGTGTATGGTTGGCTGCACTTACACTGTATCGAAGGGGCTGGCAATATTTTGACATAGTAACAAGTATAGTTTGCATTCTCCATGATGCCTCTTTTAACCCCATTGCTTTAAATTTAGAACCTCATCCTATTAAAATTAGACCTTGAAGCTGAAACATGTTGGATTCACTCCCTGGTGGTGTATTCTAAACAGGAGTGGCAGGAAGGCACTGTAGACCAAAGGAAGTGATGCGTGGCTACCTGATCCTAGGGGTGGAGGACCTGCAGCTACTTCAGGTGGATGTGGAATCTATCTCAGGGTGGAGAAGGGCTTGGACCTCCTTTCTGGGGCTAGGGCAAGGTGCCTCAGGGAGGCACCAAGACCCTCCAAGCCTTCTTAATTTTCCACCACCCGTCAGTCTGCTCCAGTACCTGGCTGAGAGATGGGTCTAGGCTTAGGTCTAGGTTTGAGAAAACCATGAGATGCTCTAGAATGGGGCCGCAGGGCATCCATAGGTTGTTAAAAGTCTGAAAAGGGGTAATGGCTGTGAGAAAGACATTGCTGGAAAGGAGAGACTGCAGTCAGGTGGGAAAGCACCTTCTTAGTGCAGAGTGGAGCATGGACAGGCCAGATACTGGTGAGAGTGGCAGCGGCCCACAGGCACTGAGGTTCCTCTCCCCAGAGCCCAAACACCCTATGCACTCAGGCCTGTGTAATAGTCATAGCATTTCAGAGCTCAGATATCACTCTTGTGAAAAACGGAGGAAGAAAATTCTGGGTGGATTTGGTGGGGGCGGGGGGAAGCCTCATACATATGAAATACATACGATTAATTTTTCTGGGAGCAGCAGAATGAGGACTTGAGAGAGAAGTTATGTTTAATAAAAAAGATTAGAAAATATGTACTTTTTTTTTTGCACATACAAATTTGTAGACAAAAAAAAAAAAAAAATCTTTGCAGCTAGTGCTGCCCATTGCAGGATGTGTCTGGAGCAGAATGAGTGCTCAATGAGTCATTACTAGTTTTATTATTTCATTGTTAACCAGGAATAAATGAGACTGTTAGAGGAAACAGAATGAGCAAAATTCCTACAGTTTTTGTTTTTTTTTTAAGTTTTACTTATTTAAGTAAGCTTGACACCTGACATGGGGCTCAAACTCAGGACCCTGAGTTGCATGCTCTTCCAAATGAGCCAGCCAGGTGCCCCCAAATCCATTAAAATTTAAGAGAGTTTATGAAAACCGCTAAGAAGCTGAAACATAGTTTTTGGCTATGTTTCTCCATTATATACACTGTTGATTGACTCTGCTAGGGAAGAAGAATATCAGGGTTATTTATATATTTTTCTATATGCTCTCAACACTGTCCCATTGTAATTTTTTTTTTTAAATTTTATCTGAACATACAACATCCTTATTCTTTGTTATAAGCAGAATTCCTGGCTTTGTTTAGTATTAGTTATAGATATAAATGGATAAATGGATTCATTGCTTACCACCAGTTTTTAAATGATTTTTCCATCTCTGAATGCTTTATTTAAATAAATCTCTTTACAGTCTAGATTTTTTGTAAAGGTTTTTTTTTTTTTTTTTTTTTTTAAGAAAAGACAGGGATTTGGTAATTTCTAAGTTTTTTTTCATGAGTGCATGTTTTAACAACCTAATGCTTAAGTGATCTTGTAAGGTATCTTGACTTTTATACTTAAATGTTTTCTTGGCTGGGTATTGCAGTTTTTCTCTCTCAGGATCTGTAGATGTTCCTCTGTTGTCTTTTGATGTCGCTGTTGCTATGGAGAAATTTGAAGCCACATTGATATTTTTTACCTTTCTAGGTTATTTAATGCCTGTCAGGATGCCTGGAGAATTATTTCTTTAACCTTAAATTATAATAGTCAGGTAGAAAATAAGATATTTCAAAATCATGTGCTTTATAGTTCATAGATTAAAACGTGCTTTTTAAATCTATAGATTATTTTTTTCCTAATTTCAGACACTTTTTTGAGTTATTATCTGGGACATGTTTTGGGACACATTTTGATTGTTTTTATCTGTTTTCCCTCACAATTATTTCTTTTGTCATTTTTCTCTTTTCCTGCGTTCATTATCCAGTCGCCTAATGTCAGTGAGCCTTAGCCTCATCACTATAAAGTTGGGAAGACACACCTCTCTCACATCAGTCCCCAAGATTAAAAGACTTAATGTTTATAAAACTCTTAAAACAGTGCTCAGCCCAGAAGAAGCCATATACAGGTGGTAATGATTATTATTTTCAAGGATTTTTATTGTTATTATCATTAGTCACAGTGAAGTGGTTAATTGTAAGGATTCTGGAGCCAGACTGAAGCATCTTAGCTGTGTGACCTTGGATGAGGTACTAAACTTCTCTGTGCTTTATTTTCCTTCTCTGTAAAATAGAGATAATAATTAGCCCTACTTTGTAAGATTATAATGAAGATTAATGGTTAATAATAATGTGCTTAGAACAGTCTGAGCGCACATAGGTGCTATATATGTTGTTAAATAAATATCTCCTCAAGATTTTCCTGAAAATGAGCAATTATTTTCAATACATTTTATGCACTTTCTTGCTGTTTCTAATTTATTATTAGTTCTGTAATGATGTTGTTTTGCTATTAATTTGCTTCCTTATGTCCGCATTCTATTTTCTCATTTCATTGTTTTTGCCTGCCATCTCAGTTCTCTCACTATACCCATAAGACCTTTTAAAGTTGCTCTTCAGTTTAAAGTAAACGTGGCACTTGCTTGCGCACCTCGAGTCAGGTTACTTTCTAGGTTGGGTCCTTTGTTCTTGCACACTTTGTCTCCCTCCTCCTTGTTATTATTGGTACCCATGTAAGGAATGTGCGGGTCTGTTGTTGCTTGTGTGATTGCATCATGTCATCCTGGCTCCCGCTCCAGCAGTGGTGTCCACGCTTTTGCTGGTTTGTTGGACACGCTCCTGACTCTCTTGGTTATTCGAGGCCCATTTGCTTCTCCTCCTGAGGCTTCTGTGCATTCATTCAGTGTTTCACTGGGTTTCTGTGTGCTGGAGGCATGATGGAGAGACTGAACCGGAGTGCCCTCTCTGAGAACATCGGGCCAGTGGTCGCCTCAGATGCTGAGGGATTAACACTGGAGGGATTACCATTACCTTGAGGGTGACCTCAGAGTTTCCCTCCCGCAGGGTGTTTCTGTTCCCCTGCAGAGAGCCCCATCCTCACATTTGACCACATCCACTTTTCTCTCAGTAGTTGGCAACCACTTCCACTGCCTCAGTAAGGAAAGGAAAGACCCCCACCCCTACCCCTTCATCCCCAGTTTTCTTCATTCTGGGTTTGAAGGTATTAGTGGGAATTCTCAAGATTTTGCATCCTCCCTGATGTGTTCTCTCGGGTGGGCAGGTGGAACAGGGTGCAGTGCGTGCCACACTTCTGTCTGATGCCATTTCTGTCACAGGTTCAGCCAGAACCCCCCGACTGCCTTTTGATTAATCTTTCTCCTTTTGTTGTCACTGCCTCTCTGGCAATCTTTAAAAGACCACTACATTATCAAATCTGTAGAGTAAGCCGGGAAAGTGCCTCTAAACTTGAATAAGGGTTTTAAAATGTGGCCAATATGTGCTCTTCCCTCCTTCCCTCCTGACTGAATGGAGCAAAAACAGTCGCCCTGAAATGAGGTTGATTTCAAAGCACTCCATAATTGCAGAGAAATATAAATTCTCTCAACTGTCTTACAGGCTTGAGGACAGCAAGGGTCAGGTTGGCTAATTTTAATTATATTCGGTTAGCATGTCTTGAAGCCCATAAATCTAAATGCCAATAAATTAATATATCGTGCTGAAGGCCTCCCAGCCACAGCATTAAATCAGCTACGCAGGGAGTGCTACGTAGAATAGGGCAAACTCCCAGAAGCACTACCATTTCAATTTCACTGTATTAATCTGCCATTAAAGGGGCCCTCAAGTCCCAGTGTCCACATGTATGACTGTGAGCAATGGTAATTTGCTGACTACAAATTCAGCACACTCTACCCTTGACTTCTGCACAGCTGTCTATCCCCAAAGCTTCCAAGATGGGTGCCAAGTTTTCTGTGCGGATAAGCCTGGTATGGCTTCAGGGAAAGGGTGGTTCTTTTAGAGTGGGAATGTTATTAGTTGGGCTGAGTTTAGGTATCTTTGGCCCTGGACATTGATATCAAAAAGGGTTTAAAAACAATGCATTTAAAAAAATCCAGTATAGTTAACATACAGTATTCTATTAATTTCAGGTGTACAATGTAGTGATTCAACACTTTCACACAACACCTTGGGCTCATCACAAGTGCCTACCTTAATTAAGCCTCATCACCTATTTCATCCCCTTTCCCCCTGCCCCTCTGGTAATCAATTTGTTCTTAATAGTCAAGAGGCTGTTTCTTGGTTTTCTCTCTCTCTTTTTTCCCTCTTTGCTCATTTGTTTCTTAAATCCCACATATCTGTGAGATCACATGGTATTTGTCTTTCTCTGACTGATTTATTTCACTTAGCATAATACTCTCTACTCCATCCACATGGTTGCAAATGGCAAGATTTCAGCCCTTTGGAGACTGAATAATATTCCATTGTGTGTGTACATCTATCTTTATAGAGGTATATAGATATATATACACATGTGTGTATATATATATCCA
Source organism: Lutra lutra (assembly GCF_902655055.1). NCBI lineage: Eukaryota > Metazoa > Chordata > Mammalia > Carnivora > Mustelidae > Lutra > Lutra lutra. The sequence goes on along the minus strand of NC_062280.1, from coordinate 111,972,888 downwards.
TATGTTACACCACATCTTCTTTATCCATTCATCTATCAATGGACATTTGGGCTGCTTCCATAATTTGGCTATTCTAGATTATGCTGCTATAAACATAGGGACACATGTAAACTTTTAAATTGTATTTTTGTATTTTTTTGAATGAATGCCCAGTAGTGTGATTACCGGATCTTAGGGCATTCTATTTTTATCATTCTGAGAAACTTCCATGCTGTTTTCCATAGTGGCTGTACCAGTTTGCATTCCCATGACCAGTGTAAGAGAGTTCCTTTTTCCCCACAGTCTCATCAACACTTGTTTCTTGTGTTTTTGGTTTTAGTCATTCTGACAAGTGTGAGGTCATATCTCATTGTAGTTTTTTTCTTTCCTAAGATTTTATTTATTTGAGAGAGAGTGAGCACAAGAGAGGGGAGGGGCAGAGGGAGAGGGAGACTCCCCACTGAGCAGGGAGCCTGACATGACCTGAGATTGTGACCTGAGCCAAGGGTGGATGCTTAACCGACTGAGACATCCAGGCACCCCTTTCATTGTAGTTTTGATTTGCATTTCCCTGATAATGAATGATGTAACATTCATGTCGGTTGGCCATCTGGATGTCTTCTTTGGAGAAATGTCTGTTCATTTCCTCTGCTATTTTTAATTGGATTTTTCTGTTTTTGTAGGGTATTGATTTGTGAAAGTTCTTTATATATTTTGGATACTAACCTTTAGATATGTTATTTGCAAGTATCCTCTCCCACTCAGTAGGCTGCTTTTCAGTTCTGTTGATTGTTTCCTTTGCTGTGCAGAAACTTTTTATTTTGATGTAGTCCCAGTAGTTCATTTTTGACTTTGTTTCTCTTGCCTGAGCATGCGTACCTAGAAAAATGTTGCTATGAGTGATGTCAGAGAAATTACTGCGGAGTCTTTTGTGGTTCCATATAAATTTTAGGATTTTTTTTTGTTCTGTTCTTTGAAAAATTCTGTTAGTATTTTGATAGTGATTACATTAAATGTGTGAATTGATTTGGATAGTATAGATATTTTAACAGTATTTGTACTTCCAATTCATGAGTGTCATCTTCAATTTCTTTCATCAGTGTTTTATAGTTTTCAGAGTACAGGTCTTTCACCTCTTTGGTTAGGCTTATTCCTAAGTGTCGTCTTATTTTTGGTGTGATTGCAAATGAGACAGTTTTCTTAATTTTAATTTATGCTGCTTCATTATTTGTATGGAGATGCAACAGGTTTCTGCACATTGATTTTGTATCCTGAATTCATTTATCAGCCCTAGTAATTTTTTGGTAGAGTCTTCAGGGTTTCTTATACAGAATATCATGGCATCTGCAAGTAGAGAAAATTTTATTTCTGCCTTACCAGTTTGGATGCTTTTTATTTCTTTTTGTCATCTGACTGCTCTGGCTAGAACTTCCAGTATTATGTTGAATGAAAGTGGTGAAAGAGGACATCCTTGTCTTGTTCCTGACCTGGGAAAAGGCTCTCAGTTTTTCCCCATTGAGTATGATATTCGCCATGGATTTTTCCATATACGGCCTTTATAATGTTGAAGTATGTTCCCTCTAAACCTATTTTGTTGAGGGTTTTTATCATCAATGGATATTGTACTTTGTCAAATGCTTTCTCTGTGTCTATTGAAATGATCATATGGTTTTAATCATTTCTCTTGTTGATATGATGTATCAGGTTGATTGATTTGCATTCTGGGAATAAATCCCACTTGATCATGGTGAATGATTTCTTTAATGGACTTTTGGATTCCATTTGCTAGTTTTTTTTTTTTTTTGAAGATTTTTACATCTATGTTCATCAGAGTTATTAGCCTGTAATTCTCTCCTCTCTTGTGGTATCTTTATTTGGTTTTGGTATCAGGGTAATGGCCTCATAAAATGAATTTGGGAGTTTTCCTTCTTTTTCTATTTTTTGAAATAATTTGAAAAGAATAGGTATTAACTCTTCATTAGATGTGTGGTAGAATTCACCTGTGAAACTGTCTGGTTCTGACCTTTTGTTTGTTGGAAGGTTTTTTTTTTTTTTTCCCCATTAATTACTGTTTCAATTTCCTTGCTGGCAATCTGTCTATACAAATATCCTACTTCTTCCTGCTTCAGTTTTGGCAGTCTATATGTTTCTAGGAATTTATCCATTTCTTCTAGGTTGTCCAGTTTGTTGGCATATAGTTTTTCATAATATTCTCTTACAATTATTTGCATTTCTGTGTGTTGGTTGTTATTTCTCTTCTTTCATTTGTATTTTTTGTATTTTTATTTAGTTGAATCCTTTTCTTTCTTTTTTTTTTTTTTTTAAATGAGTCTGGCTAGAGATTTATGAATTTTGCTTATTTTTTTTTAAAGAAACAGATCCTGGTTTTGTTTATCTGTTCTACTGTTTTTTTTTTTTTAAGTTTCCTTTCCGTGTAATTTATTTCTGCTTTTATTTTTATTGTTTCCTTCCTTCTGATGGTTTTTTGTGTTTTGTTGTTCTTTTCCTAGCTTTGTTAGATGTAAGTTTAGGTTTTTCATTTGAGATTTGAGGTAGGCCTGCATTGTTATAAACTTCCCTTTTAGAATAGCTTTTGCTGCATCCCAAAGGCTTTGGACCACTGTGTTTTCATTTGCATTTGTTTCTGTATACTTTTGGATCTTTTTTTATTTCTTGGTTAAGAAACTATTTCTTGTTTAGTAGCATGTTATTTAACCTTTATGTATTTGTGGGTCTTACCAGATTTTTTTATTGTGGTTGATTTCTAGTTTTATTGTGATGTGTTCAGATAAGATGCATGGTAAGTCTTCAATCTTTTTTAATTTTTTTGAGACTTGTCATGTCGTATAATATATGATTTTTCTGGAGAATATTCCTTGTGCACCTGAAAAGAATGTGTATTCTTCAGTTCTAGGATGGAATGTTCTGAATATATCTGTTAAACCCATCTGGCCCAGTATGCCATTTAAAGCCATTGTTTTCTTATTGATTTTCTATTTAAATGATCTGTCCATTGATGTAAATGGGGTGTTAATGTCCCCTACTATTATTTTATTATTATCAATAGTTCCTTAGATTCCTTTATGGTTGTTTTTAACTGTCTTATGTATTTAGGTGCTCCCATTTTGGGTGCACATTTATAATTATATCTTCTTGTTGGATTGTCCCATTTATTGTTATATAGTGTCCTCCTTTGTTTCTTTGCTTTAAAATATATTTTTTCTGATAAAAGTATTGCTACCCTGACTTTCTTTTGACATCCATTTCCATGACAGGTGTTTCTCCATCCCCTCACTGTCAATCTGCATGTATTTTTAGGTCTGAAATGGGTCTCTTGTAAGCAGCATATAGTTTAAAAAACTTTTTAATTTTTTTATAAACATATAATGTATTATTAGCCCCAGGGGGACAGGTCTGTGAATCACCAGATTTACACACTTCACAGCACTGACCATAAAACATACCCTCCCCAATGTCCATAACCCCACCACCTTTTCCCAACCCCCCTCCCCCCAGCAACCCTCAGTTTGTTTTGTGAGATTAAGAGTCTCTTATGGTTTGTCTCCCTCCTAATCCCATCCTGTTTCATTTATTCTTTTCCTACCCCCCAAGCCCCCCATGTTGCATCTCTACTTCCTCATATCAGGGAAATCATATGATAGTTGTCTTTCTCTGATTGACTTATTTCACTAAGCATGATACCCTCTAGTTCCATCCACGTTGTCGCAAATGGCAAGATTTCATTTCTTTTGATGGCTGCATAGTATTCCATGGTATATATATATGAGATCTTCTTTATCCATTCATCTGTTGATGGATATCTAGGTTCTTTCCATAGTTTGGCTATCGTGGACATTGCTCCTATACAAATTCTGGTGCATGTGCCCCTTCGGATCACTACATTTGTATTTTTAGGGTAAATACCCAGTAGTGCAATTGCTGGTCATAAGGTAGCTCTATTTCAACTTTTTGAGGAGACTTCATGCCGTTTTCCAGAGTGGTTGCACCAGCTTGTATTCCCACCAACAATGGTGGGAACAATGTAGGACATTCCCTTTCTCCTCATCCTCGCCAGCATCTGTCATTTCCTGACTTGTTAATTTTAGCCATTCTGACTGGTGCGAGGTGGTATCTCATTGTGGTTTTGATTTGTATTTCCCTGATGCCGAGTGATGTGGAGCACTTTTTCATGTGTCTCTTGGCCATCTGGATGTCTTCTTTGCAGAAATCTCTGTTCATGTCCTCTGCCCATTTCTTGATTGGATTATTTGTTCTTTGGGTGTTGAGTATGATAAGCTCTTTATAGATTTTGGATACTAGCCCTTTATCTGATATGTCATTTGCAAATATCTTCTGCCATTCTGTCAGTTGTCTTTTGGTTTTGTTAACTGTTTCCTTTGCTGTGCAAAAGCTTTTGATCTTGATGAAATCCCAATAGTTCATTTTTTGCCCTTGCTTCCCTTGCCTTTGGCAATGTTCCTAGGAAGATGTTGCTGCGGCTGAAGTTGAAGAGGTTGCTGCCTGGGTTCTCCTCAAGGATTTTGATGGATTCCTTTCTCACATTGATGTCCTTCATCCATTTTGAGTCTATTTTCATGTGTGGTGTAAGGAAATAGTCCAATTTCATTTTTCTGCATGTGGCTGTCCAATTTTCCCAACACCATTTGTTGAACAGACTGTCTTTTTTCCATTGGGCATTCTTTCCTGCTTTGTCAAAGATTTGTTGACCATAGAGTTGAGGGTCTATTTTTGGGCTCTCTATTATGTTCTATGTGTCTGTTTTTGTGCCAGTACCATACTGTCTTGATGATGACAGCTTTGTAATAGAGCTCAAAGTCAGAATTGTGATGCCATCAACTTTGGCTTTCTTTTTCAATATTCCTTTGGCTATTTGAGGTCTTTTCTGTTTCCATATAAATTTTAGGATTATTTGTTCCATTTCTTTGAAAAAAAATGGATGGGATTTTGATAGGGATTGCATTAAATATGTAGATTGCTTTAGATAGCATAGATATTTTCACAATATTTGTTCTTCCAATCCAGGAGCATGGACCATTTTTCCATTTCTTTGTGTCTTCCTCAATTTCTTTCATGAGTACTTTATAGTTTTCTGAGTATACATTCTTTGCCTCTTTGTTAGATTTATTCCTAGGTATCTTATGGTTTTGGGTGCAATTGTAAATGAAATTGACTCCTTAATTTCTCCTTCTTCCGTCTTGTTGTTGGTGTATAGAAATGCAACTGATTTCTGAGCATTGATTTTATATCCTGACATTTTACTGAATTCCTGCACAAGTTCTAGCAGTTTTGGAGTGGAGTCTTTTGGGTTTTCCATATATAGTATCATATCATCTGCAGAGTGATAGTTTGACTTCTTCTTTGCCGATTTGGATGCCTTTAATTTCTTTTTGTTGTCTGATTGCTGAGGCTAGGACTTCTAGTACTATGTTGAATAGCAGTGGTGATAACGGACATCCCTGCCGTGTTCCTGACCTTAGCGGAAAAGCTTTCAGTTTTTCTCCATTGAGAATGATATTTGCGGTGGGTTTTTCATAGATGGCTTTGATAATATTGAGGTATGTGCCGTTTATCCCTACACTTTGAAGAGTTTTGATCAGGAAGGGATACTGTACTTTGTCAAATGCATTTTCAGCATCTATGGAGAGTATCATATGGTTCTTGTTCTTTCTTTTATTAATGTATTGTATCACATTGATTGATTTGCAGATGTTGAACCAACCTTGCAGCCCTGGAGTAAATCCCACTTGGTCATGCTGAATAATCCTTTTAATGTACTGTTGGATCCTATTGGCTAGGATTTTAGTGAGAATTTTTGCATCTGTGTTCATCAAGGATATTGGTCTGTAGTTCTCTTTTTTGATGGGATCCTTGTCTGGTTTTGGGATCAAGGTGATGCTGGCCTCATAAAATGAGTTTGGAAGTTTTCCTTCCATTTCTATTTTTTGGAACAGTTTCGGGAGAATAGGAATTAATTCTTCTTTAAAAGTTTGGTAGAATTCCCCCGGGAAGCTGTCTGGCCCTGGGCTTTTGTTTGTTTGGAGATTTTTGATGACTGTTTCAATCTCCTTACTGGTTATGAGCTTGTTCAGGCTTTCTATTTCTTCGTGGTTCAGTTGTGGTAGTTTATATGTCTCTAGGAATGCATGCATTTCTTCCAGATTGTCAAATTTGTTGGCGTAGAGTTGCTCATAGTATGTTCTTATAATTGTTTGTATTTCTTTGATGTTGGTTGTGATCTCTCCTCTTTCATTCATGATTTTATTTATTTGGGTCCTTTCTCTTTTCTTTTTGGTAAGTCTGGCCAGGGGTTTATCAATCTTATTAATTCTTTCAAAGAAATAGCTCCTAGTTCCGTTGATTTGTTTTATTGTTTTTTTGGTTTCTATTTCACTGATTTCTGCTCTGATCTTTATGATTTCTCTTCTCCTGCTGGGTTTAGGCTTTCTTTGTTGTTTTTACTCCATCTCCTTTAGGTGTAGGTTTAGGTTGTGTATTTGAGACCTTTCTTGTTTCTCGAGAAGGGCTTGTATCGCTATATATTTTCCTCTCAGGACTGCCTTTATTGTGTCCCACAGATTTTGAACCGTTGTGTTTTCATTATCATTTGTTTCCATGAGTTGTTTCAATTCTTCTTTAATTTCCTGGTTGACCCATTCGTTCTTTAGAAGGATGCTGTTTAGTCTTCATATATTTGGGTTCTTTCCAAATTTCCTCTTGTGATTGAGTTCTAGCTTCAGATCATTGTGGTCTGAAAATATGCAGGGAATGATCCCAATCTTTTGATACCGGTTGAGACCTGATTTAGGACCGAGGATGTGATCTATTCTGGAGAATGTTCCATGTGCACTAGAGAAGAATGTGTATTCTGTTGCTTTGGGATGAATTGTTCTGAATATATCTGTGATGTCCATCTGGTCCAGTGTGTCATTCAAGGCCTTTATTTCCTTGTTGATCTTTTGCTTGGATGATCAGTCCATTTCAGTGAGGGGAGTGTTAAAGTCCCCTACTGTTATTGTATTATTGTTGATGTGTTTCTTTGATTCTGTTATTAATTGGTTTATATAGTTGGCTGCTCCCACGTTAGGGGCATAGATATTTAAAATTGCTAGATCTTCTTGTTGGACAGATCCTTTGAGTATGATATAGTGTCCTTCCTCATCTCTTATTACAGTCTTTGGCTTAAAATCTATTTGATCTGATATAAGGATTGCCACTCCTGCTTTCTTCTGATGTCCATTAGCATGGTAAATTCTTTTCCACCCCCTCACCTTAAATCTGGAGGTGTCTTCAGGTTTAAAATGAGTTTCTTGTAGGCAGCATATTGATGGGTGTTGTTTTTTTATCCATTCTGATACCCTGTGTCTTTTGATTGGGGCATTTAGCCCATTTACATTCAGGGTAACTATTGAGAGATATGAATTTAGTGCTATTGTATTGCCTGTAAGGTGACTGTTACTATATATTGTCTCTGTTCCTTTCTGATCTACTACTTTTAGGCTCTCTTTTTGCTTAGAGGACTCCTTTCATTATTTCCTGTAGAGCTGGTTTGGTGTTTGCAAATTCTTTCAGTTTTTGTTTGTCCTGGAAGCTTTTAATCTCTCCTTCTATTTTCAATGATAGCCTAGCTGGATATAGTATTCTTGGCTGCATGTTTTTCTCATTTAGTGCTCTGAATATATCATGCCAGTTCTTTCTGGCCTGCCTGGTCTCTGTGGATAAGTCTGCTGCCAATCTAATATTTTTACCATTGTACGTTACAGACTTCTTGTCCCAGGCTGCTTTCAGGATTTTTTCTTTGTTGCTGAGACTTGTAAATTTTACTATTAGGTGACAGGGTGTGGACCTATTCCTATTGATTTTGAGGGGGCTTCTCTGTACCTCCTGGATTTTGATGCTTGTTCCTTTTGCCATATTAGGGAAATTCTGTAAAGTAATTCTCTCCAATATACCTTCTGCTCCCCTCTCTCTTTCTTCTTCTTCTGGAATCCCAATTATTCTAATGTTGTTTTGTCTTATGGTGTCACTTATCTCTCGAATTCTCCCCTCGTGGATCCATTATTTGTTTGTCTCTCTTGCTCAGCTTCTTTATTCTCTGTCATTTGGTCTTCTATATCACTAATTCTTTCTTCTGCCTCATTTATCCTAGCGGTAAGGACCTCCATTTTTTGATGGCACCTCATTAGTAGCTTTTTTGAATTCAATTTTGTTAGAGTTTAGTTCTTTTATTTCTCCAGAAAGGGCTTTTATCTCTCTGGAGTGGGTTTCTCTAATATCTTCCATGCCTTTTTTGAGCCCGGCTAGCATCTTGAGAATCGTCATTCTGAACTCTAGATCTGACATATTACCAATGTTCTTATTGATTAGGTCCTTAGTCTTTGGTACTGCCTCTTGTTCTTTTTTTGTGGTGAGATTTTTCTGCCTTTTCATTTTGTCCAGATGAGAATATATGAAGGAGCAAATAAAATACTAAAAGGGTGGCAAAGACCCCAGGAAAATGTGTTTTAACCTAATCAGAAGTGACCCCAAATCATGGGAGGGGAGAAACGGGATAAAAATATGTTCAGAGAAAAAAAATTTAAGAAGAAAACAAATAAAGAAAAAATATAAAAAAGAAAAAAATATATATATTAGACTGGTGACTAGAACAGGGTCATGCACTTAATTTTGGGAGTATTTTGGTCTTTTAGAACAAACTACCTCCCAAAATTTTAAAGAATGAAAAACATATATTTTAGTAAACTCAATGAAGGGATGGAATATGCCTATAAAGATGAAAAAAATTTTTTTTAATTTTTAAAAAAGAAGTGGAGAAAGTAAGTTGGTTGGGAGAATAAAGAATGGAGAGAATTTGCTCAGGCTGGAGACTAGAACAATCCCAGAGCTAGATTTAGGGTATATTTTGATCTATTAGAAGAAGTTGTACCGCAAATTTTTTAGAATACCATATATGAATACAAAAAATAAAGTTAGATACAATGAAGGATAAAATATGACTATAAGAATGAAGGTTCAAAAAAGATTATTATTATTATTTTTTTATGAAAGATATTGTTAAGATAAACTAGTTTAAAAATGTTAAAAGAGGAAAGGGTAAAAGTTAAAAAAATTAAGCAGAAGAAAATAATTAAATTAAAAATAATTAATTAACTTCAAGACTAAAGAATCATGGGGGGGGATGCCATGAATTCCATGCTTTGCTTTCTCCTTTGGAATTCTACTGTTCTCCTTGGTAGGTGAACTTGTCTTGGCTGGATTTCTTGCTGATCTTCTGGGGGAGGGGCCTGTTGTAGTGATTCTCAAATGTCTTTGCCTGAGGTGGAATTGCACTGCCCTTACCATTGGCCAGGCTAAGTAATCCGCTTTGGTTTGCTTTTGGGAGCTTTTGTTCTATGAACGCTTTCCGTAGAGTTCTGGAGGACGGGAATGAAAATGGCGGCCTCCCAATCTCCAGCTCGGAGGAACCGAGAGCTCAGGGCCCCACTCCTCAGTGAGCCCTCAGAGAAAAGCACTCAATCACTCCTGTATCCCTGGCCTCTGTTTGTGCTTGGAGAAAAACTCTTAATCACTCCCATCTCCCTGGCCTCCAGCTGCACTTCGAGCTCACCTAGCCTGTGACCAAGCATCTCTGTCTCTGGCACACAGCTCCACCTGGTATCTCTGAACCCTGCAGACCCCTGAGCTCTTTCAGGGCATGTCTTCCCTGATCTTATGGGGAACCCCTCACAGAGCAGTGGCCTGTGCCATGGATTATGGCTCAAGGTAACCCCCAGTTGAGAGGTCACTCCTCGGCTCTGTCTCTTGCTGGCTTCCCCGCTCTAATATCTGTGAGCTCTGCGACACTCAGACACCCCTGATCCTTTTGTGACCCTGCGGGACCTGGGGCCACGCTGACTCCACGTGGGCTTCACCCCGGTTTAGCCTCTGGAGCGATGTCCCTCAGTGAAGCAGACTTTTAAAAGTCCTGATTTTGTGCTCCGTTCCTCCGCCGCTTGCTGGGAGCTGGCCCCTCCCGCCACAGTCTATCTTCCCATGGCTTTGGATTCACTTCTCCACTGGTCCTACCTTTCAGAAAGTGGTTGATTTTCTGTTTCTAGAATTGTTGCTCTTCTTCTCTTTAATCTCCTGTTGGATTTTATGTGTTCCCAATGGTTTGATAAGCTATCTAGCTGATCTCCTGCTACCTGATGTCGTTTCAGCCTGCTACTTCTCCACCATCTTGACTCCTCCTTCAACTGGTTTGTTTTTTAATCTGTTCTGTCACCCTGTATCTTTTCATTGGAGCTTTTAGCCCATTTATATGCAGAGTAATTATTAATAGAAATGTATTTATTTCTACTTTGTTACTTGTCTTGTGGTTATTTCTGAAGAATTTCTCTGATTCTTCTCTTTCTTGGTTTGCTGGTTTTCTTTAGTGACATATTTGGATTCCTTTTGCTTTATTATTTGCATATCTATTAGTGGATTTGATTTGTGGTTACTATCAGGTTTTTATATAGTCTTTTCTGCATATAGCAGTCTATTAAGTTGGTGGTCATTTAAGTTTGAACCCATTCTTTACTCCTCTCCCCCCTACATTTTAGGTATGTTGTTATATTCTGTATCCTTTTATTTTATATAAATTCCTTGATTACTTTTCTTACAGAAATATTTATTTTTACTCCTTTTGTGCTTCTTATCTTTACTTTGTTAATTTTTTTCTTTCCTTTCCACTCAGAGATTTCCTTTAATATTTCTTGCAGAGCTAGTTTTGTGGTTGTGAACTTTAATTTTTGTTTATCTAGGAAACTCTTTGTCTCTCATCTCTCTTCTTATTCTAAATGAGAGCCTTGCTGGATAGAGTATTCTTGGCTGCAGATTTTTTCCATTTAGCACTTTGAATATATCATGCCAGCACTTTCTGGCTTGGAAAGGTTCTGCTGAAATATCCATTGATAGCCTTATGAGTTTTCCCTTGTATGTAACTGCCTTCTTTTGTCTTCTTTAAATTTTTTTCTTTATCACTACATTTTGCCATTATAATTACAATATATATTGGTGGGGATCTGCTTTTGTTATTTTGTTGGAGGTTCTCTGTGCCTTCTAGATCTGGATATTTGTTTCTTTCCCCAGATTTGGGAAATTTTCAGCTATTATTTCTCCAAATAAATTTTCTGCTCCCTTTTCTCTCTCTTCTTCTGGGACTCCTATAATATGATTATTAATATATCTGTTGGAGTCACTGAATTCCCTAAATCTATTCTCATTTTGCATAATTCTTTTTTCTCTCTTTTGTTCAGTTTGACTACTTTCATTGTTCTGTCTTCTAGATCACTATTTTTTTCCTCTGCTTCTTCCACCCTACTGTTCATTCTATCAAACCTGTTTCTAATCTCACTTACTGAGCCTTTATCTCTGCTATGTTATTCCTTATTTCTGTGTTAAGGGTCTCACTGATGTCTTCTACTCTTTTCTCAAGTTTAGTGAGTATCTTTATGATCATTACTTTAAATTTTCTGTCAGGCATATTACATATATCTCTTTCACTTAGATCTCTGGCCATGGCCTTGTTCTTTTCTTTCATTTGGGACAAATTCCTCTGTATTTCATTTTGTCTGAGTCTCTGCCTATTTCTCTGTGTCAGGAAGTCAGCTATGTCCCCTGTTCTTGAGGGTAATGGCCTTATGAATAAGAGGTCCTGTAGGATCCTGCCATGCATTGTCCTCTATTCCCTAAGGTCTGGCATTTCCAAGAGTATCTCCAGTGTGTGCTGCATGCACTCTGTTGTGTCCTGACCACTTTATCCTCAGGTCAGTCATCTCCAGAGGCTGTCTTTACCTGCCATGGGCAGTGCTTGGTCCCTGGTCTGAATGTGGCATGTTTTAACTAGTTGTGCTCTGATCTGCTTGTGAAATTAGACTTGTGACCATCACCACTGGAACTGAGGCTCTGCAAAACTCCAAGGTCAGAAGACATGGTGTTGGCAGGGGTTTGGGCTGGTCTTCTGAGGGAGGATGCGCATTGTACTGGGACTGAGGCAAATGTGGCTGGGAAGGGCAGTTCCATCAGAGCATGGGGGCACAGGGCTTGGTGTAAGCAGATTAGGTCATGAGGGCTGGGACTGCACTGGTTCCTTCAGGGGCCCCTGAGCTTATACTGAGGGGTAAGGGAGGGAAATGATACCTGTCAATTCCTTTGTTTCCAGAAGCGTCACTCTATAAATGCTGTCTCTCTCGGACATGCTCTGAGATGAGCAAATATCTCCCCACTCTGTGCCACAGGTGTTTGTCGGATTGCTGTTTTTCATTCTGTATGTCCATGGGCTGTTTGCCCTGCTTTCTCTCAGAGAACAAGCAGCGTGGTGCCCTCAGCCAAATCCAGTGATATTTAAGACTCCAGGCTTAAGCCCAGCTGGTTACAAGAACTCACAAAATCTGGACCTTCTCACTTCCCAAGCCAATTGCTCTAGGGATTTGTCTTCCCTGTTTGGACTCCCCAGTGTGCTATTTTGTCTCTTGTCCTCAGCAACTGCAGTCCCCTTCCCATGGCAGTGGCCATGATCCATTTCTCAACCAAACTGTGTCTCCACATCCTTTACCTTTTTGATGTGGGCCTCTGCTCTACCTTCAGTTGTGGAACTGTTCTGCCAGGCTTCAGGTTGATTTCTGGGGGTACTTAGGGTGAGTTAATAGTTATTAAGTTGTATTTGTAGAAGGAGGTGAGTCTAGGGTCCTCCTACTCTGCCATCATCTTCCCTAAAACTTGGCCTTTTATACTCAGGCTGGGGAAGTCTTGAATTTGATTGGAGCTGGAATCCAGGTGAGGCCGCTGAGGAGCCCAACCTCTTGTATACCACTTTATTTGATAACTAACCCAACTTTATGGCTTGGTGAGTTAGACAACACCTAGTTCATGATGTGTGGCCAGGGTTGTATAGTAGTTTGGTGGCCCCTGGTTAAGCATTCAATCTTCACTAAGGCCCTGTAACAAGCCAAACCTGTTTCCTCAAAAGAGGAGTAGTTATTCAAAGAGAATGGAAGAGCATTGCTCCAAAATGTTAGGGTACATACTATGATTCACCCATAGGGGTGTGACAGAGGCTCCAAATAGCATTTGCCTGCCATTGAAACTTCAGGCACCATTGGCTCTGCTGGGTCATATGGCCCAAGTGGCACAACAGCTTGTGTGGCAGCCTGGACCTGCTGCAGAGCTTTCTTTGTTCAGAGCCTCACTGAAAACTAGAAACATTTTGGGTCCTTCAGTAAATGAACCAGTGTAACACACTCAAATGAGGACATGTTGTCACCAAAATCCAAAGAGGTCCCCTAGATGTGGTACCACTTCCTTGGCATTAAGGGGTACCAAATGCAGCAATGTGTCCCTTCCCTATAGAAGAGATATCTCACTATGCCCTAGATCACTAGATCCCAACAACTTTTATTATCATGAAAGCACACTGAATTTTTGTGGGATTTATTTCTCATCCTCTAGAACATAAATGTTTTACCAGAGTGTCTACAGTAGTTGCTACTTCTTGTTCACTGATCTCAATCAGCATAACATCATCAATGTAGTGGCCCAGCATGATGGCCTATGGAAGAGAAAGGTGACCAATATTCCTGCAGATTAAAGTATAGCATGGGACTAGGGTGTTGATATCCCCCTTAGGTAGGACAGTGAAGATGTATTGCTGGACTTGCCAGCTGAATGCAAACTGCTTCTGGTGCTTTATGGGTAGGTGTGGAGAAAAAAGCATTTGCCAGATCAATAGCTGCATACCATGCACCAGGGGATGTTAATTTGCTCAAGCAGTGAAACCACAACTGGTATATAAGCTGCAACTGGAGTCACTACCTTATTTAGTTTATGATAACCCACTGCCACCTGCAAGACCCATCTGTCTTCTGCATAAGCTACACAGGTGACGATGTGGTGGGAATCACTACCCCTACCTCCTTCAAGTCCTTGGTGGTGGCATGGTCTCTGCAGTCTCTCCAGGAATCAGGTATCGCTTTGGTTTACTATTTCCCCAAGCACAGGCAGTTCTAGTAGCTTCCATTTTCACTTTCCTATCATAATAACTTTCACTCCACAAATCAAGGAACCATTGTGGGGATTCTGCCAATTTCTGCATATGCCTATTCCAATTATGCATTCTGGAACTGGGGAAATAGCTTCATGATGGGCTCCATTATAAAACAAACCCCAGTTAACAGTCCATCGATCACCTGACCCCCATTGGTGCTTATTCTGACTGGTGAACTACAGTGATATTTTGGGTCTCCTGGAATTAGTGTTGGGTCAGAGCCAATGTCCAGTAATTCCCCAAAGTCTGGTTTTCTCACTTCCCTCAGTTCACAGTCATTCTGGTAAATAGCCATAGGTTGCTTTAGGGAAGGCTGGGGTAAAGATTAAGAGCAAAAATTTTGGTACTCTTTGTGCCAAAGTGGAATCTTTCCGCAGTGGAACCCATCCCCTTCATTCATCAAGGGATTCTGAGTCCATAACGTACCTAGTCTGGGAATTGGTTGATTAGGGGACTTTTGGTTTTGGTTACTCAAGTCAGATTTGGCTCACTAAAGTTGCATAAAGTAAGCATAAGTTTTTTTTTTTTTGCCACAAATGTAAGCATAAGAACCTGAAGAACCCTGCATTTCTCTGCCCCTACCCTTTATCCCAGTGTCTAGCACTCGCCTGTTGACTTATCTCTTTCCCAGTAGGCTGTAAAGTTCTCAAGGGGAGGGTTGCATGTAACCTACCTTTGCATCTCTAGTATAGGGCTTTGCACTTAGCAAACATGCAGTGAATACTAATTCAATGAAAGTATGTTTTTAAACTCTGGTGCTGAAAGTGTCTGAAGGATGCATTTGAGCCCCCTTGACTGACCTGTGCAGATGAGAGGTGTGGACATTCAAGACTATTTTCATGGGTGTGACTGAGTTGTAAAGGGCGCATTCTCAAATTTCACTTAAACCTCTCTATTCTGCATATCCAGTCAGTGATGCTGGAGAGTTGCCACACCGTGCATGTTTTTTTTGTTGTTGTTGCTTTTGACAGCCTTTGCTGTCTGTCTACATGATTCTCTATAAATTGTTCTAATTTATAGGCGTTTCACACTACAGAAGGCTGAGAGGAACACGGGGGGGGCGGGTGGAGTAGGGGAAGCCAGCTTGGAGGCTTGTAAAACTGTTTGGGTTCATGTAGAATGTTGTGGAGGGGTTGTTTCCCTGGCTGGAGCATGGGATCAGTGCTGGGCAGGAATTTTAATTAAAGGCAAAAAGTTGGCACTTCTGGGCTTTACCACTTTCCCCAGGTCCCAGCTCTGCTCTGCAGCCCCCGGAAATTCCTGCATCAAGCAGTGAATTATTCAGCAGGGAAAGGCAAGTAAACAAAGAGGTGGAAGTGTTCACCTTAGCTCCAATATGCAGAGGTGAGCAAAGAGACTCCACAGTGGCAAGATGCATAAACTTAGTGTGGAAACAAGAACATTTACAATGCAAATTATTTTTAACCAGCCATGTCTAACCAGAAGCAGAAAATCAGAGCATGCTTTTTGCTAGTCTACTGATTTATTTATCTAACTATCCTCATTAGTGACCGGTAACATAACATACTCTATTTATTTATTTATATGAGATTTCCTGATTTATTGTTATTTTTAAGGTTATGTGAATGTCATTTCACAGAAATGCATGTGGTTTTATGTATGTGTTTGCCCAGAAATTAAACTTATCAAATGCGTTTATCTTATGAAGCAGTTGTTTGCCATATTTAAAAGTTGTATCGAGGTTGCACAAATCATTTATCTTGGGCTTTTGGGAAGTTGATTTGATGTTCTCACTTCAGGGTTTGAATAAGAAAGGCAGAGAATTTGCTTCTGGCATCATGTCAGGAGGGAAGTATGTTAGAATTTTGAGGATGGGGTCTGTTTTCAAACCCACCACCCTCAGCTCTGCCTGTGTGCACATCTGCCAGGAGGCTCAGAGCCTCACTGAGTGTGGTCAGCACGGAGCCGTGGTGGAGGCGAATGGCACGGCCCAGGGCAGCAGACAAGGGGAGAGACACTTCATTACTGCTTAAGGGAAGGCCAGTGGACAAACTCTTCAGGCATCTTAAATTTCTCTCTACCAGTTAAAATAAACGTCTCACTCTTTCCTTCAACACTGAGCTGTTCATGCTGCTGGTTGTCCTTTAGCAAACAGGTCCTCTCAATTAGAAACGGTATTTTCTCAAACACCTTATTTCCACCTTACATCATTTAGTTCATTCTTCATTGTATTTATATTTCGTTTATATATTTTATCTCTCCAGACAGACTATATATAGGCTATCTGACTGCAGGATTCGTGGTTGATTTGCCTTTGTACTAATGATATAATCATTGCTAATAATAACATATAGATGGCTTATGTATGTTTAACGAGTGAGTAAATAAATGAATGAATGAAATCTGAGATCTTAATATTCTGTAAAAAAAAAAAAGCTACATATTGCATGTTTATTTTTAACCTAATAACTAGCTTGGGGCAAAGAAGCAGATACAGGTATATTTGTTAGTTTTGTCAAGAATGAACAACATTGCTATAATATGAAAAGAGCCCTTTATGGGTCAGATTACCATCAGCTGAACATATAAAGAAAACATTATGTTGAGATGTTGCAAATAAACAGTTTGCCTTTGCCAGCGGCTAGTCATAGAGCATTTCGGGACCCCACAGCCAAGAAAAGTGTGTGAGGTCAGACAACAAGAGCTTCTGGCAGCGACCTCAGTCACTTAGGCTTCACATGGGTGCAAAGGCCCAACTAAACTGTATGCATCAAATATCATTTCTAAGTTGCTGGGGAAGCTACTGGGGTTACTTACAGGAATTTATGATTTATTCAGAATTAAGAATAGATTTAACAAAGACTTCATGAGAAAATCCGATCCTGGTCCAAGAGAAGTCAGCCCAGGAAGGGATACCAATATGTTAACAGGTAATTCTAGTGGCTGGATGTGTCTGTAGGACATGCACTGTGTCCTGGGTGTCAGGGGTCCCTTGGTCAGTCTGCGGGAGTCAGGGTTGACTTTCCAGAGGAGGCAGCATTTGTGTTGAGAATCAAAGAAGTAGTTAAGAATTTGCTGGGAATATTAGTGTTTGCTGGACAAAAGTGTCCTGGGACTAGCACCGGCTGAGTCAGAAAGTATGTGTGTGCATGTGTGAGTGTGTGTGTGGTATGTGTGAGTGTGTGTGGTATGTGTGAGTGTGTGTGCATGTGTGAGTGTGTGTGGTATGTGTGTGCATGTGTGAGTGTGTGTGCATGTGTGAGTGTGTGTGTACATGTGTGAGTGTGTGTATGTGGTATGTGTGAGTGCGTGTGTGTGCATGTGTGAGTGTGTATGTGGTATGTGTGTGTGGGTACATGTGTATGTGTGCATGTGTGAGTGTGTATGGTATGTGTGGTGCATGTGTGCATGCATGCGTGTGTGTGCATGCACATGCATGTGTGGGGAGGCAGAGGAGATGGGGAGAGAGAAAGTGGTTTCTTGGACGACTTAGGGGTAGTTTAGCTTTGTTGGAAGATAATATGTATAACATTTAACTCTCAAAGTGGTTCCAGAAGGGATTGCTTGAGGCTAACAAGGATGCACCAACTGTAGTTACACTTAATCACTGAGCACACAATTATCACATAGCAGCCAAAAGCAAAGTTCAGCTCTGGGAACTAAGATACAGAAATGGACAAAACGCATGCCCTGCCTGCGTGGACCCACATGTCATAGGAAAGGCAGACAATAAACAATACAAGTTAGTAGAATCTGTGCAGTGTCACAGAGTGGCAAGTGCTAAGAAAAACTAAGCAGGAAAGGATGGAAGGTGGGAGGGGCGGTAGGGTTGCTACTTTGACGCGGTGGTCAGGAAAGGCCCACCTGAATGACACTGATGCCAAGAGCAGAAAGAAGGGATGCTGTAAGCAAGATTCCCCAGGTTCCCTGTTCCTTGACATGCAGATGAAATGGGCTCCAATCCCTTGAGTCTTATACTGCACACCCTTCTCCTAGCGGTGCTAACAACCAGCTTCTCTATGTGTGACAGACACTGGGCAGAGAGCGGGCAATGGACAGATTTTGCTTTGTCAGTGTAGCTGGCTTCCAGTTGCTGTCTGAGGGCTCCTGCTTCTCTGGCCTCAGGTCCATGGCCTTCACAGAGGGTGTCCTTCACATTGCCACGATGCTGCCCACATCGTCTGAATTCCTCAGCACAGAACATTACCATCTGATTGGACATTCTGTAATAAAAGAGGGGTCTGGACCTGGGCAGAGTACTGGAAATGGAGCTAGTGTGACTGAGGATCTAAACTGTAATCCAGGTTAAGTTGGATGACCTTAAAAGTAAATAGCCACAGGAGGCAAGGACCACTGTATATTGCAGAGCAAGGTCCAAAATAACTCCCTGGAAGACATGGAGCAGTGCTTTGGAATGCTGGCCAGGGTGAGATTTGCAGCTCCCTGTCTCATTCCTGTCAAGGGCTCCCCACCAGGTAAGATATTCTAAGTGTCTAACTCACAGGTGTTCATGCACACATATGCACTTGTCCCTCTGGACAAACACTGATTTTCAGAGATTTCAGTCTATACCCCCAGGAGGACAGGCTGCCATGTCCACAGTGGAGTTGACACTGACATTTGTTTGTTCTTTCTCTCTTCTACCTTTGTGCTGTGCTCACCAGGTCCTGCTGGAAAATGGGAATCTGTTTTACTAATGACCTGATGCCTCTTAATGACCTTTCTGTTGGCTGCAGCAAAACTGATGGGAATTTTGAGGTATAGATTTGGCTGCCTTTAGGGAGGGATGGGCTGGTGGGCTTGTTAAAATAACAGAGTACACTGTGTTAAGAGAGGAGCAAACAAGAAAGATAAAGGCCAGAAAAAACCAAGCCGGAAGTAGGACCCAAAACATAAGCCATCATGATGAACACACTCTGTATTTGTACCTCAAATATGACTGCTTGTAGTCTAGCTGTCCCTGTGAGGAGGAAAACTAAGTGGGTGTGCAGAATGTCGGGTGGGATGCACAGTGGTTAGAAGAACAGCCTCTGCACTGAACCAGTGTCACACAGGTATCCTTGAGCACACCTGTGCCCAGACCGTGGGCTCTATGCCATTCTCCTCTATAAGGAGCCAGGACCCCTCAGGGAAATAAGGATGCAAGGCTGGGACAGTGAAAATACTGTCTCATCCCAAGATGAGCTTAGAATGTCTTGTGCTAGGGAGAGAGTATGCAGAGGACAACAAGGATGCTTCAAGGGGACAGACGCCAGCTTGAGCAGGTGCCTACTGGTGACATCCAGGACGCTCTGAACAGCAAAATAAATGATAGTAATGGATTATCAAGTGTGAAAGAAAACAAGAATCCATGAGTCCATACTGCCAATAAATGATGAAATGGGGGGCGCCTGGGTGGCTCAGTGGGTTAAGCTGCTGCCTTCAGCTCAGGTCATGATCTCAGGGTCCTGGGATCGAGTCCTGCGTCGGGCTCTCTGCTCGGCGGGGAGCCTGCTTCCCTCTCTCTCTCTCTGCCTGCCTCTCTGTCTACTTGTGGTCTCTCTCTGTCAAATAAATAAATAAAATCTTTTAAAAAAATGATGAAATGGAAGGGAAGAGAAAAATCAAGTAATAAATACAGAAGGAGTGGCAGAGTTGGGAAACTGGCCCCTACCACATCCGAGTGCCACTTGATTCAGAGAAACATTGGGGGCTGCTCAGGGGACAGGTGACAGTCTGATGGCAAGTGGCTATTCACATACTTTCAAAGTAACTCCACATGGATCACTTACTGATTACAAAGAGATGAAGAGTAACGTTGTGGTGGAGAAACCTGGCAGAGATCACCCTCACCAAATGATCAAAATTAACATCATCAGATCTGCTGCAAATCATCAAGCTTATGCCTCCTGACATCACTCACTGAGAACATACCATCACTTCTGGAGATTCCCGCCCAGAACGAACACACTGAATTTAATTATGAGAAAACATCAATCAGACAAACCCAAATGAGGGAAATTTAGGGAAGAAAAAAAAAAACCCACTCTGTAATATTAAAAAAAATTCAATATAATAAAAGACAAAGAAAGGCCAAGGAGTCATTAAATATTTAAGGAGGTTAAAAAGACATGAAAATTCTGCACCATAAAAAAATAGTAGCCAAGAAGAATATTCTTGGGAAACTGGTGAAACTTTAGTAAGTTTCTATAGAGTAGCACATTGCATTGTATCAGTGTTAAATTTCCTGAATTGGATGATTGTATCTTGGATGTGTAAGTGAATGTTATTATTCTTAGGATTTTCACTGTGAAGTGCTTAGAGGTAAAGGGACATGTCAGCAATGTACTCTCAAATATTCAAATAGACAAGCGAGTGAGGAAGAAGAGTAAAGCAAAAACAGGGCAAAATGTTAATAATTGGTTTATAAATTTTTTTGTACTGTTCTTTCAATTTTTTTCTGTAAATTTGAAATTATTGAAAAAAATCTTAGGTTTTGGTGTCAGATTGCCTGGATCTGAACATAAGCACTGCTGCTTATTAGCTGTGTGCCTGTGGGCAAGTTACTTAACTTCTCTGGGACGCAGCTTCTCTATCTGTAACATAAGGAAAGAGGGCCCTTTCAGAGTTGCAGTGAGATTAAAGAGTTAACATATGTAAAGTTCTTAAGAGTGTCTGGCACATGGCATACATTGGACAGCTGGGGTTGCTGTTTTTTTGTTTTTTTTTTTTTTTTTTTTTCCTAGAGATGAAATCCTCGCAACCGGGAAGATGAGAAGGGGATTTCTCTTGGAGACTCTCAGTGTGAGAATGTGGGTGAGGCAGTAAGTAGTGTTCAGGACAACACCTTCTGTTCCTCATCCCAGGCCCTGGAACCGCCCTAAACTCAGTCTGGGATTGGAGGTGGGAGGTGAGACTGGAGCAGGACCATGCCCACTTCCTGTTGTTCTGACAAGACCCGATGTCTACTCAACGGACCAGGAAGGGTGGCGGGCCAGCTGGTGTCATGCTGTCCTGGGATGCTGCTTACTCCTCCCACCCAGCTGGTGAACGCAGTGTGTGGTGCCCTGGCATGGGCCCCTTGGCTGTGCCTGAGTGGCAGCTGACACAGTTGATGTTCAAGGGTGCTTGGGGCACTACCAGACACCAGGTTGGCTACCCATCCCATGGTACGCCAGACAAAGGTCCTTGTTGCCTTTGGTGTCCTCACTGTCTAGCTGGTGACTTTCAGCCTGCTACCTGATCCAAGCTTCAATTTCATACTAAAAATTAACAATATCCCCCGCTAGCTATTCAGTGCCACAATATTTATTGAACATGTTGAATGTGCCAAGCATTTTATGTGGATTATCATTTAATCCTCAAAACAAACCTCTGAGGTAGGTACCATTATTACTTGGTTTTAGAAGTCAGCCATCAAGGCTTAGAGATGTTAATTAAATTTCTCAAGGTCACACAGCTTCTAAGTGGTGACACAGATTCAACCAGGCCAGTGGGGGTAACTACTTGCTTTTATTATTGATAATAATTCTTTCCTTGATTCTGAATGCTTATCTCCTTCGTCCCTCTCTCCCTCCCTTCTTTCTTCCTCCCTCCCTCCTCTTTCTCTCCCTTTCTTCCTTCCTTCTTCTTCCTTCCTCCATCCTTCCTTCCTTCCTTTCTCCCTCTCTCTTCCCTTCCCCTTCCTTCCTTCCTCCCTCCCTCCCTCCCTCTCCCTCCATTCTTCTCATCCTTCCTCCCTCCCTCTTCCCTTCCCTTCCCCTCCCTTCCCTTTCTCTTTCTCTCTTTCTTTTCTCTAATCTTCTTTTTTCTCTTTTCTTTTCTTCTTTCAGAAAAGTGTCCATAGAAGTTAAATTAACTCCTTTAAAGTCACAGAGCATGTAAGTTGCTCTTACAGTTGTGTTTCAACCTTGGCCTGCTGGCTAATGCAGCTCCTCTTTCTCATACACATTGCCAGAGCCCACTACAGGCCCTTGCTGCAAAGCAGCACCTTCCTACTTCTCAGTTTGGCTTGGGAGCAGGGGCAGTAATTTTTCTGTGGGGTCAGCTTCCTCCCAGGATCTGTGGGGGATATAGAGTAGTGTCCCAAAGTCTATCTACCCATTGACCAAGGAGGCTGGTGTGGTCATGTAGCTGTATGACCCTGCCTGGTCTTAACAATTTCTTGTGGCTCTGGCTGTCTATGGATCTCCACTTCTGCTTGCCCACCCAGTGCCTGCCTTGGTACCTTGTCTGTTCCAGCTGCCCAATTCATCCTCCAGCTGCCTGTTCTCACACCTCCTTCTACTTTCCTGTGTTTGGCTGGATTCCCTGTGTCCTGCTGCTGTTTCTAAGAGCTGTCTCATGCTGGGGCAGGGTCACGGGAGAAGTATTGTCAGATCCCCAGATCTGTGGGGAGTTTTCCCCTTTACTTGGAAGCTTTGAAGATGTTCCTTAAGGGTGAGGGTGATTTAGACCCAGGACCCAGCAGCTGAGCCAGGTGAAGAATGTTTGGGGGAATAGCAGACATTTCTGCACCATGATAGCTGGGCCCTTTCATTAATGCTGAGTCCTCAAAACCTCATCTTTCTGGGTGCTGGCTCTCCTCCAGTTTAACAGATGGGGAAACTGGATCTCAGTCATATTAAGTGGTCTATCTGAGGCCATCCATTAGTGGGGGGAGCCCCAAAGCTTATGCTGTTGCCACGACCAGACTTTCTGGTGTTGGGAGGTGGGAGTGGGCTGGGGATAGTGGTTCATACCAGTTATAGTCAAGATCTGAAGACAGAAGGAGGCTCAAGAGATAGGCAGAAGAGTTCAGCCCCTCCTTACCAGAATTACCTGGCCTGAGGCTGGATGGTCAGGTGTGGGGTATATACAAAGAATGGCATTAACTGGAGGTTGGACTTGAGAGCCCATGGGTCTGAGAGTTAGCATACTAGTGACTAAGTCCCTTATATTTTAGTGAGAATTCACTTACCAGAGGAGGTCCTGCTGGTTTTCCTTCCTAAGTATCTCTTGGGTTTATCCACTCTTCCTCATTGCCCAGGGTGTGTCAGGTCAGCTTCTGGCAGTCTGTGATGGTAGGAGGGCCCTGTCATGAGGAAGCCCTTCATCTAGATACCTCCTCCCTTGGAAACAACCTTCACCTTTCTTTAGTGTAGGGGTTTGTGACATGTTGGAGGTTGAGTTACAGTTGAGAGGGAGTGGGCTTAGACCCAGAAGCCCAGGAAGAGCACTCTAGTCTCTGCACAGTGTAAGTGGTTATGGGCCCCATCTGGAAGAGGTGTTTACTGATACTTCAGTGACTTTTCATTAAGGCCCTGGAAGTCTCCAGTATTTGTGTAGTCATGTATTCATTCATTTGTTTGGTCTTCATTATTTCAATCCTTCTTGAGCATCAGTTATTAGGCCAAGAGGGAAGACTTAGGTTAATTGAGATGATTTCTTATAAGTAATGTTAATTTAGATAAATATTCTTATTTCTTTGCAAGAATTAAATGATAAGTTAACCTTTTTGAAGATGGTTTGATATTCAGCTATGATGAAAAACCAAAAATCTTGCTAAGTTGTCTCCCTTCTGCTTGAGAGCTGACACTCCGACATATGGTTGATGGAAATGAGATCTCATCAATTACCTGTGCTAAAACCTGAGGTTTCTGCCGACTTGGCTGTTCTAATCCCTCTAAATATTTAATGTGCATCTAGTTCACCTTATCTTCTCAGCCCTAAGTTCGTTTGTCCCCATCGCAATCTAATCCCAACCTCCCTTTATTAAAGGGGTTTTCTTATAGAGCAGAACACTTGGGTGAGGAATTAATAAGTATAGAGCAGTGCCTTTCAACACTGTCAGACCCAATACCCACCTCAAAGAAAATATTTTGTAGCATTCTCTTTACCATACCAGAAAGAAATTCATAGGATTGACTTTCTTGTACACATAATTTTTTTAAAAGTCAATAAAGTCTTTTCCATAATAACTATAATAAAAAGGAGAAATAAAAGAAAAAGAGTTTATAATAAATGCCAGGAGTTATAATATATAAATGGCTGAATGACTCTATTAGAAAATATAATGACATTATCAGATGCTTATTCCTACTTAAAATGAAAAAAGGTGGACAAAGAGAAAAGAGGCAATAGCTTTATTGAAGATTAGCTTTATGTTTGACATTTTGACATAAGGGCTACAGAAGAATTCTTACATAAGGAATGCATTTATTCATGTATTGTGATGGCCACAAATGCAGATAGATCCAGGTATTGTGTGCTGAAGATGACAAATATCTTGAAAAGGATTGCCATTGTTATGGGATTTTCCTAAAGGAAGAGCAATTCTTGGTAAAGAAGTATTTCTTCCCTTGATTCTCATGACTGTTGCATTGGAAGTACAATGTATATGAATTGAGTAAATACACTTTGTGTTTATATATAAAATGATGTAATATTCAAGTAGAAACAGGTCTATCACTTATATAAATGTCTAACAGCATATTCAAAGGAGGATTGGGACCCTTCCATGTACTGCAGAAGGGCCATCCATCATATTGATAACCCCATGCATACTCACAAAGTTCCAAAACATACCTAGAGATTTGCATCCCCCATATATAGATCTAGTGATGGAGAGAGTTGGATGTCAGTGTGGAAAGAAAATGGTGGCAAATCAAGGTTTTGCCTCTGTTTCTGGTTTTGCCCCATAGGTTATGAGACAACCAAGACTTTAATAGCAATAATAGGATTTTGAGTTCTCATTGACTGCTGGCTGTTGTGGTTGCTTCTCTACTTATATGAATAACCCACAGGAACCCCCGGAGGTGAAAGTTATTCCCATTTTAATGATGGAGACACAAAGACTGTGAAATTGGGCAACTAAGCTTAAGTTCTTAATTCTTTACCTTTCTGTTATATCAAAAAAAGAGAATAACTGCTATGTATTTTCAATAAGGAAGGTACAAAAATAGAGAATATGCAGGTTTTTATTTTAGTAGGAATATATGGTATAGATTAATTTATATTAAGCATGGAATACTTAGAGAGTAGGTATATCTACTAGGTATACTAGATAGGTATATCTATCTAGGTTACTGTGTTAGAAGATAGACCATATGTTAGATAAGAAAGCAAGTCTTAGAAATTTCAAGAAAATTGAAATCATAGCAAGTATCTTCTTTGACCCCAATGACATGAAACTGGAAATCAATAGCAAGAGGGAAATTGGATAATTCACAGAAACATGGAAATTAAAGAACCTTCCCTGAACAAAAAATTGATCAAAAAAGAAACTAAAGGGAAAATAAACAAGTTGCTTGAGACAAGTGAAAATGGAAACACAGTACACCAGAACTTACAGGATGCAGTGAAAGTAGTTCTAAGGGGGAAATTCATATCAGCAAAGACGTACATTAGGAAGTAAGAAATGTCCCAAATAACCTATTTTTTTTTTTAATAGATTCTATTTATTTATTTGACAGAGGGGGAGAGATCACAAGTAGGCAGAAAGGCAGGCAGGGGTGGGGAAGCAGGCTCCCTGCTGAGCAGAGAGCCCAATGCTGGGCTTGATCCCAGGACCCCAAGACCACGACCCTAGCCAAAGGCAGAGGCCTAACCTACTGAGCACTCAGGCACTCCCCAAATAACCTAATTTTATGTCTTAAAGAAACTAAAAAAAAAAAAAAAAAGAAGAAGAAACTGAATCCAAAGTTAGCAGAAGGAAGAAAATAACAAATATTAGAGCAGAAATACATGAAGTAGAGAAAAGGAAAAACAATAGAAAAGATCATCCAAACAAAGAGTTGGTTCTCTGAAAAGACAATATTGACATAGTCTTGGTTAGACTAACCAAGGAATAAAGAAATAAGACACAAATCAGTAAAATTATAAATGAAAAAGGAGATGTTACAACAGATACTACAGAAATACAAAAGATCATGAGGGACTACTCTGAAGAACTATATACCAATATACTGGGTAACCCAGAAGAAATGAAAAAATACAACATTCCAAGACTGAATCAGGTGGAAATAGAAAACCTGGACAGACCAATCGCCAGTAAAGAGATTAAATCAGTAACAAATAAAAAACTCCCAACAAAGAAAATCCTGAGACCTGATGGTTTCACTGGTGAATTTTAGCAAAGATTCAAAGAATTAACACCAATCTTTTTCAAACTCTACCAAACAAATTGAAGAACTGAGAATATTCCCAAACTGATTTTAGGAGACCAGCATTATCCTGATACCATATCCAGATAAGGACACTTAGTAGAAAAGAAAACTAAAGGCCTATATTCCTGATGAATATAGGTGAAAAATTCTCAACAAAATACAACTAGATTGAATCCAGCAATCCACTAAAAGGATTATGCATCATAAATGCTGATGGTTGAACATATACGAGTGAGTCAGTGTGAAACACCACATTAGTAGAATGAAAAAAAATAATCATGAATATCTCAATAGACGCAGAAAAAGCATTTGACAAAACTCAACACCTGTTCATGATAGAAACACTTAACAAATTGGCCACAGAAGGAATATATCTCCACACAATAAAGGGCATATATGACAAACCCACAGCTAACATCATACTTAATGGTGAGAGATTGAAAACTTTTCCTCTAAAATCAGAAACAAGAGTGCCCACTCTCAACATTCTCATCTAACATGGAACTGGAAGTTCTAGCTAGAATAATCAGGCAGGAAAAAGAAACAATAGACAAGAGAATGGGACAGAGAGTGGTAAAATTATCTACAACAGATAGCATGATTTTATATAGAGATAATCCTAAATACTCAACAAAAAATACCTGTTAGAACTAATCAAATTCAGTAAAGCTGTAGGATATAAAATTAACATACAAATATCAGTATTATTTTTATGAACTAACAATGAATTTTCTGAAAACAAATAAAGATATCAATTTAATTTAAGATAGCATCAAAACCAATGAAATACTTATAAAAATTTGATCAAGAACGTGAATGATCTCTACTCTGAAAACTATAAGATATTGATGAAACAAATCAAAGAAGACACAAATAAGTGGAAAGATAGCCTATGTTTTTAGTTAGGGAGAGTTAATATTGTTAAAATGTCAATACTACCAGAAGTCATCTATAGATTCAATGTGATTACTATCAAAATTCTAGTGGAATTTTTTACAGTAATATTAAAAAAACCCTCTTAAAATATAACCATAAAAGAGCCTGAATAACCACAGATTCTGAGAAAGAGGGCTCCTGGATGGCTCAGTTGGTTAAGAGACTGCCTTTGGCTCAGGTCATGATCCTAGGGTTCTGGGATCAAGTCCCTCATCAGGCTCCCTGTTCAGCGGGGAGTCTGCTTCTCCCTCTCCCTTTGATGTTCTGCCTGCTTGTGCTCTTTGTCACTCTCTCTGTCAAATAAATTAAATAAAATCTTAAAAAAAAATTCTGAGAAAGAAGAACAAAGCAGGAGGCACCAGACTTCCTGACTTCAAGGGATGCTACAAAGTTATAGTAATTAGAATAGTTTGGTGCTGGCATAAAAATAGATTAATGGACCAATTGGACAAGAACAGTGGAATAGAATCGAAAGTCCAGAATAAATCCAAGCATATTTAGTCAACTAATATTTGATAAGGAAGCCAAGAATATTCAATAGGGAAAAGGGAATCTCTTCAATAAAAGATGCTGGGAAATCTGGATATTCACATATGAAAAGAATGAAACTTGACCACCTGTCTTACACAATCCACAGAAATTAACTTGAAATGGATCAAAGACTTAAATATAAGGCCTGAACATATGAAACTCCTGGAGGAAAACAAGAAAAAACTCTTTAACACAGGTCTTCATAATAATTTTGGGGGACTCCTACCTAAAGCATGAGCAACAAAAATAAATAAAAAATAAACAAGTGGTATTATGTCAAACTGAAAAGTTTCTGCACAGCAAAAGAAACCATCAGCAAAGTGAAAAGACAACCCACAAAATTGGAAAAAAATTTTCAAACCATTTATTTGATAAGTGGTAATGCCCCAAATATACAAAGAACTCATACAACTCAATAGCAAAAAAATGAATATCCCAATTGAAAATGGGCAAAAGACCTGAACAGACATTTTCCCAAAGAAGTTATATAAATGGTCAACAGGTACATGAAAAGATGTTTAACATCAACATTTGTGAAATGCAAATTAAAACCATGATGAGATATCACCTCACGCTTATTAGAACCAAAATACAAGGGAACAAACACTGTCGTGGATGTAGAAAAAAGGGAAAGACCATTGATGGAATTGTAAATTGGTATAGTCACTAAGGAAAACAGGATGGAGGTTCCTCAAAGAATTGAAAATAGAAATACCATATGATCCACTTCTGGGAATTCCACTTCTGGGAATAAATCTGAAGAAACTAAAAACACTAACTCAAAAGATACAAGCACCCTTGTGTTCATAGCAGCATTATTTACAATAGCCAAGACATGCGAACATTAACTGTTCATCAATGAATGTATGGATAAAGAAGTGTGATGTGTGTATATGTAAGGAATTAGCTGTGGTATTTTTAAGTATCAAAGAGGGGGCTCTTGAGGTAGTGCTTGTGGAGGGGCAGTCATGTAGGTCTCTGCTGCCTCCTAATCTGGGCATGCAGTGGTTTCATTCGGTAGAAAGGCACATAGTTGAACTCAACCTTGGAAAGGCAGCATAAATTGTGTAGAATAAATTCCATGTAGTTTTCTCTTTAAAGTGTGGGCTTAATTATCCATAGTCAATTCTTTTTTCTTTTTTTAAGATTTTATTTGTTTATTTGACAGAGAGAGACCCAGCAAGAGAGGGAACGCAAGCAGGAGGATTGGGAGAGAGAGAAGCAGGCTTCTTGTTGAGCAGGGAGCCTGGTGCAGGGCTTGATCCCAGGACCTAAGAAGAAGGCAGACGCTTAACCACTGAGCCACCCAGGTGCCCCTCCATAGCAATTCTTATTGTTATCTTAATTCAATTCTGAATTAAAGAACCCATGTGGGTATTGTTACAGACTGATAACCTGGGTTTCTTGGACCTTACCCCGCTTCTTGAATTAAACTATAGTCTCTATAATACTTGAGTTAGTCTGGGTGTCTGTGCTTTAAATTATGTCTTTCCTGTTTTTATCAGGGCTCTGTAAGATGGCGCATGAAAGGAAGAAACTGCCACAGTTACAATTTCACCAGTGCAGGAAGCTCTTAATGAAATTTTCATTGACTTGAAAGATCTTCTTTAATTTCTACTCTTAGGTTGGAGATAACCCAAATTCTATTTGGGAGGATAATTCCTGCCTGAGACCACAGGAGAAAGTTGGGATCCAGCCAGTGCTCTCTAGTACAAAAAGGCAAGAGAAAGAAGTAAATGGCATCTAGGTTGAAAAGGAAGAAGTAAAACTACTTTATTTGAAGATGACATATCATCTACCTAGAAAATCCTCTAGAATCTTCAAATAAGCACTAGAACTAATGAGTGAGTTTAGTAAGTTTGCAGGATACAAGATCAATATACACAATTTAATTGCATTTCCATATACTGGCAATGAAGAAACAGAAATTGAAATAAAAATAGCTTTGAATAACAAAAGAAATATTTTGAGATAAACTGGACCAAAAAATGCTACACGTGTACCCTGAAACTAAACATTGCCATGAGAAATTTTATAAAGATCTAAATAATTTTTATAAAGATCTAAATAAATCTAACTAGATAAAAGATCTGAATAAATGCTGTGCATGGGTTGGAAGACTCAATATTATGATACCAATTCTCTTCAAATTGGTCTATAGATTCAAAAAATCACTACCCAAATTCTAGCAACTTACTCATTTATTCATCCATTCATTTACTTATTTTGTAGAAATGGACGCATTTTTGTCTGGGGCTCATAGGGGTTAAATTGTTAAACTAGTGAGTGGCAAAGGTAGGATTTATAACAGCATACAAGAAAAATCAGAGGATTTAGAACTGGAAGGGAATTTTTAAAGGAACTAATTTAACTTCCACAGAGTAGAAATGAGGAAAGCAAGGTCAGGAGAGAGGAAGCAGCTTCCCAGGGGCTCACTGCAAGTTAAATTGCCGACCTCCTGACTCCCGGATGAGTGGTCTTTTCCATACCAGAGCTGAAGCCAGGCAGACTGAACCAGCTATTGAATAACTAAACTTCTTTGGTTGTCTTTTTCTAAAAAAGATTTATTTCTAAAAATGGATGCCCCTCATTATTTTATTTTTCCCTGGGTGGGGAATTGAGACAACATAAGAAAATGATATTCCTTTTTCCATCTCCAAACTCAAAGTGTGAATATGATAGATGAGTTGTCACTCAAACTCAGGTGGGCAGCATTAAGCTATACTATTGAACCATATTAAAATACTGATTTTGAAAGAGGAAATAATGTCTTGAGCAAGGCAAATCCCCAGGCATATAGAAAAATGTAAAATAAGGCAATTTGGGAAAAACTGTGGCAGCATGAAGTGAACAGGCTCTGACATACTGGCTGGTAAATCACAGATCTTTTAAGACTTCTGGAGACCTTTTCAGTGGGAGATCTCTTTAGCCTGTCATGGTGAAATGGTGACCTGGCCATCTCTGTGAGTTCCTCAATAGCCCCCTATGTAGGTCATGAAGGCTTGGAAGAGGACTTTTTTTAAAATGAAGATTTAAATTTTAAGATAATTGTAGCATCACATGTAGCTCTAGAAATAATGTGGAGAAATCCTATCCAGTTTATTCTAAGGTAACACCTATCATAGTATAATATCATAACCAGGATACTGACACTGATGCAATCCATAGGTTTTACTTAGATTTCCCATTTTTCTTGCACTTATGTGTGTATGTGTATGTGTGTGTGTTTATTTTTTACAGTGTTGTCCCTTGTATGTTCGTGTAGTCACCACCACATTAAAATATAGAGCAAGTTCCATTAATACAAGAATCTCTCATGTTGTCCTTTAAAAAAATTAAATTCAAAATTAAATTAGAGTTAAAAAATTAAATTAAAATTTTATTGAGATGAAATTCACATGAAAGAAAATTAACCATCTTAAAGCAGACAATTCGGTGGGATTTAATATGTTCACAATGTTGTGCAATAATGGTCTCTATATAGTTCCATCACTCCAAAGTAAAACTCTTTGTCCATTAATCAATGTCCTAATTATATCCTCTTTCTAGAATATGGCAAGGATCAGTTGCTTTCTTTCTCTATGGATTTGCTTTTTCTGGATATTTTATACAAATGGAATCACCAAATATGTGATGTCTTATGTCTGGCTTCCTTCACTTACCATTATGTTTTCAAGGTTTATCAACATTTTAACATTGTATCAGTATTCCATTTTTATGACTAAATAATATTCCACTGTATGTGCAGACCATGTTTTGTTTACCTATTCATCTGTTGACAGATGTATGAGGTGTTTCCGTCTTTGGCTATGAATAGTACTGCTATGAATGTATGTGTGTATACACACACACACACACACACACACACACATGTATACACATATTAGTTTGAGTATCTGTTTTTAGTTTTTTTGAGTATGCACAGCAATGGAATTGTGGCATCATATAATAATTTAATATTTAACTTTTTCAAGAGAGGAAAATCCATTTTCCATGTAGCTAAATCCGGTTTACATTGCCACAGCAATGTATGAAGGTTATCATTTTTCCAGTCTTGGCAACACTTTAGGAGATTTTTTTTTATTAATGATTCAATATCTTTACCAATTACAGGTTGTATTAGTCTCCTAGGGCTGCTATACAGAATGCCACAGACCGAGAGGCTAAAAGGAGAAAAAAAAATATTTTTCTCACATTCCTGGAGGCTAGAAGTCCAAGATTAAGGTTTCTTCTAAGATTTGGTTTCTTCTAAGGTGTTTCTCCCTGGCTAGCAGATGGACTCCCTTTTTGCTGTGTCATCACATGAACTTTTATCTGTATGCACTCATCCCTGATGTGTCTTCTTTAAGGGCACCTGTCATATGGCTCCAGTCTCATGAGTTTATTTAACCATAATTACCTCTTTAAAGCCCTATCTTGAAATACAGTCACATCAGTGGTTATGGCTTCAACATATGAATTTGGGAGTGGGGGATACAATTCAGTGCACAACATAGGTCTGTTCAGATTTTCTATTTTTTATTGAGTCAGTTTTGGTAATTTGTGTATTTCTAGGATTTTGTCCATTTCCTCTAAGTTATCTAACCTATTGATGTGTAACTGTTCATAGTACTCTATCTTTCTAATTTTCATAAGGTTGGAAATAATGTCCCACTTTCATTTTTAATTTTAGTTATTTGTGTGTTCTTTTTCATTTGTCACTCTAAATGGTTGTTAACTTTGCTGATCTTTTCAAAGAACCAATTTTTGGTTTCATTTATGCTATTGATTTTTGGCCTTTATGTTTATCTGTGCTCTAACCATCATTATTTTTTCCCTTCTGCTAGCTCTGAGTTTAATTTACTCTTATTTTTATACTTCCTTAAGATGCAAAGTTAGGTTACTAATTCATGATCCTTCCCTTTTAAAAACATTTTATTTATTTGAGAGAGAGAGAGAATGAGCAGGAGGGCACAGGGTGAGGGGAGAGAATCTCAAGCAGACTCCATGCTGAGCATCGAGCCCAATCTGGGGTTCCATCTCAGAACCAGGAGATTAGGACTTTAGCCATAACCGAGAGTCAGACATTTAACCTACTGTGTCATCCAGGCACCCCATGATCTTTTTAATGTAGGATAATTAATATAAAAACTATAAATTTCCCTCTGAGCACTGCCTTCAATGTATCATATAAGTTTTGACATGTTGTGTGCTTTTTTATGTTCATATGAACTTTTATTTTTTAAATTTTTTTGTTCTAATTCTAGTTAGTTAACATATAGTGTTATGTTAGTTTTAAGTGTGCACTGTAATGATACAACAGTTCTGTACATGGTGTGTTGTATTTTTGTTCTCATTTATCTCTACATATTTTCTCATTTTCCTGTGATTTCTTCTTTTACCCACTAGTTAAGAGTATGTTGTTTAATTTCCACATATTTGTGAAATTACCAGTTTGCTTTTTGTTATTGACTTTTAGCTACATTCTGATCTGTTCAGAGAAGATATTTAATATATAAATATTTTTAAATTTATTAAAACTTCTTTTGTGGCTTAACATACATGGTCTGTTCTGGGAAAATATTCCCCATGCTCTTGAGAGAAATATGTCTTCTAATATTGTTAGGTGGAATGCTTTGTATATGTCTGTCAGCCTTTGTCCATTTATAGTCCTCTTTAGTCCTTTACTTCCCTATTTATCCTTTGTCTAGGTGTCTGATCCATCACTGAATGTGGGGCATAAAATTTTCAACAACTATTGTATAGCTGTCTATTTCTCCCTTTAATTCTGTTAATATTTGCTTCATATCTTTTTGGGCTCTGTTGTGGGTGTGTATGTGTTTATAGTTGCTTTGTTTTCCTGATGAAGTATTCCTTTTACCAGTATATAATGAGCTTCCTTGTCTTTTGTAAGAGTATTTGACTTAAAGTTGATTAGTCTAATATTAACATAGCCACCTCAGTTCTCTTTTGGTTATTGTTTGTATGAAATACATTTTTTCATTTATTTACTTTCAACATATTTTGTCTTTGGATCTAAAGTATGTCTCTTGAAGGTAGTACATAATTGGATCATGTTTTTTTCAAATCTATTGTGCCAATATCTGCATTTTATTTTTAAGATTTTATTTATTTATTTGTCAGGGGAGGGGCACAAGCAGGGGGAATGGAGGCAGAGGGAGAAACAGGTTCCCCACTGAGCAGGGAACCCAGTGTGGGACTCAATCCTAGGATTCTGGGATCATGATCTGAGCTGAAGGCAGATGCTTAGCCAACTGAGCCACCCAGGCATTCCCAATACTTGTGTTTTTTTTTTTTTTTTAAAGATTATTTATTTATTTATTTGACAGAGAGAAATCACAAGTAGGCAGAGAGGCAGGCAGAGAGAGAGGAGGAAGCAGGCTCCCTGCTGAGCAGAAAGCCCGATGCGGGGCTCGAACCCAGGACCTGGGATCATGACCTGAGCCGAAGGCAGCGGCTTAACCCACTGAGCCACCCAGGTGCCCCAATACTTGCGTTTTTATTAAAGAGTTTGATCCACATATATTTTGTGTAATAACTGATAAAGGAGGACTTACTTCTGCCCTTTTACTATTTGTTTTCTGTATGTTCTAGATGTCTTATGTCCCTCATTTACTGACTTCTTTGTGTTTTTTAAATTTTTTTACTGTGTCTTTTGAGTTCCTTTGTGTATTCTTTGAAGACAGTGGTTCTATGGTGATTACAATTAAGATAATAAATTTATAATAGTTAATTGTTATTATTTATAAGAATATAATTTTAATTGATACCAACTAAACTTAAATAACACAATTTATACAACTCCACCTTCCCTTTTTGTAGTTGTCATAAATTATACATTTATATATTGTGTGTCCAACAACATAGATCTGTGATTATTTTTATGCATTCATCTTTTAAATCATGTGAGAAATAAAAAGTGGATTTATTTACAAATCAAAAATTCACAAATACTGGCATTTATATTTGCCTGTGTAGTTACCTTTACTGGAGATCTTTACTTATTTGTACAGATTTCAATTACTGCTTAGTATCCTTTTGCTTTAACCTGAAGAACATTTTTTTTTTTTTTTAATAATTTCTTTCAGGGTAGGTCTACTGGTAATTAACCCCTTAGCTTTTTTTTTCTTTAGAGATTTTATTTATTTATTTGACACACAGAGAGAGAGAGAGAGGTCAGAAGTAGGCAGAGAGGCAAGCAGAATGAGAGAGGGGGAAGCAGGTTCCCCACCGGGCAGAGAGCCTGATGCAGGCCTTGACCCCAGGACCCCGAGATCACTACCTGAGCCAAAGGCAGAGGCTCAACCCACTGAGCCACCCAGGTGCCCAACCCCTTCACTTTTGTTTATCTGGGAATATCTTAATTTCTCCTTCCTTTTTTGAAAGATAGTTGCACTGGATATAGAATTCTTGATTGACCATACTTCTCTTTCAGCATTTTAAATTGTCACCTCCTTGCATCTGGCTTTCATGGTTTCTGAGGAAAAACTAGCTGTAAATCTTGTTGCATTCCACTGTAAGTAATGAGTCACTACTCTCTTGCTGTTCTTAAGATTTTTTGTCTATGACTTTTGACATTTTGATTATAAGGCATTTGACAGTGGTACTCTGAGTTTATCTGACTTGGATTTGTTGAGCTTCCTGGATTTTCATGTTCATGTATTTCATCAAATTTGAGATGTTTCAGCCATTGTTTCTTCAAATATTTTTTCTGCTTTTCTCTATGCCTGTGTCTCCCATAGCATATATTGTCTGCTTGATTGTGTCCCACAGGTCCCTCAGGCTTTCTTAACTGTTTTTCATTCTTCTCTCTCTCTCTCTCTTTTTTTTTCTGTTTCTCAAACTAGACACCAAATTATCTTCCCCCAAATTTGATGATTTTTTTCTTCTACTTGTTCAGATTGTTGATTTTTAGTGATTTTATTTTTCCATTTAGTAGTGTACTTTTCAGTTCTAGAATTTTTGTTTGGTTTCTTTTATAATTATTATCTTTTTAATGATATCCTGGTTTCTTTTAGTTCTTTTCTCATGTTTCATTCAGTTCTTTGAGCATATTAAAAACAGTTAACTCACAGTATTTGTGTAGTAAATTCAGTATCTGGGCTTTTTAAGGGATTGTTTTCATTGATTTATTTTGGCCCTGTAAATTAGTGATACATTCTTGTTTCTTATTATTTTTTATTGAAAATTGGATATTTGAATATTATACCATGGTAACTTTGGAACTCAGATTCTTCCCTTCTGTAGGAATTTCTGTTTTTGATTGTTGAAAGCTGAAGTTGACCATTTCATTTGTTTATGCACCTTTTCAAAAAAATTTTTCTTTTGCAAAGATTATTCCTTGTCATGTGTAGTCTCTGAAGACACTGTTCCTTTAGCTTATGTTTAGCTAGGATTTTGAAAACTATTTCCTTGAATGGCAGGAGTCAAAAAAATTAAAAATACAAACAGCTTCCTCC
Source organism: Lutra lutra (assembly GCF_902655055.1). Classification (NCBI taxonomy): domain Eukaryota; kingdom Metazoa; phylum Chordata; class Mammalia; order Carnivora; family Mustelidae; genus Lutra; species Lutra lutra. The sequence goes on along the minus strand of NC_062280.1, from coordinate 111,936,814 downwards.
CCACAAGTTCAAAACAAAAAATGAATAAAAAACAATGCAACAACAACAATAAACACTAATCACTTCCATTCTTTGTAATTGACTCTGTGGTATGACGCTCCTTCATCACTTGGCAAGACTCTTTACTATTCTACTTTCACCTTCATTTCCTGCCTGTATGAGAGATCAGCTGGAGGTGGAAGCTGAGGGTATTCTCAGGCCTTTTTTGGTCATGTGTCCTGCTCTAGATATGCGTATGGATTTCTAAATTCTTTAGTATACATGTGCTTTCAGAATACCCCAATTTCTCAATGAAACTCTTTCCAGTTTATCTTTCATGGCTATGGGTATTTTATTGTATATCTCAACTGTAATCTTTTCCCCAGGAAGATACAAGGCTTTTATTTGACTTATGGTTTTAAGTGATGGTTGTCTCTTTTGTGCAGTAAGCAATTTCTGAATAAGGGGAAACAGAGAAAATCATCTTGTGTCAGTCCTGCAGGTAGCCTCTAGACTTAGTTAGAACAGACAAACACAGCAGTTTAAAAATGAGATCCACTCTGCTCTCTCTGAACCACAGACCTGTATCCCACACTGGGATTGTAGGCTACTTTCTTAGACCACTACCAAACTCTAAGGGGGTGGCACATGGGCAGGTAAGATGTCACAAAATGTTTCTTTTTTTTTTTTTTTTTCAAATTGCCTTTTCATTGACTCAGTATTTATTTGATTATTCAGATTTCCTTAGTTTTTAACTTAATTTCTTTCTCTGTTCCCAGATATTATCCAGGGTTCCATATTATATCAAGACATCTATCTCTTTAGCCTCCTCTTGTCTGTGTAATTTCTTAGTCTTTACTTGTTTTAGATTCTTTTGAAAGTTTTTAGGAGTACCATTTATGTACTTTGTGATATGTCTCTTAGTTGGAATTTGTCAGATGCTTTCCTCATAATTAAACTTTGGTTATGGTTTTTTGAGAGGAAGGACATAGAGGTAAATTGCAATTTCACACATCACATCAAGGATACATTCTATCAATATGAGTTATCACTGTTGATGTTAACATTAATCAACATCAAAGCTGAGATAGTGTTTATCAAGTTTCTCCACTGCAAAAGTTATTTTCCCTATTCCTCTCCCCTATTCCAGCTTCTTGAGAGGTAAGTATCTACATAAATGATTTGGAAATCTTCTTGGGAGTTTCTTTTTTCCCTATTTATTTACTAATATGTTCAATCCTTTATTTAAATCAAAATGCTAGTTACTTTATACATTGGGTTGTAATATAATATTATTGTATTTTGTTGTTTAAATTGTTCTTTATCCATTAGGAGCTCTTTCAGTTGGTTCTTGTGACCTTTTGGCATACCCCTGTATGTTTTTTTTTTTTTAGCACATTCTTACTTTCTGGTGCTACAGGATGTTCTAGGCACTATAGGACATTCCTGTCCCACTCCTAGAATCAGTCATTTTGCCCATTTTTAATTGGGTTTTTGTTTTAATTGGGTTACATTTTAAAATATATACATATATTTTATTTATTTATTTTAGAGAGAGATTGAGAGAGAGAGTCAGAGAGAAAGAGCCTGAGCTGGGGGAGGGGAAGAAGAAGAAAATCTCAAGCCGACTCTGCACTGAGCATGGAGCCTGCCATGGGATTTGATCTCATGACCTGGAGATCATGAACTGAGGTGAAACCAAGAACACTCAACTGACAGCCACTCAGAAGCCCCTTAGTTGGGTTACATTATAAGTGTTTTTTTTTTTAATATATTTTGGATACAAGTCTTTTATCTACTATGTGTTTTGCAACTATTTTCTTCCTGTTTGTGGCTTATCTTTTGTTTTTAACAGTATCTTTCACTGAGGAGAAGTTTTTCATCTTAATGGAGTTCAAATTATCACTTTAAACAAAATCCCATGTATTGTGCTTTGGTGTTGTATCTGAAATTACCACCAAACAAATGTCACCTAGATTTGGGGGCAGATTTTTGCCATGCAAAATGAAATCTCTGGTCTTTATCTTGTTCAATTTACAAGCAGAATTAGATGAAGTGGATTACTACTTCTTGGTATATTTTCTGTGCTTAAATTCTAGGACACCACACTTTCTTTTTTCCCTCCTACATAATTAGCCATTCTTTTTCAGTCTCCCTGCTGCTTTCTCCTTATTTCTTTGATCTCTTAATGCAGGTGTGCAAGAGAGCTCAATTTTATGACCACTTTGCTTTTCTATATACATTCACACTCTTAATGACTTTATTCAGTCCTGTGTCCTAAACACCATGTTTGTAATATTGACTCACAAATGTTTATATCCTGCTAGACCTCTTTTCTTAATTACAGATTCACATATGCCTGATTGAACCTCTAACTTGATTGCATCTGTAGCTTAGTTGATTTTAATCCAAACTCTTTGGTTCTACCCCCATGCTTGCATCTCCTAGAATCTTCTCATTTCAGTATGGGAAATTGCCCAGAGATCAGCATTTTCCTGGATGTAAATTAAAGATAGTAGTCATTTCATGGAAATAGTCAAGGGCTTGTATGTAGGGGAAATAAGCACTACCTTTTGTTGTTGCTTTCTGTGGTAGATGATTTGCCAAATGGCTGCCATTATTCCCTTTCCTTTTTTTTTTTTTTAAAGATTTATTTATTTATTACACAGAGAGAGAGAGAGAGTGCATGCATGAGTAGGGGGAGGGCAGAGGGAATGTGAGACAAGCATACTCCCCACTGAACAGGGAGTCCAATACAGGACTTGATCCCAGGGCCCTGAAATCATGACCTGAGCCAAAATCTATAGTCAGACACCTGAGCCACCCAGGAGCCCCTCCTCCCTTTCCTTTAGATGTGTTCTTGAGTAGTCCCTTCCCATACCAATGTCAGACTTGGCCATGTGACTTACTGTGACCAATGGAATGTAATGTTGTGTAACATCTGAGCCCAAGCTTCAAGAGGCTTTGCAAATGGCTTCATTCTCATGGATTACTTCTTTAGGAGAACCATGTGAAAAGCTTGGTCTAGTTGACTAGAAAGTAAGACATACAGCAGAGATGAACCTTCTTAGCTAAAGCTCTTAAATCAATCAACTGCCAGATGTATGATTGAAGGCATCTTTGAATCTCTAGCCATAGTTGAGTCACTTGATGATTGCAGTCATATATGTGTGACCCCAGGCTAGGCAAATAGAAGAACTTCCCAGCTGACCCCAAGCCAAATGGCTGACCCACAGAACTGAAAACATGAAATAGTTTTGTATTAAGCACCAAGTTTTGGAGTGGCTTGTTATGCGTCAAAAGATAATTAGAATATGGGATTCCAAGCATTCTTCTTATCCTTAGCATCATACATGGCACAGTACAGGTTTGGAAAATTTTGGAGGATATGTTCACTTGGATATTATCTCCTCGGTCTGTGCTATGGGAGCTGAGCTATATTTTTGTTCAAAGAAAATTCATTTCATTATCTTCCTGTTCCCCCTATGTTCCCCCTATGATTTAATAAAGACTGCAAAGTTGCTTCCTATACCAATTGGGTCCATCTTCCAAAACACCAGACTGTGAACTTCCTAGTGCCAGTGTATCAAAAAAAGTCCCTTAGAGTCAGTGTGGGGTGGTAGTGGGACCAGAGGGAGAGAGTCCAGCAAACTGCACAGAGTCTGGTAAATCAGATTCAACTTCTTTCCTTGGAGAAAGGTCATAAGACCTTTCTTACCGATGATATCTTCCTCCTTTCTAGGTACTTTTATAGTTCCCATACTTCCCTTCTAGGTGTTGGACTGATTTCTCTACATCGTTCATTCATTCTATAAGCAGCTATTGAGATCCTCCTTAGGGTAAGTCCCTATAGGCCAAACATCATAGAGATAAAAGACTTAATTTCAACACCAATAAGTTGACAACTAATAAGATTAGTTGAGATTGTCTGATTAGTAGAGCAAAAAGATGCATGGAGTATATTGGAGATATCAGAAGAGAGCAGTTAACTAAGACTGGCAGTGGGTAGTCAAGAAATGTTCCCAAAGGTGATAGAACCCGGGGGAATCCAGAATGAAATGGGAAAAAGGGTGAAAGTTCTTCACCCAGAAGGAGATCCTTGATTGATGGGGAAGACACACACTGCAAATATGTAACAACATGGAGAGGTCAGGGTCCCAGTCTCAGCCTCTGGCCACATGTCTTTTGCAGCAGACTTTGCCCATGCCCTTGTGTGGAGCTGTGGTCTGTTGGCTCTGTTTGGTGGCAGTATTCCATTGTAGGGCAATGTGCAATTTCTTATTGGCAGACATCCTGTTGTTTCACATTTAGATATGCTATAGGCAGTGCTGGGATCAACACATTTGAGCATATCGCTTGGTGCATGTATACACATATTTCTGTGATGAATATACCAGGACTGGACTAAATATGTTCAGTTCTAGTAGATACTGCCAAACAGTTTTCCAAACAAGGTTTCATTCATTCATTTATTCATTCGTTCATTCATCCATTCATTTTGTGGAGAAACAATCTAATTTCTTCAGTGCTTTAACTGGAATTATGGCAAGGGCCTCTGTCCTCCAATGGTCTCAGAGAAGCTTCTCACCAGCCCCCAAATCAGCCTCGTGAGCATGGGCAGGCCCTGTGAAGAGTGAGAAGGAATGTGGAAGGGCTTTGGAGCCAGAAAGGTCTGGCATTGAATGCTGCTTTTGTCACTGACTCTATGTGGGGCCTGAGGAATTCACATCATTCTCCCAAGGCTGCTTCCTCATGATGGGGTTAGGGTTAACCATGCCCTAACAGGCTCATTGGGCTGTTGAAAAGAGTTAAATGAAGTCATGTGTACCAGGAGCCTGGCAGAGCACCTAGCACAAGCTGAGTGTGCAGTGAATGGCCACTGTTAGTAATGTTGTAAATGCTTTCTGCAAGTGGTGATAGAGGAGGTATGAAAGGCTTCCAGTTAAAGTCATAGGCTGGCCAGCAGTCAAAGCTGCTGTCATAAAGGTCATACACTATAACTCAGGTACTTGAATTGGGAAAGTCTCTGAAGTTTTCCTTCAAAGCCCAGTCCTATTTCACACCAAGTTCTAAGACATTTCTGTTTGTGTTCTCCTGGTTCACAAAGGATTCATAGAAGGCATGGTGATGTGGTGGTGGTGATGGTGGGGAGGGGTCTGCCACCCACTGACATTTAAACAACAGTGAACAACTTTAGCTGGAAGTTGGCAAAAGGGAAAAGACAAAAAAAAAAAAAGAAAAAGAAAGAAAGAAAGGAAGGAAGGAAGGAAGGAAGGAAGGAAGGAAGGAAGGAAACACACATGCCCATAGCCCATGGCCATGCATCTTCTTCTTCAAATACACCCAGTACAGCCATGTTGGTTGGGTAGAAAATCTTAAAAATGCTGTGCAGCCCCTTGGCTTCAGGGCATCCTTGGGCTGGCTGTGTCCATGGTTTTCCTGGTGTTTTGCCCATCAGACTCCATGTCCCCCTTGGTGCTTCGTCTCACACATCTTGTGCTTGTGCCAGGCTCTGATCTTATGATCCCTCTGTAAAACCCGTTGGGGTTTGTCCTTTGTCTCCTCTCACAACATCTAAGAATCTCCTGGTGAAACACCACCTACAGGCTGTCCTGATTCTCCAGTCAGGCCAGGTCATCAGACAGGCTGCTGAGAAAAGCAACAGTCATTTCTCAGTCTGTATAGGGGAGGGATGGTGACCCTCACTGACAGAAATGTCCAGGAGCAACACATCATGGTAACCTAGAGAGATGATCCGTGGTCACAGGGAAGCATGCTGTCGTGTTTAAGGTGGGATGCTAGAAGGCAGGGAATGCTTCCACTACATAAAAGTAAAAAGAGATAAGAAGGTTTGAATCAAAGAAACAATTTTCTATTATTTGGCTTCTACCTGGTCATATTTGACCTTACAGAGGTATCATGGTCTCTAGTCACAATTTCAGAAACTGTGGGCTTCTCCATGGTCTGGGAGCTGCAGGAGGAGCTGACTGCCAGGCAAAGTGCTCCTATAGCTTGCATCAGACTGCAACTATGTGTTCACATGCCTGAGTGTGAGACATCTGATATATGGGGCCCTCTTCCTGCAGGATCTTTGGATCCTGAAGGAACAAGTCTCGGATATATCAGGAGATGCAGCAGAAGATGATAGGTATGAAGACTGGGTTGGGGACAGGTTGGCAAGGGTCCCTTTATGAGGAAACCTCAGGGCACAGGCTGAGGGTGGACGTGCTGTGAAATACAGAAGCCCATGTTCCCTCATTAGCTGTATTCAATATCCAGGGCTAGAGGTGAAGTATATTTTCAAAGAGGTGAACAAGTTAATCAAAGCAATTGACTTCTGCTCCTTGGCAGCAAGCAGGATACTGTGCCAGGAAAAATAGCACTGACTGCAGGGGACAGGAAGAATTACAAAGGTGGTTGAGCCTTCTCATGGAACTGAGATAGGAAGCCTATAGGCCTTTGCTGCCTACACCATACTTGGGTATAGGTGTTCTGCTTCGCTTCTATGACTGGCGTTTGTAGGCATACCAGAGCACAGCCTGTCTCCATGGCTGAAATACAAGCTGAAGCCAGGGCACTCATACAAGGGGGTGTTTCAGCTGGGTTGGGGTAAGGGTGTCCCAGACTTTGTGTTTTTTTGAGAAGAACATTGAAAAATAGAGTGAAAGGAATTCCAACTGTTAATTTTGTCATAGGTCATTTCAAGAAAACCGACTATTTCTAACTATAGCTAATCATTTCTTCAAAGAAAGGGCATTTTTTAACCCCAAGAGAAAGGAAACAATATCTCAGAATAAAGGATACTGTTTTTATTGACTAAACAGACTAAATTTCTGATTTTTGTGTTTTTCAAAAAATTTCTCCAAAGGTCACTGCAAAGTTCATTCTGAACCAGGACAGCTAAGACAATTTTAGGCTGTCCCAGATTCCAACTTCCTGGCCTCAGAAAATTTACCTATCTCTGGGCCTTCACCTCTCTGAGTGTCTTAGAATTGACTAGAGAAATTGAAGCAACAGGATGTGTGTGTGTGTATATATGTGTGTGTGTTCATGCTTGCGTCTATGTGCACACATACAAATGTATACCAAAGGCGGTCTGCTGGTAGAATCCTGTCTTGCTTGAAATTCCATCTTTGTTCCAGTAATGCCTTTAACTGATTTGATAAGGCCCACCCACACCATGGAGGCAATGTGCTTTACTCAAAGCCCACCAATTTAAATACTAATTGCAGAAAACAGAAAAAAACCTTCAGAGAAACACCTAGAGTAATGTTTGATCAAATGGCCTAGCCAAGTTGACATGCAGCATTAACCATCACACTCAATCTTCTTAACTTAAAAATGAAAATAATGATCCTTTTCACATAGATTGGTTAACAGGACTTGATAAAATGGCACATACAGGCTGCACCAGAAAGCCTGACCTGGCCTCTGAGGCCCAGCTGCCTGTGCTGTCCCTTCTCCAGACTTGTTGAACCCCTGCAGACAGGCACTGGACTCAGGTCTGGAAGGTGGGATTGTGTCTTCCTCTTGATAAGCCCTCCCAGAGGCCTGGCCCAAGTATCTCAGCATGCTGTGAGCCATGACTGCCCAGCTTCTTTCCCAGATGCCCCACTCCTCTCTACCAGCACAGACCTGGGCACACAGTCAGTATGTGGGGAGTGGCTGAAGAACTGGATGAGTGATGGAATTTTGGGAATCCATCTGGGGCTTTACAAGAGCCAGACTCTTCCTTTGCACCCACCTGTTGGTGCTTACTCCTGCCTTCACTGCCGTCTAGTGGGACCTGTGCTCGGTGTTCTGAGCAATCATATTCACCTCTCCGGGGCCCCCTCCCCTTGGTCCCACAGCAGCCCCTGTCACTTAAAGACACCAGGTGTCTGCCCCAGTTGACCCTCCATAGCCACCCCCAACTTCAGGAGTCCCATCCAGACTCTTGTCTAAATGCCTCACAGAGGCATGGCATCCTGATTCATCTCAGGGGAACTTCCCCTGTTCCCCAGAATCTCCAGGATCCTCTTCATGTTCCAAGACAGTTGCTTTGTGTTGGCCAATAACATGGCTTTCCGCTTTACCAGGATATTTTTTCCCACCAGGCACCTGGCGCCACAGCACCCTGAACCCTCTCTCCATCTTCACCAAGTGTCCATATCTCACTGGAAAAAAAGGGAACAGATGACTTCATTTCTTTCTGTCACTCTCTCCTAGAGCCCTAAATATTGGCGAGTATCCACCCTTCCCCCTCCATCTAGGGATAAGCAGTATCAGGTTTAAGGCAATCCCCTTCCTTCCCTTCCCAACTGGTGCTTTTTGTCTTGCTGAGCATGGTCTGATGAAAAAGAGAATGTCTATTGTTTTGGACAAGGAGAGTCCAGGGAAGGTCTGGAGTGTGGAAGAGAGGGGATCCAGAGTGACCTGGTAGAGAGAGTGGCCACTATGCCTTCTGAGCCAACAGCCAGAGTCCACCCCATTTCTATAGATGGGAAAATGGACCCAGAAGGGGGCAGGGTGGGGGTGCCCAGGCCCAATGCCTCTGCCACTGGAGGACCCCACAGTATTGCTATAGTTCCTGTGCACAGTGATTGTGGAACACATCTCATGCAACTGTAGTCTGTTAGCAAACCTGTGACCGCCATGTCCTGGGCCCCCAGTTCTGGGCCAGGCACCTAGTAGACCACCATAACTGTCTTTAGACAACAAAGACTGTATTCAGATGGCTGATTCACATGTATCTCCATGTCATGATGACAGCTTTTTGAGGCAGGGGCTGAGTCATGTTCCCCCCAGTGTTCTTAGTCTGGCACATATTGAACCCAATAAGTTGCTCCGATGTCACCATAGCTCTTCTGGGACAAGAAAATTGAATCCAACCAGGGCAGAATAGTCAGCCTGTAGACGTGAATCATGCAGGAGGTGGCTGGAGGACCTTGAGACCTACTGTGCACTGAAGGGCAGACTTAGCTAGTTTTTCTGGAAAAATCTTTCCTGATGGCTTGCTTGTCATTCCCATGGCAGTTCTTGTGGTCAGCTCTGGGCATGGGGTGCAGTCTCCTGACACCTGCTAGGGTGGGAAGAAGTGCTCGTGTTTCAAACCTTCAACCCAGCAGGTCACTGAGTCACTAATGTGATTCTCATTTGAAAACTTGATGGTGTCTTCTTTCACGTCTGATGGCCACTAATGGCTGTTTGATGATACTACCCCTGATAACCCTGTCTTCTACCCTCCCTTCATTTTTTTTTTAATTTTTAAAATTTTTTTATAAACATATATTTTTATCCCCAGGGGTACAGGTCTGTGAATCGCCAGGTTTACACACTTCACAGCACTCACCATAGCACATACCCTCCCCAATATCCATAACCCCACCCCCCTCTCCCAACCCCCTCCCCCCATCAACCCTCAGTTTGTTTTGTGAGATTAAGAGTCACTTATGGTTTGTCTCCCTCCCAATCCCATCTTGCTTCATTTACTCTTCTCCTACCCCCTTAACCCCCCATGTTGCATCTCCTCTCCCTCATATCAGGGAGATCATATGATAGTTGTCTTTCTCCGATTGACTTATTTCACTAAGCATGATACCCTCTAGTTCCATCCACATCATAGCAAATGGCAAGATTTCATTTCTTTTTGATGGCTGCATAGTATTCCATTGTGTATATACACCACATCTTCTTTATCCATTCATCTGTTGATGGACATCTAGGTTCTTTCCATAGTTTGGCTATTGTAGACATTGCTGCTATAAACATTCGGGTGCACGTGCCCCTTTGGATCACTAAGTTTGTATCTTTGGGGTAAATAGCCAGTAGTGCAATTGCTGGGTCATAGGATAGTTCTATTTTCAACATTTTGAGGAACCTCCATGCTGTTTTCCAGAGTGGTTGCACCAGCTTGCATTCCCACCAACAGTGTAGGAGGGTTCCCCTTTCTCCGCATCCTCGCCAGCATCTGTCATTTCCTGACTTGTTAATTTTAGCCATTCTGACTGGTGTGAGGTGGTATCTCATTGTGGTTTTGGTTTGTATTTCCCTGATGCCGAGTGATATGGAGCACTTTTTCATGTGTCTGTTGGCCATCTGGATGTCTTCTTTGCAGAAATGTCTGTTCATGTCTTCTGTCCATTTCTTGATTGGATTATTTGTTCTTTGGGTGTTGAGTTTGCTAAGTTCCTTATAGATTTGGACACTAGCCCTTTATCTGATATGTCGTTTGCAAATATCTTCTCCCATTCTGTCAATTGTCTTTTGGTTTTGTTAACTGTTCCCTTTGCTGTGCAAAAGCTTTTGATCTTGATGAAATCCCAATAGTTCATTTTTGCCCTTGCTTCCCTTGCCTTTGGCAATGTTCCTAGGAAGATGTTGCTGTGGCTGAGGTCGAAGAGGTTGCTGACTGTGTTCTCCTCAAGGATTTTGATGGATTCCTTTCTCACATTGAGGTCCTTCATCCATTTTGAGTCTATTTTCGTGTGTGGTGTAAGGAAATGATCCAATTTCATTTTTCTGCATTTGGCTGTCCAATTTTCCCAACACCATTTATTGAAGAGGCTGTCTTTTTTCCATTGGACATTCTTTTCTGCTTTGTCGAAGATGAGTTGACCATAGAGTTGAGGGTCTATTTCTGGGCTCTCTATTCTGTTCCATTGATCAATGTGTCTGTTTTTGTGCCAATACCATGCTGTCTTGATGATGACAGCTTTGTAATAGAGCTTGAAATCCGGAATTGTGATGCCACCGACTTTGGCTTTCTTTTTCAATATTCCTTTGGCTATTCAAGGTCTTTTCTGGTTCCATATAAATTTTAGGATTATTTGTTCCATTTCTTTGAAAAAAATGGTGGTACTTTGATAGGAATTGCATTAAATGTGTAGATTGCTTTAGGTAGCATAGACATTTTCACAATATTTATTCTTCCAATCCAGGAGCAAGGAACATTTTTCCATTTCTTTGTGTCTTCCTCAATTTCTTTCATGAGTACTTTATAGTTTTCTGTGTATAGATTCTTAGTCTCTTTGGTTAGGTTTATTCCTAGGTATCTTATAGTTTTGGGTGCAATTGTAAATGGGATGGACTCCTTAATTTCTCTTTCTTCTGTCTTGTTGTAGAGAAATGGAACTGATTTTAGTGCATTGATTTTATATCCTGACACTTTACTGAATTCCTGTACAAGTTCTAGCAGTTTTGGACTGGAATCTTTTGGGTTTTCCACATATAGTATCATATCATCTGCGAAGAGTGATAGTTTGACTTCTTCTTTGCCGATTTGGATGCCTTTAATTTCCTTTTGTTGTTTGATTGCTGAGGCTAGGACTTCTAGTACTATGTTGAATAGCAGTGGTGATAATGGACATAATGGACATTTCCTGACCTTAGTGGAAAAGCTTTCAGTTTTTCTCCATTGAGAATGATATTTGCGGTGGGTTTTTCATAGATGGCTTTGATAATATTGAGGTATGTGCCCTCTATCCCTACACTTTGAAGAGTTTTGATCAGGAAGGGATGCTGTACTTTGTCAAATGCATTTTCAGCATCTATGGAGAGTATCATATGGTTCTTGTTCTTTCTTTTATTAATGTGTTGTATCACATTGATTGATTTGTGGATGTTGAACCAACCTTGCAGCCCTGGAATAAATCCCACTTGGTCGTGGTGAATAATCCTTTAAATGTACTGTTGAATCCTATTGGCTAGTATTTTGGCGAGAATTTTTGCATCTGTGTTCATCAAGGATATTGGTCTGTAGTTCTCTTTTTTGATGGGATCCTTGTCTGGTTTTGGGATCAAGGTGATGCTGGCCTCATAAAATGAGTTTGGAAGTTTTCCTTCCATTTCTATTTTTTGGAACAGTTTCAGGAGAATAGGAATTAGTTCTTCTTTAAATGTTTGGTAGAATTCCCCCGGGAAGCTGTCTGGCCCTGGGCTTTTGTTTGTTTGGAGATTTTTGATGACTGTTTCAATCTCCTTACTGGTTATGGGCCTGTTCAGGCTTTCTATTTCTTCGTGGTTCAGTTGTGGTAGTTTATATGTCTCTAGGAATGCATGCATTTCTTCCAGATTGTCAAATTTGTTGGCGTAGATTTGCTCATAGTATGTTCTTATAATTGTTTGTATTTCTTTGATGTTGGTTGTGATCTCTCCTCTTTCATTCATGATTTTATTTAATTGGGTCCTTTCTCTTTTCTTTTTGGTAAGTCTGGCCAGGGGTTTATCAATCTTATTAATTCTTTCAAAGGAATAGCTCCTAGTTCCGTTGATTTGTTTTATTGTTTTTTTGGTTTCTATTTCACTGATTTCTGCTCTGATCTTTATGATTTCTCTTCTCCTGCTGGGTTTAGGCTTTCTTTGTTGTTTTTACTCCATCTCCTTTAGGTGTAGGTTTAGGTTGTGTATTTGAGACCTTTCTTGTTTCTTGAGAAAGGCTTGTATCGCTATATATTTTCCTCTCAGGACTGCCTTTGTTGTGTCCCACAGATTTTGAACCGTTGTGTTTTCATTATCATTTGTTTCCATGAGTTGTTTCAATTCTTCTTTAATTTCCTGGTTGACCCATTCGTTCTTTAGAAGGATGCTGTTTAGTCTTCATATATTTGGGTTCTTTCCAAATTTCCTCTTGTGATTGAGTTCTAGCTTCAGATCATTGTGGTCTGAAAATATGCAGGGAATGATCCCAATCTTTTGATACCGGTTGAGACCTGATTTAGGACCGAGGATGTGATCTATTCTGGAGAATGTTCCATGTGCACTAGAGAAGAATGTGTATTCTGTTGCTTTGGGGTGAATTGTTCTGAATATATCTGTGATGTCCATCTGGTCCAGTGTGTCATTCAAGGCCTTTATTTCCTTGTTGATCTTTTGCTTGGATGATCAGTCCATTTCAGTGAGGGGAGTGTTAAAGTCCCCTACTGTTATTGTATTATTGTTGATGTGTTTCTTTGATTCTGTTATTAATTGGTTTATATAGTTGGCTGCTCCCACGTTAGGGGCATAGATATTTAAAATTGCTAGATCTTCTTGTTGGACAGATCCTTTGAGTATGATATAGTGTCCTTCCTCATCTCTTCTTACAGTCTTTGGCTTAAAATATATTTGATCTGATATAAGGATTGCCACTCCTGCTTTCTTCTGATGTCCATTAGTAAATTCTTTTCCACCCCCTCACCTTAAATCTGGAGGTGTCTTTGGGTTTAAAATGAGTTTCTTGTAGGCAGCATATTGATGGGTGTTGTTTTTTTATCCATTCTGATACCCTGTGTCTTTTGATTGGGGCATTTAGCCCATTTACATTCAGGGTAACTAGTGAGAGATATGAATTTAGTGCTATTGTATTGCCTGTAAGGTGACTGTTATTGTATATTGTCTCTGTTCCTTTCTGATCTATTACTTTTAGGCTCTCTTTTTGCTTAGAGGACCCCTTTCAATATTTCCTGTAGAGCTGGTTTGGTGTTTCCAAATTCTTTCAGGTTTTGTTTTTCCTGGAAGCTTTTAATCTCTCCTTCTATTTTCAATGATAGCCTAGCTGGATATAGTATTCTTGGCTGCATATTTTTCTCATTTAGTGCTCTGAATATATCATGCCAGTTCTTTCTGGCCTGCCTGGTCTCTGTGGATAAGTCTGCTGCCAATCTAATATTTTTTACCATTGTAAGTTACAGACCTCTTGTCCCAGGCTGTTTTCAGGATTTTCTCTTTGTCACTAAGACTTGTAAATTTTTCTATTAGGTGATGGGGTGTGGACCTATTCTTATTGATTTTGAGGGGAGTTCTCTGAACCTCCTGGATTTTGATGCTTGTTCCCTTTGCCATATTGGGGAAATTCTCTCCAATAATTCTCTCCAATATACCTTCTGCTCCCCTCTCTCTTTCTTCTTCTTCTGGAATCCCAATTATTTTAATGTTGTTTCGTCTTATGGTGTCACTTATCTCTCGAATTCTCCTCTCGTGGTCCAGTAGCTGTTTGTCCCTCTTTTGCCCAGCTTCTTTATTCTCTGTCATTTGGTCTTCTATATCGCTAATTCTTTCTTCTGCCTCATTTATCCTAGCAGCGAGAGCCTCCATTTTTTATTGTACCTCATTAATAGCTTTTTTGATTTCAACTTGGTTAGATTTTAGTTCTTTTATTTCTCCAGAAAGGGCTTTTATATCTCCCAAGAGGGTTTCTCTAATATCTTCCATGCCTTTTTCGAGCCCGTCTAGAACCTTGAGAATCGTCATTCTGAACTCTAGATCTGACATATTACCAATGTCTGTATTGATTAGGTCCCTAGCCTTTGGTACTGCCTCTTGTTCTTTATTTTTTGTGGTGAATTTTTCTGCCTTGTCATTTTGTCCAGATAAGAGTATATGAAGGAGCAAGTAAAATACTAAAAGGGTGGCAATAACCCCAGGAAAATATGGTTTAACCAAATCAAAAGAGATCCCAAATCGTGAGGGCGGAGAAAGGGGATAAAAAGAAGTTCCGAAAGAAAAAAAAAACCAAACCAGAAACAATTAAAAAAAAGAAAACGAATAAAGAAAAAATATAAAAAAGAAAAAATATATATATTAGATAAACTAGTTAAAAAATGTTAAAAAAGAAAAAGGTAAAAGTTAAAAAAAATTGGCAGAAGAAGAGAAAAAAAATCGAAAAAGAAAAAAAAATTAAATTAACTTCAAGGCTAAAGAATCATGGGGAGAAAGCCATGAGTTCCCTGCTTTGCTTTCTCCTCCTCTGGAATTCCGCTGCTCTCCTTGGTATTGAACCTGCACTCCTTGGTAGGTGACCTTGGTCCTGGCTGGATTTCTTTTTGATCTTCTGGGGGAGGAGCCTGTTGTAGTGATTCTCAAGTGTCTTTACCCCAGGCAGAATTGCAGTCCCCTTACCAGGGCCTGGGCTGAGTAATCCGCTCGGGTTTGCTTTCGGGAGCTTTTGTTCCCTGAGCGCTTTCCGTAGAGTTCCAGAGGACGGGAATGAAGATGGCGGCCTCCCAGTCTCTGGCCCAGAGGAACCGAGAGCTCAGGGCCCCACTCCTTAGTGCGCCCTCAGAGAACAGCACCCAATTACTCCTGTCACCCTGGCCTCTGGCCGTGCTCCTAGCTGACCGAGCCTGCGACCGGTTCAAGGTAATCCCAAGCTGAGAGCTCACTCCTCAGCTCCGTCTCTGTAGCCGGCTTCCCCGTTCTAATACCTGCAACTCTGCAACACTCAGACACCCCCGATCCTTCTTTGACCCTGCGGGACCTGATGCCACGCTGCCTCGGGTGGGCTTCACCCGGTTAAGCCTCTGGAGCAATGTCCCTCAGCGGAACAGACTTTTAAAAGTCTTGATTTTGTGCTCCACTGCTCCGCCGCTTGCCGGGAGCCAGCCCCTTCCCACACGGTCTATCTTCCAGTCGCTTTGGATTCACTTCTCTGCCAGTCCTACCTTTCAGAAAGTGGTTGATTTTCTGTTTCTAGAATTGCTGTTCTTCTTCTCTTCGATCTCCCGTTGGATTTGTAGGTGTTTGCAATCTTTAGATAAGCTATCTAGCCTATCTGCTGCTACCTGAAGTAGTCTCAGCCTTCTACTTCTCTGCCATCTTGACTCCTCCTCCTACCCTCCCTTCTGTAGAGGAGAAGCAATCTACCCAGGGGCAACCAGGTAGATTCGGGGCAGGATCCCAGAAACTGCCCACCCAAGCTAGGCCTCAAGTCAGCTGACATTCTCCAGTAAGCCCCCTGTTCTTGTCCTGCCACCGAGAAGGACCACTGAGCCTGAGTGGGAGCGACACCTGTCCAGGCATTGCTCAGTTCTGCCATGTCTTCTAACACTCCCACCCCCTCGGTTCCAAGCCTGCCCCTTTGGTGGTCCCTGTGCACCTAAGGAAGCTCTCAAGCCTCACAGCCTGGAACCTGGTTTTTAGAGTTGTTGGGTTTCCCTGCTCTGGCCATTAGCCCATCTTTAGTGTGCTAGCCTAAAGCAGGCAGTGGTTCTCATGCTGGAGCTGCCTCAAAATTACCCAGAGGTTCTGATTTAGGATGTCTTGCTTCACACCAGACATTGATTTTTCCATAGCATTCATTTCATGTCCCTAAATGTAAGATCTGTGAGAGTAGAGATCCCCTATTCACTGTGGCAGCTCAGGAGAGGGCTTGACACCATTTGGCATTTTTCATAAACAGATGTTCTTAAGATGACCATAGCTACCTGCAGGGACAACTTGAGGGAATCAGGTCCTAGAGATGGGCTGGACATGGCCACAGGGATCTCCTGAAATGAGCTGGCAGAGGCCTGACGTTCAGGCCCATAGAAACTGCTGCCAGCTCAGAAGCAGAGAGTCAGGCAGGCCAGATGGCAAGGGGGATATCAGGCTGGGTAGGCTGATGCCCAGGAGGACAGAGAGAATGGAGCTCACAGCCTTTCTCAAGTCTGCACCCTCCCTGAAGGCCCCCACTGCTTAGAACCCCTTCCTCTTCCTTTCAAACTCTAGATTTCATGGGTGTGGTGGTGGGACAAGCAGCCCCTGATCAGATGGTGGAGCAGACAGAGGCCTTCTACTTGATGGCTGCTCCTGGAGACCCCCTTGTCATGGCTGCTGGGCTGGGCTGAACTGAATGCAGGACATCACCCAGCCTGCACTGACCTCAAGGCCCCTCCACAGAGGGAGAGGAAGAGAAGTGTTCACTGTGGGGAGTCTGTCTTCCCTGTTGGCCAGAGCTGGGGCTGAGGGCACTTTTCCACAGCACATAGGCAGTTGCTGCGTGGTATTTACATGGACCCCACAGGCCCATTGTTCCCTCTCTTTGGAGCTGTGGCCTGTCTGATGGTCACCTTTGTTTTCCCCTGACCACTGTGGCCACCACCCTGACCCTCCTTTTACTTTTTCTCCTTAAGCATGGAAACAGCCTCTCATTTGTGTCCCCAGTGCATAACTGACACTGTGACCAACATTTCAAAAGACTTCTCTGAGGCTTGGGCCTGGCCAGGGAATTATAACACAGTAGAGGAAAGGGTCACACTGTGCACAGAATATCCAAGAAAGGACACATGGGTCCTGTGTAGCCTGGGTTGGGGGGAGGAGGAAAGGGAAACTTGCTTTTTGGTCTAAACTATTTGAACTGTGCACTTTGGATTTGAACCATATGCATGTATCTTTTTTTCCAACTCCACCAATCAATCAAATAAGCAAACAATAAACAAACAGGCACTACTGTTTCTATTATCTAGAAGCCCTTCATGGGGGGTCTTCCCATGTCCCCAGGTCACCATCATAGAGAGTCCTCATGGGTCCAGTTTTCCTTCCTGAGTCTCCAGAACACTCATGAAGTGTCCAGCTGGCAGAAAGAGAAAACCAAGGCACCCCATCCTATCCTCTCTCATATGTACCCTGCTCTGCCCCTAACATTTCCTCAACCCCTGGGCAGATGGCTTCACCACTATGCAGTATACCTCTTATTTCTCCATCACTTCCTCTTTAGAAGAGGATTTATGTGTTACTCGTGTAACCACAAGTCCCACTGAAGAGTTTGCTTCTGCTTGCAGAGGCCCACGGCCGAAAGCCAACTGAAGACAGTGCTGGAAGCATCAAGGTTGTAGTTGTCCACACATTATAAGGAGTTGAGGAGGTGGGGGTACTCTGGAGACCTCAGTGTGCAACCAGCTCATTTGACTAAGGAAGACACTGAGGGTCAGAGAGGAGAAGGGACTCAAACTTGCCTTCCACTTCACCCAGAGCTCTGATGGCTGTGTCGTAGATGGGGCTCTGAACCTGTCCTCCCAGTCTTCTGGTTTCACCTCCAACTTTACTTCTTGTTGAACCTGGAGTGTGGTCCCCTCAGCACAAGTTACTGCAGAGTATTCTTGGGGCAGGTGGGGAGAGGACAAGATCAAAGTACGACCCAAGTGGAGATGTGACAGTTGGGAGGTACCACAGTCTTGAAGACATGGATTGTGGGAAATTGTGGAGGAGGAGTGAGTCCCTCCCCAGAGGGAACCCTGTGCTGGGGTTTGTGGTGGGTGCCCACACTGCAGGTGCAGAAGCGAGGGCTCTTTGAAGTGGGGGGCTGGAGCTGACAGCTGGCCTCACAGGCTTGCCAGCAGCAGCCCTCAGAGGAAGCCTGCAGTGCTGTAAGAAACGGGGCTCAGCCAGAGAGTCTGGAAGGCATGCTGGCAGTCCTTGCCAAGGCTGAAATACTGCACATTCTGTTATGGGTCTGGGTGACGGTCTTTGAATCAAGGGTGATGACCACCGAAGAAGCATCCTGGGACATCATCCATCCATCTGTTTCTTTTTGGCTTTTCTGTGTCCCTTTGGGGCAGTGTTCTTAATCATGGGTGTTTTTGGAATCACCCATGGAGTTGTTTCCCCAGCACTGCCCTGCTGAAACCTACTTCAGGGGTTCTGATGCTGGAGTCGAGGTGACAATTTTGAAATTTTCCCTGGGTGATTCAAGTGTGTGACCCAACAATCCTCAAATCTGTCTCCTCCACACATGTCAGCAGCTGGGGGGCAGGGCTGAGTAGGGCTGAGTGCTGGCTCAGGGCTCAGGATTCAGAATCTCCTTTTATCCCCACACCTCCCGCCAGAGCTCCAGCGGCTCCCAAGGTCCCACTTGAGCCTGTTGCGTTCACCTCCAACACACTCTTCTCATTTCTGTGTTCACCCTTTTGTCTGTGACATTCTTCCAGCTGCAAAGCCTGCTGCTTTTCATCCTAGGGAAGCCTCCCTGGTGACTTCATCTGATCCTCTGACTTCCTGCTACTTCAACAAACTATGCCCTTGGGTGGACATTTGCCACATCCTCCTTCACAGTTAAGTCAGGTGACTCTCGCCTCTTTTCAGGTCCTGCTTTCATTTCCTAGAACACCTAGTCAAAGTGTTACATTTATTGAGCAAATGAAATAGAAAAAATGAAAATGAATACAGGCAGAAAGAAGGAATAAATTAAAGCAGGAATAAATGATTGCAGGCCCCCCCCAAAAGAGCCACGCTTGTAACTGCCTTCCTAAGCCCCTTCTCTCTTCATGAAGTGGTTGAAACTGGGGGGTGGGGGTTCACTCATTTGATTTATTTGACCTGCTCAGTGCTTACTGACTGACTGTAGCCAACTCAGATAGGCCTCTTGAAGCCCCTCATTTTGCCATGTTGGCCCCCCTCTGTTGCTCAGTAGTTGTCCCCCTTCTATACCCAAGCGTTTTCTGCTCTTGGGGCACTTGGGGTGACATTCTCAGGCCTGAGGCTCCACAGCCAGATTATCAACGACTCCTGCCTGCTTTTTCCAGTCGGCTGTTGCCTGTGCTAGCAGAGCTATTTATACTTTGTCAGTCAGCTGCCTTGGAACAGTGCATAGTAAGCGGTTTTGTCCCTTGGCTGACTTCTCTGCATGCTGTGTGGTGGAAGGGATTCTGAGAGGAGTGGGGTTGACAGGGCCCTGGGGGCGGTGGCTGGCACCTGGATTTGTAAAGCTGTAGATGTGCTGGCATCTCACTCTCCAGAAAGTCAGGTTTTCCACCTAAATTCTGTGTGTTCCTTAACAGATTCATCTTGAGTCATTTCACTGGGGTGATTACAAGGACCTTGGAATTGGAGTATCCCTGGGTTATCCTAACTGGGTAGTGAGCTAGGTGAAAACCTGGCAGTGGGAAGAACCTGGTGGCTTTGTCAACTCCATGACCTGAGGTTAGATGTTAGCTGTTCAAATGTGCTGCCCACCATCTTTGTCACTCCCATCCCTGTCCCCACGGCCATTTCTGCTGCCACCAAATGCTGTCATCACCATGTCAGTACCCATCCCAACTCCCACTGCCATCACTGTTACCACCATCATCAATAGCCCATCTCAACTGCAAGCCTGGCAAGTCACCACCCCAATACCAGCACAATTATCACCCCACCCTCATGTCCCTGTCCCCTCAGCTGTCCTTAGCACTAGTCCTCCATGACTAGCACTTGCCTAAAGAGCTGACAGACCCCTTTCCTATACTACACACCTGCTTAGGATCCATTCTCCTTTCTAAACTGCTCTTGAGGTGTATTTAAAGCCAATGTGATTTGTATAGGATGGTAGGAGTGAAGGTTGCTGGGGTAGAATGACACTGGAATGGTATATTGGCCCTAGACAATGGGGTACCTTGAATGCTGCACTTGTCAGGGTAAGCTTGATATCCAGGTTGTGTTTTTGAATCCAGAGCAGAAAGTTTCTGAGCAGAAACTTACAGGAAAACCCCAAGAACCATAGAAGATTGAGGGTCAATATTCATTCACCCAATGACCACTTATTAGATGTCTAGGAAGGAACAACATTTTTATCTAATGGAGGCCTGGACACAGAAAGGCAGACACAGTATTAGAACAGACTGCAGAGGAGGTGACATTTGGGTGAGAAGGAGCCAGTCATTTGAGGATCAGAGAGATATTTGCATATGCAAATGCCATGTGATGGGAAAGAATTTGGCTTACTTGAGGAATAGGGAGGAAGTGATGTGCCTCTGTGAGCCACTGCTTCCTTGTTTACTAAAGGGTGAAACCATACAACCCACATATAGTTATTATTAGGGTTACATTGGATAATGTGTTCTTGGCACACGTTATCATACTTAACACAGAGTAAACATTGCATATGACACTACGCCTTTTAGAAACCTTTACCTCTGCCTCCTTCACCTCCTCCAGCAGTTTGTGGCTGGTAAGAGGGAGGTCATGACTTTTCTGAAGTAGTTGAGTGTGCACTAGGAAAACACATGATGGCAGGTGAAAAGCAGATTAGTAAAGTCTAATTTTTATGAGTAACAGTGAGAAGTCATGTTGAGGTGGGGAGGCCAACACTGCTAGATAAACAGGATATATGAATCTGTATTCATGCCCTACCAGATCTAACTAAGGAAAATGTACCTCTTGGATATTCACTAACTGTTACCTAAAACATTATGTTTATCTCTTAGAGAATTTTTTTTTTTCTGTTCTAAGAATGAGGAATTTGGTATTCCTGGCCACCAAGCTCCAAGGGAAACAAAATAGGATCTCTGCCTTTCAAAATAAGGCCTCATGTTTTAATTCTTCCTATTTAGCATATAGATCCCTGAGTTCACCTTCTACAGGTAACAGAGAACCCTGCCCTTTGGGTACTAACTACTGAACTTACGTTTGAATTATTTGTGCCCACGATGATTTATATTCTAGAGCAGTTCTTTTAGGACCAAATACCAGAATGGTACACCAAGTGAACTGGGCAGAGTGTGAGAACCAACAACCATTTACTTCCTAACAGTGCCTTCAGCTGTATTCTTTTGGCACCAATTTTGTTTGCTTAATAATCATGTAAAAGCACTCTTTTCTTCAACAAAGTAACATATTCTCTCCCAAACTTCTTGAAATGCATGGGCTTTGTGGTCTAGTTTTATATTCCATAAAGAAGCAGTGGAGAGGCTGTGATAAATGGCAGCTGACATAAGGCATCGGGTAGGGAAGTGAAGGGGGAGAAGGGAGGCTGAAGTCAGACAGAGAATTCACCACCTGGAGTGAGCAGCCATCATTTGCTTCCAGAAGGCCAGGAGGAACAAAAGCCCAATGTTTCTGGCTGTCCTAATTTTTCAAGAGAACCCAGACATCCAAATATTTATAGGATGTCTCCTGATTTCTAAAAGTGGGTAAGTAATTTGAGAGTTTTAAAAAGTCCTATGCAGGGCCACACCATGAGATCTGCAGTGAAATGTGGAGCTCTGTTCTGGAGGGTCACAGCAGAAGACTTGCCAATTTCCTCTCCAAGCTTCTCCAAGAGCTATCCACAAGGATGCAGTGTGTGAAGGGCCAGATTACTTTGGTCCTCTATAGAATTTCATTTACAAAACAGGCTTTTCTCTGCTTGGTCCAGGTGGGGGTGGCGGGGGGCAGGCCTGCCTTTGTGCCATGTTGCCTGCATCACCTTGCCTTGCTCACCATCAGGAGGACTGAAGCATGTGTTCTCTGGGATAAACTGAAAATGCCGCGGAAGTGCTCAGAGTTAGTTTAACTACAGCCAAATGTCCTCATCTATAAAATGTGTGTGCGGTGGGTGGTGCGGGCGTTTGTGAAGTCCTGTGATTGGCTCCATTTGGGTGACGTGGTTTGTCTGGATCAATCAACTGTGGCCAGTGGGTGAGGAGGGTTGAACAGGGAGGGTTCTATGTAAATTACAGAGGAGGGGCTGGCACTGGCGGGAGCCTATCCTTGAAGAAAGGAGAGGCACTGAGCAGCCACGGTCTGGAATTCCTGATAGTTAGAAACAGGCCCTGCCTGTCATGACTTGGATGTTTGTGTCCTCCCCACATTCATATGTTAAATCCATAAGCCTCAGTGGGATGGTATCCGGAGATGGGGTCTTTGCGAGGAAATTAGGGTTAGATGAGGTTGAAGAGGAAGAAGGAGTTTCCCCTTTTTCTTCTTAGATTTGATAGCTGGGTCTACGAAATAAACTTGCAATAGGCAGATTAATAAGGGAAAAGGTATACAAATATATTAATTTTTAATATATGCATGGGAGCATTACAGGAAAGAAAGTAAATACTCAAAAAAGTGGTGATACTTAAGAACTTATATAGCATCTTAATAGGGAGTGTGGGGGAGGCTGGAAGCCACCTACAGCAGAGTAAATGATTTTGGAGAAGGATACGCCTAAGGAAGGGCCCTTAGAGGAAGAGATGGGAGGTGTGATAGTCTCTGACAAAGTCTCTCTTGTTGAGGTGTAGACTTCTAGTTTCTTCTCCTATGATAAGAGTCACAGTGCTTCCCTGGTTCATACTCCCCCTCCCCCCCATCCCAACCAACTTCCTTTGGATGAGGATCTGTCCTTATATAGATAGATTTAACAGAAAGCATTTACTCTTTTTCAAATGCTTTTAGCTCAAAATAATTAATACAGCAATGTGGCTTGTTTTGGGGTGACATGTCCTGAATGCCTTCAAGATTGGGAGGATGGGGCCCCTAGATGGAGTTAGTGCCCTTACAAGAAGAGATCAGAGCTTGCTCTCTTTCCCGTTCTCCCTCTCACTGTCCCTGTGTCCACTAGCTGAGGACTCAGCTAGAACCCAGCCATCTGTAAGCCAGCAAGCCTGTCTTTACGAGAATCTGTCCATGCTGGAACCCTGATCTCTGGCCCCCTAGCCTCCAGAGCTGTGGAGTTTAAATGCAGTTTAAACCTTCCAGTGTATTTTATTTTGTTAGAGCAAGGTGAACTAGACTTGCTTGGACGTTCAGCTCTTCAACAGGAACTAACTGCTGAAAATACTCTTTTTTTTTTTTTTTTTTTTTTTAAATACTCTTTCTTAATGCGAGGCCTTGCCACTTACTGGCTCTTCTGTCTTGGGTGGGTTTTTGTTTTGTTTTGTTATTTACTTTCTGAGTGTCAGAGCTTTAATTTCTCTAGTGAAGTAACTGTATTTATCTCCTTCCTCTTTTCTTTTAATTCTCCTGGAGAACTATATGAGATAATACTTATAGAGTGCCCAGAATAGCTCTTAGCATATTAAATAGCAGCTTGCCCCAGCTCCTGTTTTAATTATTACTACCATGGATTTTGTTGACATCTTTTTCTTCTGTCCTCATGTCTTGGGGGATGATGACAGAGAGCTGGGGTTTGGGTTCTATAAATGATACCAGTGGCCACTGTAATCCACTTCTTTTCCTTGCTTTTGCCTTGTTTGCTAACTCAGTATTACTTCGGAGGAAATGTGGCATTGGTCATTGTGCCAAAGGTCCTGTAGCCCTTTGGGGAGATTGACAGCAGGGTATGCAGAACTTGGTGGAACCACATTTGACAGTGGTGGGGTGCTGTGATTGACTAGTTTCAGGAGAAGTCTTGTCCACTTGCACTGCCGGAGCAAAGCTCATGCTCTCATTCAGCCCAGGTTGGCTGAGGCCCATCTTAATATTAAGTGGGAAGAAATAATGTTTCTTGGTCACACATCAAGACTGCAGCCCCTCACTTGAACCTCTTAGTCCTGGTAGTTGTGCCCCCAGCCTGCTTGTGTCCAAGAGCCCTCCACCTGCCTTGAGAAGGCAAAGGCTGAGGGACATGGGGAATGTCCAGAGTCAAGCACCAGAAATGTCTGGGGAAGGAATTCCAAATAGGCTGAGGCCACACTGGAAAGGGGGTGACAATTTGGCTTTTACCTTAAATAATGAGCAAGGCAGTGATAGGGCATAAATGATCAACCCCCTGTCACTGGGGCTCTTTAGTCTCTGGCCTATGTCAGTTTAATACCATGCTCTGGCTTCTCAGCCCCAAACTGTCCATTGTAATTTGGACATTGTAATCCCACAAAAACTGTAATTTATTTTGTGATATCGAGGTTGGGGCTCTGCAGATCCTGGTTTTGCTTTGCCAGCTCCCGCTTGTCAGGGTCTGCCAATCAGGGCACTGTGGGGAGAACAGGCTCGTTCCTTGTGTCCTGTCAGTGCCCTGTGTCTGCTCCCCTTTCCTGAGAACATCTCCCAGCAGTGCTTGTAACAGAGCAGAGGCAATTCCTTCCTGGGCAGCCTCCATTGCCAGTGTGGAGTTTCCCGCCATCCTCATCATTCTCTTAGACTCACAACTCTACCAAATAGCACCCCTCCTTAGATCTGGGCCTCAGGTCCCCAGGACTGTCCTGTAGGCTCAGACACCAGCACCAATGGTAGAAATTAGGAAGTTCAGGTAAAGATGGAGATGCATGGAAACTCTGTGTTCTTTAGTTCCTCAGAATGCGGTGTTTGTTCTGTCATGAATTACGTTTTATGTATGAGTGGGCCTGCTTCTTGGTTCTCCATTTCCATTTGTCTCTTCCCCCTCCTCCCTCATTGTCTAATTATTTGAAACTTATAATGATTCTTAGGATCTGATAAGGTAGATCTTCTCAATTTTTCTTCTTCAGGAATATCTTTGTTATTCATACTCCTTGCTCTTCTTTCTAAACATTAGAAATAGCAGTTCAAGACACACAAACACAACACAACAAAACAAACACAAATCCTCACCACTTCTGTGTATTTTGATTGGAATGCATTGAAGATAGAAAACTTGGATTTTTTTGATTGAAGAATAATTGACAGACAATATTGTATTAATTTCAGGTGCACAACCTCATACATGTTATATAGATTATTGACTATTCCCTATTGTGTATATTACATCCCTGCATTTTATGTATTTTTAAACTGGAAGATTATACCTCTTAACCTCTTTCATCTCTTTCATCCATAACCCACTCCTGTCTTCTCTGGCAACCACCAGTTTGTTCTCTGCATCTATGAGTCTGTTTCTGTTTTGTTTGTTGTTTTGTTTTTTAGATTCCACTTTTAAGTGAACTCATATGGTGTTCAATGTAAGTGATACTAGTGGACTTTTACCTATTCCAAATCGTAAGGAAACACTTTCAGCTTGTCACTGTTATATATGATGTCTTTCTTAGTCTGAATTATTTCACTTGGCAAAGTGCCCCCTAGGTCCATGCATGGTTGTCACAAATGGCAGGATTAATAATATTCCATTGTGTGTGTGTGTGTATGTCACATCTTCTTTATTAATTCATCTATCTATGGGCATTTATGTTGCTTCCATATCTTGGTTATTGTAAATAAGGCTGTGATGAACATAGGGGTACATATCTCTTTTCAAATTAGTGTTTTCATTTCCTTTGGATAAATTCCTAGAAGTGGAGTTGCTGGACCATATAGTAGCTCGATTTTTAACTTTTAAAAGAACTTCCATACTGTTTTCTACACTGGCTGCACCAATTTACATTCCCAATGACAGTGCACAGGGTTCTTATTCTCCACATTCTCACCAACACTTGTTATTTTTGCCTTTTTGATACTAGTCATTCTGACAGGTGTGAGGTGATACCTTACCATGGTTTTGATTTGCATTTCCCTGATGGTAAGTGATGCTGAGCATCTTTTCCTGTGTCTGTTGACCATCTGGATGTTTTCTGTGAAAAAATGTCTATTCAGGTTCTCTGCCTATTTTTTTTCTTTTTTTTTTTTTCATTTATTTTCAGCATAACAGTATTCATTTTGTACCACACCCAGTGCTCCATGCAATCCGTGCCCTCTCTAATACCCACCACCTGGCCTATTTTTTAATAGGATTCTTTGTTTTTTAAATATTGTTTTATAAATTATTTATATACTTTGGATGTTAACCCCTTATTGAATATATCATTTACAAATATCTTTTCCCATTCAGTAGGTTACCTTTTTGTTTTATTGGTGGTTTCCTTCACTGTGCAAAAGACTTTTAGTTTGGTATAGTCCCATTTGTTTATATTTGTCATCCTTGCCAGAAGAGACAGAACTGAAACATAACATAAAGAGCAATGTCAAAGAGCTTACTGCTTATGTTTTCTTCAAGAAGTTTTATCATTTTGGGTTTTATATTTTAGTTTTTAATTCGATTTGAGTTTATTTTTGTATATGGACTAAGAAAGTGGTCCAGTTTCATTCTTTTGCATGTAGCTGACCAGTTTTCTCAGCATCATTTATTGAAGATACTGTCTTTCCCCCATTGTGTATTCTTACCTCTTATATCATAGATTAATTGACCATATAAGTGTGGGTTTGTTTCTGGGCTCTCTATTCTGTTCTATTGATCTGTGGATCTATTTTGTACCAGCAGCATATTGTTTTGATTACTATAGGTTTCCTCTAGTATCTTTTGAAATCCGGGAGTGTGATACCTCCAACTTCGTTCTTTCTCAATATTGCTTTGGCTATTTGAGATCTTTTGTGGTTCCAAACAAATTTTAGATTATTTGTTCTAGTTATGTGAAAAGTGCCATTGTTATTTTGGTAGAGATTGCACTGAATCTATTAATTGCTTTAAGTAGTAAGGACATTTTGACGACATTAGTTCTTTCAGTCCATGAACACAATATATATAACTATGATTCTTTAATGTCTTTTAATGAAGTTTCTAATTTATTCCTCTGAACTTTATACCTTGAGATGATTTTGAATGATATTTATAAAAGTGATATTTAAAAACATTTGTTGGTAGTGCATAGAAATGCAATAAAAAAAACTGAGTATTTAGTAATCTTGCATAACTCTCTTATTAATGCAATAACTTGGGTTTTGTATATGTACAGTAAAATTATCTCCAAGTAATGACTGATTTGGTTCTTCTTGGCTAATCTTTATAACATTTATTTCCTTGCCTTTCTGTGCCACCTGGGAGCTCCAGTGTGGTGTTCAATGTAAGTGATGCTAGTGGGACATTTGCCTATTTCTAATCTTAAGAAAACACTTTAAAAATTATTTAAATCCAATTTAATTAACATATACTGTACTATTAGTTTCAGAGTGAATAGAATTCAGTGATTCATCAGATGCATATAACACTCAGTGCTCATTACATCAAGTGCCCTCCTCAATGCCCATCACCCAGTTACTCCATTCCTCCACCCACCTCCCCTCCAGCAACCCTCAGTGTGTTCCCTATAATTAAGAGTCTCTTATGGTTTGCCTCTCTCTGTTTTCCTCTTATTTTATTTTTACTTCCTTTCCCCTATGTTCATCTGTTTTGTTTCTTAAATTTCAGCTTGTCACTGTTATGTATGATGTTTACATATCAGGTTGAGGAATTTCCTTCTATTTATAGCTTGCTGAAGGTTTTTATAATGAATATATTCTAAACATTATCAAATGCTTTTTTTGTGTGTCTAACGGATAAGTCCATGATGTTTTCCTTTTGATATATTAATGGATTATTTCTATTCATTGATTTTTTAAGTTAAAGTAACCACACATTCCTATAATAAATCCAATGTTATCATGACATATAAGTTTTCTTATATATTGCTGGACTCAGGTTGTTAATACATTTTTAAGAATTTCTCACACCTATATTCATAAAAAAACAAATGACTTATGATTTTATTTTTTTATACTGTTGTGGTTGGATTTTGGTGTTCAGTTTATGCTGGCCTCAAAATAAGTCCATTGTATTTTCTCTGGAAAAGTCTGAGTAAAATTAGAATTGTGTATCTTTTAGATATTTGGGATAGCACTTGGTGAAACTCCCTGTATCAGGTGGTCTCTCTGTGGGGCAGTTTTAACTATTGGTCAGATTTTTTTAATGATCATAGGACTACTCAGAATTTCTGTTTTTTAATTTTCCTGAATTAGTTAGTTTTATTTTTCATGACTTACACATTTTATCTAAGTTTTCAATTTTGCTGGTATAATGTTTCTCATAATGTCCTTGTACTGCCTTTTTAATATCTGGAGGATTTAGAGTTATGCTTTCTGTTTATTTCTAAATTATTTATTTATGCCTTCTCTCATGTTTTTCTTGATTACTTGTGCCTAAAGTTTTAAAATTGGTCTTTTCAAAGAACCAATCTTTGGCATTCTTTTTCTCTCTATTGTATGTGCTTATTTATTTTTTTATTAATTTTTTTCAATAAGCAGAAAGTGTTTTTATTTATTTATTCTTTTTAAGCTTTTATTTTATTATTCCAGTTAGTTAACATACACTGTAACATTAGTCTCAGGTGTGTAATACAGTGATTCATCACTTGTGTACAACACCTGGTGCTCATCATGACAAGTGTGCTCCCCAATCCCCAGCACCTATTTCACCTATCCCCCACCCACCTCCCCTCTGGTAATCATCAGATTGTTTTTTGTAATTAACAGTTTGTTTCTTGGCTTGTCGTTCTCCTTTTTTCCCCTATGCTCATTTGTTTTGTTTCTTAAATTCTACATATGAGTGAAATCATATGGTATTTGCCTTTCTCTGACTGACCTATTTCACTTAGCGTAATATTCTGTAGCTCCATTATTGCAAATGGCAAGATTCCATTCTTTTTTATGACTGAATAATATTCCATTGTATATATATAACACTTCTTTATCCATTCATATATTGATGGACACTAGGGTGTTTCTGAAATCTGGCTATTGTAGATAATGTTGCTATAAATATACAGGTGCATGTATCCCTTTGGATTAGTATATTTGTATCTTTTTTTTTTTTTAAAGATTTTATTTATTTATTTGACAGAGAGATCACAAGCAGGCAGAGAGGCAGACAGAGAGAGAGGAGGAAGCAGGCTCCCTGCTGAGCAGAGAGCCCGATGCGGGGCTCGATCCCAGGACTCTGAGATCATGACCCGAGCCGAAGGCAGCGGCTTAACCCACTGAGCCACCCAGGTGCCCCTATATTTGTATCTTTTGAGTAAATACCTAGTAGTGCAATTCCTGGATCATAGGGTAGTTCCATTTTTAACTTTTTGAGGAAACTACATACTGTTTTCTAGAATGGCTGCATCATTTTGCATTCCCACCAACAGTGCAAGAGAGTTCTTCTTTCTCCACATTGCGTCATCACCAATGTGTGTTATTTCTTGTGTTTTTGATTTTAGCCATTCTGATAGGTGTGAGGTGATATCTCATTATAGATTTGATTTGCATTGCCCTGATGATCAGGGATATTGAGCATCTTTTCATATATCTACTGGCCATCTGTATGTCTTCTTTGAAAAAAATGTCTATTTGTATCTTCTGCCCATTTTTTAAGTGGACTATTTGTTTTTTGGGTGTTGAGTTTGATAAGTTCTTTATATATTTTGGATACTATATATTATTATATAGTATATATAGTATATAGTATATGATATAGTATTATATTTTATAGTATTATATTTTGTATATATAGTATATATATGCAATATATTATTATATAGTATATATAGAATTATATAGTATATAATACAGTATTATATTTTATAATATTATATCTTGGATACTAACTTTTTATATTTTGGATAACTAACCCTTTATCAGATATGTCATTTGCAAATATCTTCTCCCATTCTGTAGGTTGTCTTTAGTTTTGTTGTTTCCTTCAGTGTGTGGAAGCTTTTTATTTCAATGAAGTCCTAACAGTTTATTTTTGCTTGTGTTTCTCTTGCCTTAGGAGACATATCTAGAAAGAAGTTGCAGTTGATATCAAAGAAGTTACTGCTTGTGCTCTCTTCTAGAATTTTTATGGATTCAGGTCTTACCTTTAGGTCTGTAATCCATTTTCAATTTATTTTTGTGTATAGTGTAAGAAAGTGTTTCAATTTCATTCTTTTCCATGTTGCTGTCCAGTTTCCCCAATGCAATTTGTTGAAAAGACTGTCTTTTTCTCATTGGATACTCTTTCCTGCTTTGTCAAATATTAATTGACCATATAGTTGTGGGTTCATTTCATTTCTATTCTTTTCCTTTGATCTATGTGTCTGTTTTTGTGCCAGTACTATACTTTCTTATTTTTCATTAATTTCTGTGTTTATCTTTAGTATACTCTTTTTTTTTTTTTTGCATTTTCTTTAGGTATGTTTCATTGTTCTTTTTAAGTCATATGCTTATTTAATTAAATTAATATCTTTCTTGTTCTTAGTATGAATCTTTAAGACTATAGATTTCTATCTATATATCAAATTAGTATTCCATTACATTTTGATGTGCAGTCTTTTATTATCTTCCAGTTTGAAATGTTTTCTAATATCCATTGTGATTTCTTCTTTGACTTGTGCTATTCAGAAATATGTCATTGAATTTACATACAGTAATATCTTTGTTTTTAATTTCTTTTTAATTTTTTTTATTATGTTCAGTAGCCGAGATAAAATACACCATTAGTTTTTTATGTAGTGTTCAATGATTCATTTGTTATTCATTTCTAACTTAATTACATGGTAGTCAGAGAATCTAGTTTGAAGGTACCATGATACCAGCCCTTTACAAGTATTTAAGACATTTATTATTTGTTTTGGTCTTAATATGTGGATAACTTATAAATATTCTACATACACTTGAATAGAATGTGTATTTCTTAACTGTTGAATGCTATGAATATTAATTGTCTATCTATCTATCTATCATCTGTCCATTATCTGTCTAGCTCTGTTATATCAAGATTTATGTGTTTTTATCTTTTTATCTTTTATGTCTTTGCTTTTTTATTTTTATATTTTGCTTGATTAAGCTATTCCTAAGACGGTTGTGTCAATATCTGCTAAAATAATGCTGAATTTGTCTGTCTTCTTGTAGTTCCATCAACTTTTGCCTTATATATTTAGAGACTATATTTTTACATGCATACAAATTTTTAAGTGTTATATTAGCTTTTGTGGGAATCAGATATTTACATGCCTTTTTTTTACTGTTTTACTTTTATCTTGTGTGTTGTTTATAGCGGTTTTCCTTTTCTCTTTTGACAATCTATTTTTTTTTAGTGGAGAATTTAGTAAATTTACATTTATTGTATTTCTGATAGAATTAGATTGATTTCCAATAACTTCCTTTGTGTTTTCTAATCTTTTCTTTGTTTTTCTTGCTTTCTTTTGAATTGATTGCATATTTTTTCTCATTCCATTTTTTGCTTTCAGCTTAGAATTTATAAATTTTTATGTAATGTTATTTAATATGTATATTTAATTTATCAAAGTCAAAGTTTAATTAATATCATTGTCATTTTCCCAAGCAATGCAAGACCCAAGAACATTTTACTTCCCTTTCTAAATATGATGTTGATACCCAGTATTTTAGTCAAACCATATTTTTAACTTCATAAGACATTATTATTGTTTTATAAAGTATGCATTTATTTAGGTTTACTTATACATTTTTCACATATTTTTCTTATTATTTTATTTTGCATCTTATACTTTCCATCTGAGATTCTGTCCTCTGCCTGAATTTTTTTAGTGGGGGGGAGGGTAGAGAGAGGAGAGAAAGAATCCAAAGCAGGCTTCACTCTGGGATGGGGACTGAATCTCACCACCCTGAGATCATGACATTAGCTAAAATCAAGTGTTGGATATTTAATCAACTGAGCTACCCAGAGTCTGCTGAATTATTTTAGAATATCTTTTAGTGAGAGTTTCTTGTTCATCTGAAAAGGTCTTTCTCTTGTCTTGAAGGTAGTTCTGATAAATATACAATTTTGACAGTTTTATCTACTTTTTCTTTGAAAGTATTATTTTAGCTTTTATGGCTGCCTTTTTTTCTGTTGAGAAAGTGTCTGTCAAAATAATTGTTGGGATCTTTTTGAATTTAATCCATTTTTTAATCATTATTTCTAATATATTCTTATTATCTTCACTGTTTAGCAGTTTCACTATGATGTGCCTAGTTGTGGGTTCCTTCCATTTTCCTTCTTGAGAATCCTTGGGATTCCTATATTCTGAAGATTGGTGTCTTTTAATAATTCTGAAAAATTGCCTCTCTCTGTTTCTCTCCTCTCTTTATAGAAATCTGATTAGATGTATATTAGATCTCTTTACTGAATCCTTTATATATCTTTCATCTCTTAACCTCTTTCTCTATTTTTGGGGGGGTATCTATTTTTCATTTCCTAGATAATTTTCACGCAGTACATTGTAGGCAATCCATTGCTTTCTGATTTTCTCAGCTGTTGTTAAGGTGTCATCTGCTAGCCCAATTGTTATTCTGTTGGAGGCAATCTCTTTTTCCCATTCTCTGTGATTTTATTAGGATGTGTCAGGGTGTGAACTTACTTTTGCTTATCCTTCTTGGTTCTGAGGACCAGTTGTCTCTGAAAGGCTTTCTAAACTCTGTGTCTCCCTTTCTAGGTGAATACTTTTATTTTCTATTACTTGGCCAGATTCATCTCTGAGCCAACAAGCTGGTGCCTCTCTCTACCTCTATTCCTTTTCTGACGCCGCAGAAACATCTTCCTTGCTTCTGAGGCTGCTTTCTCTCTTCTGGGCTTTACTTCATATTACTATATGATGGATCTAAGGAAGGAATTAACTTGCACCATCTTGATTGGACCATTACTTCTAAAAGTACATAAAATAATATTAAAAATAAATTAAATGAATTTTCTATGCTGCATGATCTTGGGGCCTTGATTTCCTTTGTCACTTAATCTGAAAAAGGGGTCCAGGCTTATATGCTATAGCCTTTTTTGTGTTTTTGTGTTGGTGGATGCTAATGTGTTAGGAGGTGAATGTTAAGAAATTACCCAGGAAGATATGGTGAAACACCCAGGGAACATATTTGCATGCTATTAACTTTTTCTCTGGAGATAAAGGATTCTTCTCAATTCAGGATTTTTAAAAAGTGGTGGGAATTTCCATGGATTTGGCTTGTGGAAGGGGAAGAGTCCATCTTGCCCATCTGTTGTAACACTAAAAGTGATATTTCTAAATTTCAAATCTGATTAGGCCTCTCCCTGCTCAGAGTCCTCCAGAGGGTCCCACTGGTTATTGAGTAAAATGCACACTTCAGAGCTTGATCCTCAAAGCTATTAATGAGCATTCTTTTAGGACTCTGGGCACACCAGATCCATTTCTGCTCATCACCCTTCTCTTTCTGAGATTCTCTTTTGTTAATTCAAATGCTGATAACTCAGTAATTCCTACTTAATCTTTCAGACTAACAAGTAGAGTTCTTCCTCCAGGAACCTTTCCTGACCAATTTCTCTCTTCTTTTCTACCCCTTTCTTTGCCTTCCCCTTGCTTCTCTCTCCCATCACACTTTATTGTGTCATGTGTGGAAACATCCTGGGGTCCCTTCTGTCTCTGTATTCAGTAAGCTGTGTTGACATTTTCAATTTCCTTTATATTACTGCCTACCTTTGTGACCTCCCTCATTTGTCTCTGTAGACCAAGTGTACACATAGAAGCAGGCACATAGTAGATTCTCTGTATGTGCTTTGTGACTCAGAATGAAGGCACGTTCTCCTACCATGGTATACAAGTGGTGCTCTGCCTTCGTAGGGCTCCAGGGCTTTATTTTGTCATGATCCATGAACAAAGTTCCCTGACTTGGCTCCTGGGCAACATCATTTTCAGGGTTTTCCATTATTCTGAAAATTGAGCATTGCATCCAGGTAGAATGTTTCTGGAAGGCAGTACCCTTCCCTCCTCGAGTGCTCCAACCCCTGCAAACATCCCGGGGAAAGCAGGGATGTCCTGAAGGAACAGATGCCTTGTGGGATATTTCTGAGAATCTATTTGCCTGGCCTCTAAGAATTTGATTGGGAAAATACTTACCTCAGTTGGAATAATTGCTAGTTCTGTAGATAGAGATGCTGACTTGACTGGGTCAGGGTTGCAGATGAGCCCACTCACCTCATGCCAGACAGAGAGGGTATCTAGGCTAGAGCAAATCTCCTGCAGGCTCACAAGTCGCATGTTCCCAGAAACTCAGTGCAGCTCCTTCATTTCAGAATCAATGCTTTCTGAAAAACTGTGTGGTGATTAAGTGAATGGGCTGAGGCCTGGGTTCAAATCCTGGCTCTCTGTCATGTCACGGTATGCAATCTGGATGGCCTCCTTAATGTCCCTGTATCTCAGTTTCCTTACCTATAAAATGGAGTCCTACCTCAAAGGACTATTGTGAGGATTAAGTGAGTTAATGGATCATACCTAGTACATATTCAGTGATTAGAAAACTTAGAAAGGTTAGTCATAGCTCAGTTTCAATGTATTGTGTTTTATCCAACAAGACCTTACCTCATCTCTCCTTAGTGTTCTCATCTGTTCAGTGAGACAGCTGGACTGTAAAACCTCATCTGTGCCTTCTAGCAACAGGAGCCCCCAGTTGTCTTCCATTTGCTAGCTCCGTGCCCAGTGCTTCCAAACATGGATGGTATGCTCATAGACTAGTATGGCTAGGCATTGATCTAAATCACTTTTCATATGGCCTTGTTTCTGATTTGGACAATACTCTTGCACTGTGTCTCTGTTTGGCTCTAAAGATTACCCTTTCTGGGGTGATAACCTTCACTAGGGAATTCATACAGGGATTTGTAGCCTGAGGGCTCAGGGAGGAGGGTGTTCTGTAGAATACTCTGAATTTTACAGCAGAGCCAATTCATGGTTGAGGTTCATTTAATTTATACTGCTTTTTTCCCCCCTCTGATTGTATATTTTTTGTAGAGGACTTGGAAAAGCACTTGATAGGAAGGAAATAGCAGAAAATGATGACTCATACCTACTACTGTTTGCTGCAGAACCTCTGCTTCTCTGGAGGAGCTGAGCTCCTCTGCAGAAGGAGACATCTGGTTTGCAGTGTCTCAGTGTGAACTCACATGCCACAGTGTGGACCCCTTGACAGGAGATACACAGTGGGACAAGGGAGCCTATGAAGGTGCCATATCCTGAGGGTGAAGAGGGAACAGGCCACAGTGAAGCTCTGGTCTCAGCCTCCCTAGGCTGAGGAGTCTCAGAGAAGCTTGCTTGATTCCTGTGGAAACTTCTCTCAATGGTCTTAGTACCCTGAGTGGTTACTGTTCATATGCAGGTGGGCTTTCCAGTCTTGCCTGTGCCTTTTTAGCCTGACTGAGTTTGCACTGGGTATATTGTGTAATTTAGTGTTTTTCACTTAACATTATATCACAAGCATTTCCTGAACTTATTAACAATTCTCTGTAACATCATTTTATTGCTTCAGAATATCTAATTGCAAGTCCACATCATAATTTTCTTAACATTCCCCTAATGATAAACACCTAAGCAGTTTTATATTTTCCTTACTGTAAATAGAGCTATTATGGGCACTTTTTAACTGAAATCCTTGTGTGCATTTCAGGATATTTTCTCAGAATAGACTTCTAGAGGTAGAATTTCAGGGTCAAAGAATATGAACATTTATGAGATTCTTGGCACACTGCCAAAGGGACTGCCAAGTCTGCTCCTGCCAGCGTATGCCCATTGCACCCTTGGTGGCTTTGGGTAAGCTTCTTTTAAATAATCTCTGCCTTAATTAATAAAATAAAATGGATATACATATTTCTTTGATTAGTTATTCAGCAGCACATTTTTTCCTCTTAGAATCATTTTTCAATGGCAGGTGATTAATAATAAGTGGGATAAACAAGTTAGAGAACTTCCTTCTACCTCCCTGGGGGGAAGCTGCTGTTGGCTGCCAAGAATTCCAATTCAGCTTGGCT
Organism: Lutra lutra; assembly: GCF_902655055.1. Taxonomy (NCBI): domain Eukaryota; kingdom Metazoa; phylum Chordata; class Mammalia; order Carnivora; family Mustelidae; genus Lutra; species Lutra lutra. The sequence goes on along the minus strand of NC_062280.1, from coordinate 111,900,954 downwards.
GTTGGAATTCTCTAGCTTTTTTATTTTGAAAAGTGAACATGTCTGTGTGTGTTGGGAGGGAACTCTCCATATAAGCAACCCAAACACATTTTTGGCATGGTACATTTCAACAGGGTATTGAAAAGGATGGGAAAAACTCATGGTGGAGGTTTTCCAAACATCACACATTAACACCCCAGTCTCAGGACCAGCTGATTCTGACAGCTCCATGAAGAAAGAGGCTACAACTTTTCTCCCCTTTTTACTAATGAGGAAATATAGGGTCAAAGAGACAAGACTCCTGATTCTGTTCCATGTCAATTCCCAAGAACGAACTCATCTTTCTCAGCTAGTGAAAAACAACTGCAAGGTGCCAGCAATTCACTTCAATTGTCAGACCACATCTGGGTTTGGCTCAGGTTGCTGGAGTGAGGTGTGGAGGTGATGGTGAAGCCAGACTGGCTCCGGTAGGAGAGCAATTTAATCAGTTAGCAGTACCTGCCAGGGACACAGGGAGTGGGAGGATTTCACAAGTGCCCACTACTGCCCGGGTGTCCAGTATTGCCCAGGTATCAGTGTTACCTGGATGCTAGAATTGCATAGTTGCTAGTATGGCACGGGTGCTGGTATTTACCAAATATGTGGACCCCACCTCCCTTGGAGTCTCCAAGATCCCATTTTCCTCTCTCAGGAAAATTAGAAGGTTAAACGTAAGTACACAGATTGGTTTCTGTGACCTTGTCTGGTACATGTCTACTTATTCTGCCTGACTTCGAGCATAGCCTCTTTTCTGTATCACAGTCCTATGTGGGCCAGAATGGGGTTCTGACCTGAGAAAGATTTCAGAGCTGAGCCTTTGTAAAGTAATGAAGTCAGAAATGTCTTCCTTATCTACCTTCCTGTCTCTGTCCCACTCTGCACTACATAAAAATTCCTCAGCATTCCATTCTTCCATCCCATCTCCAGGCTCTCATGCCTTGCATCTCTGGCCAGAGATAGGATGCACAGAGGATTAGGATTCCCTTTGTTTCCCCCTGTGCCTAGAAGGATGTGCGTAGCAGAGGGCTTTGCAATGCTTCATCCTGAAGAATAAAATTTGAACAATGGAATTTCTGACTTACTCGGGGTTAAAAGTTTAGGTAGAATGCCTTCCCATGGTATCTCAAATGCCATATGGGCAGGCTTTAAGAGGTAGCCCTTCTGAATCCATTGCTTTTCCCTCTGGGCTTGTAGTCAGTTATTTTTTGTCTCAGAGGAGATACAGGTGTGACTATAGGACGTTGAAGGCTTTGGTTCATTCCATGCAGAATTTAGTGACAAAGGTTGATGAACAGTCTACATCTATAAACCCAACATATCTAGTGTGAACTTCCCCTCCAGGAGCTGTAGAGTTCTATATGCATGACATCCCAGAACCAGTGTGGGAGTCAGGTGAATTCACAATTGTGTCGAAAGAGGATTTGGCTTCCATCCCAAGGGATCTGTTATAAGGTGCTTTTCCCTATTCAGGCTTCAACAATTCCTAGGCCATCTTTCTCCCCAGAGTACACCTCTAATTCATCTTCAACACTGGCTACCAATATGATTTGCAAACCAGACACATGTGCCCCATTCCCTTCAAGGGCTTTCCACCACCTACAAGGCAACATCCAGACTCCAAGCATAACAGCCAGGCTCCTCATTACCTGGTTCTTTGCAGTCTGTGCGTCTAGCCTCACCCTTCATGAATTCTGCAAAGACTACATGCCCCAGAAACAGCAGTACACTGAAAGTTTCTGGGCTCACCTTTATTTCTCTGCATTTCCCACCCCTATGACTGGTTGACTCCTTTCAAACCAGGCTCAGAGTTCCTTCTCCAAGAATGCTTCCTTGTCCTCCCTACTTTAGTGTGCTTCAGTATTCTTCTACTGTGGGCTCTGTGCAACTTGAGCTGTTTTAATGCATTTCCTACTGTGATGAGTGTCCTCCAGAGCAGTGGCAGGGCCTTGCTCACCTTGTCCCTGGCATTGTACTTACCACTTGGGATAAACTCAGAGAACATTTGTGGATTGAACAAAGGTGTGTCACTGCCTAGATACTGAGGTCTATATGCTCACCATCATTTTGTCCTAACATCTCCACTTGTCACCCTTAGAGGACAATATCTGATAAACAGCAGCTGTGAACTAAATGGTCCTCCCCTGGAGGAAGGAGTGGTCTGCCCCTGGGGCATCTAAGGGGGACCACAGAGGGCTCTATCGTCAGAGAGCTGAATGTAAAAATTTTTCTTACTTTTTGACGTGGAGAGAAAAAGAAGAATTTCAGCTATTTGAAAAATAAAAGGTGGCCAAAGTGTTTGGTTTAAAGTTAAAGACTGGGTGGGGGGTCCACCTCTCTTAAGCATCCTTGGAGATCTGTAATGTTGGCAAGAGAGACCTCTTGATCACTGGATGACCTGAGAAATAGAAGCTGGAGAATTTCATGTAGTCTTATTGTCAGGGCTCTGGATTTATGAGTTCACCCATGAACTAAGACATTCCCATAGTGTATACCTCTATTTGTTCCTGTGACAGTAAACCAATAAAATCCAGAAAACCTGCAGCCATATCTCTCTGGGATTAGCAAAAAGATGGAGAAAAGTTTTCTCCTTTAAACTCCCTCATGTGCCTTAAGAAGCAGAATATGATTTTTGGTTGGCTGGTGACAAGGTAGAGATACTTTAATGTTCTCCAAGCCCAGCTACTTGGCACATTGCTTGGGTTTAATGTATGTACATACTTACTCAACAAATATTGAGCACTCATGGGCAGCAGGGACTGTTAGGCAGTGTCTACCTTGTTGGGGGACAATGCTCCATGGGTCTCTCAAATTTGTCACATCTTGTGAGGAGTGAACTGGTTTTTCCTGGGCTATCTTTGCAAGGATGTTTTTATAGCAAGCAGCTTTGGAGAGTGGAGATAATGACTTTCTCCAGAGCAGAGAGGCAAGCATGCTTACTGTCCATCAGAAAGGACTCTGGTTCTCTTAGCTCAGGTCTCTTCTTCTAGAACTCAACTACCTTGTGGGCAAGCATCCAGCAGGGACCATCCACATTGCCCACATGGGGCTAGGGGACAAGACGTGCTGACACAAGTGTATTGATGTTCATGCCCTAGCTGTGAGCAGTAAAGCCCTCTGTCCTGTGTCTTCTGTCAACATCTATGGAACTATTACAGGTTTGGCTTACCTCACAAGCAAGCAAAATCTCAGCACCTTCATATTTTCTGACCAGCTTGTATCCTTATTGAATTTCATATTCAAAATACCCTAAAATTAAAATATCTTTACTTCATTTCGTGGATTAGAACTGAAGCAGAGAAGTCAACTCTTCCTAGGTCACAGAGCTAGTTAGCGGTAGAGAGGAGATTTTTGCTCAAGTCTGTCCAGTTCCAGAACCATGGCTTTCCATAACATGTCGGTTCAATTGCAGATGTGAAGGTGCCTATAGTTCTATGTGTGGTACTGTCCCCCCTATTCCCTAACCCCTTGGCCACTAAATGAGCTCTGTTGCTATAATGATAAAAAAGCTCAAGCAGGGAGTGGAAACCAATTGAGCAGCATCTTCTCCAAAGGAACATAAACAAGGTATCATCAGGAGTGTCTTCCATGAAAGAAGTTCTCCAATATTTACATAATAGTTGGCTCGAAGCTCTACTTACTGCCCTTTCTTCTGATGCACAGATGAGATCCATTTCCCCACAAGCAGGATGGGCTGAGTCATGTGAATTTCATACAAAATGATGTGTAACTGGAGTAATGGGCATGCTCCAGGATGACAGATGTCTCCAGCCCCTTCGCAGGGTCCAAACCTTGATAAGCCTATAGCAGCTCCCTTGTACATTTCCACAGTGCATTTTCATCTGTGCCGTTTAATTTGATCTTTGCCTTATCCTTAGGATAGTGACCTGCTTCTCTGGTGGCTCCATATGGTCTGTGGCACAAAGCCCCATTTCTTAGACTAAGGGCCCAAGATTCTCTGTGGTCCAGCCCTAGTCTACTCTGTGGCCAAACAAAGTTTCCTTTCCCATCTGAAGCCTTCCTAATCCATTCCATACCTTCAGTGGAACTGGCTTCTCCTTCCATGGTGCTCATAGTTATCTGTATCCCTTCACTCACAGCATCTGTAACTGTGGGCTGAATACACTGACATGTTCATCTTCTCCATCAAGCCATGGGCCCTTGAGGCAAGGCTGGCTATATCTAGATAAACCACCCATGTCACACAGAATCTATCTCTAGGTTTGAAATTTCATCATTAAATACTCTTATTTGGAGCTTAAACACTTTTTAAAGCCACAAATCATCCCAGGAGTAAGTAGTACAGATGTTTTGCACATGTTTTGACATGATGTGACCTATCTGATCATTTTCTTCCTTGATAAGAATGACCTGGATGGCAAGATTCATGGGCGTTAGTACATGAATGAGATGTGATCAACCTGAAAGTACTTACTGTCTTTATCTTGCTAATCGTCCTGCAGGGGGCCAACAGTTCAGGACTCCACTTGGTCACTGACTCCCACCATTGAGAGCTGCCTCTGTCCCAGGCCAGCTCTTGCCAGGGATGGGGATGTTGGCATAAGAGCCCTGGTCATTGTTGTCAGGGGCCAGGCCTGGAGCACTCTGACCCCAGCACTGGGTCATTTCAGGGTCTTTGAGTCCTGGTGCCACCTGCTCCACTCCCATGAAGAGCTCTTGCTGATGCTCCTCAACCTGCAGACGGAAGGAGCCTCCTCTCTCTAGCCTGCTAGTCAGACAGGCCTGGGTTCAAATGTTCCGGTGGCCATTAGAAGCTGTGTGACCTCCAGAGATCACTCCAAGCTTTCTGAGCCTCAGTTTCCACAGGGCTGAAAGGTGGATAAGGCCACTGGCCTGCAAGGACTGTGGTGAGGACAAGAAGAGCACATGCAAAGCAGCTGGCATTTCATACAGAGTGTGCTAGCTCCCCCTCCCTCTTCTTCTAGCCCTCCTCTCTACTTCTCTCCCTTTTCTCTCCCCTTTCTGCCTTTCTTCTCCACTTCCCTCTGTCCTCAAGAGCTTTTGGAGAACTGGTGCATGCATTTGTGCACATTTGCCCCCATGCGCATTTGTGGCAGACGTGCTACCTTGTGACTCTATGCATCATCCTTTGGGGGAGATAAAGATAAAGAAAGTGTGCTCCCTTCCCAGATGATGCACCATTTATTTGCATACCAGTGTGTTCTAGATGCCTGAGGGAATGTGTGCATGCATGTGCTCACTGGCCTGGTGCTTTTGCCTCTGCAGTTAGCCTGTGACAGCTTCCTCCTCCTGGGGGCATCTGGATAGGCCACCTTGGATGAATCAGCCTGGCAGCATCCATGTCACCCCTGTGCCTGGTTCTGGCTAGGCCTGAGGGCTGAGACTAAGCTGTGCTTCAATACAGTCTTCTAGGACATTGGATGGGCATGGAGGGCAAGGACCAGGGGAAGGAGGTGCCAGTTCTCAGAGAGTAGTCAACACAGGTGGCTCTGGGGCTTTTATGGAGGATGTGGGGAGGAGCCACCAGCATCTTTTTCCAGGACAGACATCTGTGGTGGCATCAGGGGGCTCAGGTACTCTGGGTTCATCCTTTTCCTGGAGACTTTTTTAAAGCAAGACATGCCTGTGTGTGGGTTCTGGGAGCCTCCTCTCTGCCCACTGGGCTGTGATCTGTGCTCACAATCCTTCAAGATGAGGCCATATGCCCACATTTTCTTAAAACCCTGAAGTGATGTCACAACAGGAAGGGATGTTGGTAGTTGGTTAGTTCAGTGTTTCCCAAATATGTTCTGGGGACTCTTGGCCCACAAGTGTGTAAAAGGTGTTTTGGGAAGAAATGGGGTCTCTGGAAAAATACATTTGAGGAATGCTGCATTCATCCTCCTACCCTCCCATACTCCAAGAGTCACTGCACACATTGGAACACTAGGGATGCCTGAAACTTCACACAGCTTTAACTTTGCTTAACACATCATTTACACATTTATTTGCACAAGGAACATCCTTTTTGTTTGGGCTGTTTATCACTATTTTGCCAGGCTGTTATTTTATTGATTAGAGTTTGGGACATACGGATGGTTGTAGCTAAACGCTTGATTTTATAGATGAAGTGTGGTGGGCCAGCGAACTCAGATTACTCAGTGGAAGGTCTCACCCTTTGGCTATCATTAACTTCTTTTCTTCTATTTCTCCCCCGACACCCATGACAACCCTAGAACATCCAGCTATTTTGCTTGGTGGCCATTTGGGGCAGAACTTGGATCCTGCTCTTCTCCTAGGGGGAATGATGGAGGACCTTTTTGCTGACTCCCGGTTGTAGAAGGTGCAGCCTCAAGAGATCTGAGTCACAGAGGGCTCCTGGCAGCCTGGGCTTTAGTCTTAAACCTGGACTTGCTGATCTCTGAGTGACTGCTGAGTTGCTGGGAGTCTTAGAAAGACCCTTAAAAGGACCTTTAAAAGACCCTTAAAAAGACCCTTAAAAAGGACGATGGTTAGTAAGTTCATCTTCTCTCCCTGTTACTCATTTTAAATGACAGTTCCTCTTCTTCTGGAAATGTTTAGAAGTGCTGCAGTAAGGAACTTCCATTATCAATACATATGTACTGTGTATCTAGCACCAATTATTGACTCTGGATGGCAGCACTGAGCGCCTGATATGCTTGTTCTTGCCACCAACCCTGAGACTTGGTACTGCAGGGGTTCAGAATGAGTCCCTCAGCATGGGCCACTTTGGCACGCAGATTACTTTGAGCTGGAAAGAATCAAGGCCCAAAAGACTCGGAAGAATCTCTTACCTTCCCCTTAACTGCCCAAAAGAATTGAGACAGAGGACCTGCTCCAGGAAGGGAACTATCACCATAGATAACTACATTATGATATAACCAGAGGAGGTGGACAGGGAGGAGTTTAGCAAAGTCTGTGTTAAAATTTCTCTCTGTGACCCATTGTTCCTGAGGGGCCCAGCCAACATTTCTTTACCGAGCATTTACTCTTTTCCACATTCCTATGAATGGACCTTCCTTCCCTTCAAAATCCCATCCACCTACCCTCTTCCCCTTAGTCAGGATGGCAAATATACCTCATTTTGCCTGACTGTTTTTGGAATCCCATGTTTATGTGGATTCTCAGGAATTATGAAATTAAATTTGATTTTTCCAGTCTGTTTTACGTCAACTTGATTCTTAGACCAGCCAGAAGGATCTTGAAGAGCAGGATAAAATTTTTCCTTCTCAACACTACCATGGAATCATGTCCATTTGAGGGATGAGAACACTGAAGCCAGAAAGGTCAAGTGAGTTGCCCAAGTTCCCAGGACCAGGAAAGGGGATCCAGGGCCCAAACCCAGAGAGATGGCACTCTGCAGTCTATGCCCTAGCCACTGTTATTAAGGGAAGGATTGGTTCACTCATAGTTACTTAACAGGTGTAGTTTTTCTAATATCGCACATTAAAAAATCAATGCTTCAGCCAGTGTCCTGGCAGCTGGTAAGGCCATTATTTCTAGGGGAACATTCCACTCTTTCATTTGTTTCATGAAGCTGGTGCCTGCACAGGGAGAAAAAGAAATCTTGTCACTGGGCTCTCCTTCCCTCAGGGCCTCAGGAACCCTCTCCACTGTCTATGCTGAGGACAGGACAATGGGGCTGGAAGTGGATGGTTCCAGCCCCACGCATGCAGACTTAGCGGAGAACACAAAGTCGCACCTGTGAAATGCAAGGCCTGGGTGGTGGTTATCTTTCCCTAGACAATTACAGTAATGCTGTTTGACTCTGAATGCTTGGTTACATTTCAAATTTATTTCCAATCATTTAGAGCTGGATCAATGGGAGACAAAGGTGCCTTTTAGCTCTGGCACCTGCTGTTCCCCCCAAATGTCAAGGACTGACATTTGATGCCATTATCCCCAGTCAGCTTACAGATGACTCACTTCCTTGCTTCCCCAGCCCTCAGGCCCACCCGCCCAGCAAGGACTTTCACACCATGCTGATAACAAACTGCACTGTCCAGGAGAACCCAGACTTTCTCCCTCTGGCAGAGCAAAGGCAGGCCTCCTGGGTGGCCACCGCATCCCTGGGTGCTTGGGAGAAGCCTCTGTGGCTCAGTTCCTTCTTCCCTCTCTCTCCCCAGGCTAGCACCTAGTGTTCCCAGGCCAGGTGCATATCTTGGGATGAGGTGGGCACTCTCATGATCTGCCTGATGGTAGTTAGCAGGTGGGGTTGTGGGGTGCATCTTCTCTCGTGGAGTTGAAGGAGGCACTGGGGGAAGCGAGGCCTGGTGCTCCTCAGATGAAGTACTCCTTTCTGCTGTTGTCACCTGTGTCCTGGAGGGAGGGGTCGTCCTGTAGGGCTGCATCCGCACTCTCAGCAAACTCTGTGCCCTTGGCCTCATTGGTGTGGTAGGTCCCCTTGTGTCTGTACATGTAGCGTAGCATGACAATGAGGAGGCAGATCAGGACGATGGCTACAGCAGCGATCACGCCTGCAGGAGGGAAGCAGTGCATGGCTCTGTCTGAGACAGGCTTGTGGGAGGGGGTCAGGACACACAGGGCTTGTGGCAGAACAGACACTCTGCTGCAATAAACACCAACCCCAGACATTGGCTCATTCCTGCCCAGTGTGCACTCACCCTTATCTGTGCCCATTGAGTTACTCCTCTCTCCCCTCCTGCTCCCCCACCCTCCACTCACTGTGGTGCAGACTGAGGCTGGAAGAGGATTCCAGAACTGACCCTCACTCAGGGACGCTCAGTCTACTGAGGAAGACAGACCTCTGTGCATAACTTGCAGAATGAACTATGTGAGTTTATCTAAAACTGAGGGGTTCAAGAACCTCAGGACTTTCAGTTTTAAAACCAGAACAATCCTAACTGAGAAGTGCCCTGGGGGACGAGACTTGGTGCTGAGAGTGGCCAGAAGGCTGGGCCCTGGTGGCTGCCCCCTGTGCACTACTGGAGGTACAGAACAGGGCCATGGGAAACCCTTGAGATAGGTTGGATGGCGTGGGGTTCACTGCTTATCACCCTATCTGAGCTCCAGCACATTCTCCAGAGGTGAGGGCTGCATGAGTCTGGCTGGGGAGCAGTGACCAGCCAAGCAAAGGACTAAAGAGGGAGAGGATTCTGGAGGACGCCATGTAAAGGCATGGGGTGTGGGTAGAAGTCAGCCCTTCATTTCTATTTGGGCTCATGAGCAGTTGGGAGAAGAGACTTGAAATCTGGGCAGTAGGGCCCAGGTCATTCAGAGCCTGGGAGTGCTTGGGGGAGGAGGACTCTGGCAAGTTTTAGAGGGGCTTAGGTCCCTCATGCAGCCTCACCCTCATTCAGGCATTTGCTCTGAAGTCTCAGGCAGGTTCTCCCTGGGGAGTTCCCTCTAACCCTCCTGGCTTGGAGGCCCAGAACAGCTCACCTGCAATGATGGCGATGTTCGCCCCCAAAGAGGGGAAAAATGGGCCAGGGTCGAGTTCTGCGAACAGAAGAGAAAAGCCTTAGTGGGGAGAGAAAATCTTCCCATACTTGGCAGCACCCCAGCCTTGCCTGCACCCCTGCTCACAGGCGCACAGCTCTTGAGCAGGCCGAGTGGGCAGGAGGCAGTGTGTGCCTGGCCAGGCTTCTGTCTCTGCCTGGTTCCTGGCAGGTCTGGAGAAAACGTGTGAACCGCAGTGGAAAGGACCCAGTTCTGGCGTCTCTGCAACCATGCGAGTGGGATGAGGGATGGGCTCCTGCACTGGGCAGAATGGGTAGACATGCCTGGTGGTGGGCATGAAGGTGGGCAGTAATATGCCTGGTGCCAGCACCACCGGACTTTGGGCCTCAGCTTTTCTCACCATAATGGCAAAAACAGACCATTTGTGAAGTGTCCCCACATGTGGAGGGTCTGTAAATGCCAGGTGTTGGTTTAGTTGCCTTTCACCCATCCCATCATGTGGTCTTCGCAGCTGTCCCATGAGGTGTGTGGTATTACTAGCCATTTCACAGGTGTGACCCTGAGCATCAGAGAACGACATGCCCAGAATCACATAGCTCGCCAAGTGGTGGGCCTGGACTTAGCTCACATTTTCACCTCTGGGGTGTACTTTCTTTTTTCTCTCTTGAAGATGCCCCTCCCAGGAGGGCTCCTGTCTGGAGGCTCCTCCCAGAGTCCCCTCTGTGGTCTCTGATCGGCTCTTCTGTGGGAAGGGCCGCCTGGGGTGCTACCAAATTATTGAGTGAGTTTTTTCATAGGGCTCTGGTCTGGCCGCAGGGCTAGCATCTCGACAGCAGGTACCTGCACATCACCTCCAGCGGCTTCACAGAGTGTCTCCTCTCTCCTCTGGGAGATGAGTGAGAGGAAGGATTTATTAGACCACAGAATTATCAATGTTAACATGGAAATCCCATGTTCCCATTACAACGGCTATGCATATTAAAAGAGAGAAGGCTACTTCATAATAGTCCTTCCCGCTTAGATAATCACTTTAATTATATTCGGATGAGGTCATTCTTCCTAGCGCAGCTTCCAGATGCCTTTTTCTGATAAGAAACCAGCTGTGGTGCCAGGAAGGACAGTGCGGAGAGCCAAGCAAAGGCTCCAGGCTGGAGACAGAGGAGGAGAAAAACAGCCTGGGGGGCAGAAAGAGGTTAAAAGAGGTCCTCAGGTCAGCAAGGAGAGCAGGCACAAGCAGGAGTCAGGGCAGCGCGGGGAGGGGAAGGCAGGAGGAGCAGTCAGGTCAGCTTCTAAGTGCTTCACCACAGTGAGAACTCGGGTTGGAGGGGCAGGAAGTTCAAGCAGCATCGGACTCTGAGATCTAGGATGGACAGGAGCAAGCTAGAATTTAGTATGAAGTCCACAGAAGGTGCTCCATGGACATGCACCAAATGATACCGCAGAAAGAAATGCCTGTACGTGTGTGTACACCCACACAAGTGAGCAGATTCAGATGCTAGCCTTGTAGACCTTCCTCAATCACGAAGCACCTCATGCTTCAGTAAGAACAAAGAGTGGCCCCTTCCTTAAGTCTGTGTGGATGGTCACAGAAGTTCAAACATCCAGAATTGCCACTTGGAATGTTCCAGGCCAAGACCAGCATTTCTTATGCCAGTTTGTCCAACCCAGTCAGGGTAGAAGGGACTCCTGTTCCATTTTCTTTTAAAAGCAATTCACAGTTGATCACCACGTGCCAGGTACTGTCCTCAGCATTTACCAGGTTTTAACTCATTTAGTCCCCATGGCAGTCCCATTCAGAAGCAGTGACTATTTTTCCCATTGTACAGATCTGGAAGCTGAGCCCCAGAAAAGTGTTACTGTTTTTCCTGGATCATACAGCTAAGAGAGTCAGGAGTCCACCAACTCAGGCCGAGGCTGCCCGGAGTCAGTGTGCTTACCCCTGCAGGCACTGCCCAGGGAGGGGGTCTGGGTTGGCAGCTTAAGGAACAGAAGAGGTATTTGGCTTGAATCCCTTGGGGTGAACTTCTTAGCTTGTGTTTGGAACCCTGTACCCAAACCCATATACTGGAACACCGGAAGCCTTCCCAGCAGGCCAGTGGGCTGGGGGCTGGAGGGACCTCCGGCCTCTGAGGGGACATTAGTTGAGCCCCTAGCAGGGCTCCCTCTGAACTCAGCGCACTCAGGAGCACAGTGGGCAGGGATGCCTGATCTCCATGCCCCAGCCCTCCAGCTGTGTGGAGCTGAATTTGCACACTGTGAGCGCCCTCAGACACTTCAGCATGACAGAAACGGCCACAGAGGTCAGAATCGACACAGAGGAGGCAGCTCAGGCCTGTCTGGGAAGATGGGGATGGTACAAGAAGTGGTTCTCAAAGTGTGGTCCTGGGACTAGCAGCATTTCCTAGGAGTCTGCTAGAAAGGCAAATTCTTGGGCCCCATCTCAGACCTGTGGAATCAGAGGAGGGTGCCCCGCAATCTGTGGTCACAGGCCTCTAGGTGGTTTGATGATTGTTCTGTGTTGAGAACTGCTGGTGGTGAGAAAGCTCCCAGAGGGAAGTACTTACGATTGGCCCTTGAAGGATGAATGAGAGTTTCTGCACAGACAGGAGTGTAAGCATTCCGAGCAGAGATCGCAGCACCCAGAACAGTGCTCACCTCTCCCGAACCCTCACTTTCTCCCTGAATGTCCGCTCACCATCCATGGTGCTGAGGCTCTGGAAGCCTGTGCTTTGATCTCTCACCTCTGGAGATGGTGGTGTGAGGACCGTCATTGGCTCTGCTCCCTTGTCCTGTTTCCTTTTAGCCAGCAGCGATGATAAGGGATATTTGGAAAGGCTAGCTGGAGTGAGCTCCATTCTGCCCAGGAAGGTGACGGGTTAGTGTGCAAGCAGATTGCAACCCTGGAATGAAAGCCCACCTCTAGCTGGGGTTGAAGGGTGAGTATGTGATTGGAGTTAGCATCATTCTGAGCCCAGGAACTGGGGTAAGGGGATTAATGGGCAGCCTTAGTGGGTGCATTTATGGCAGAGCAAGGTGTTACTTATGACTAGGCATGGGACTGAGATCAGAAGTAAGCCACTGTGTAGCCCTCAGATTGGACAGGCATGGGAGCCCTCCACCCTTCTGTAGAGATCCAGGGTATGCTGTGATTTTCCTCCTTATCTCCCCTCAAGGTTGTAATGCTCCCACCAGAGAGAACACTCTAAAAGCCCCAGAAACACACTGACCCCAGTGTGCACAAGCCCCAGAAACACACTGGCTACAGCTCTATGCTCCACATTGGGCTATGCTCCTGGGACCCAAGAACAGTTGTTGAATGGTATTTGAAAGCCTGGTCCCTTCGGGGGAACTGAGAGTCAAACTGCACTTTGCATTGTCCACCTTATTGTGAAGACAGCTTTTGGTTCAAGTCTTGGTGTGAGTTTCACAGCAGTGTATTCAGCAAAGTACTTGATATTGACTGGCTTTAGCTTCTTTGTATGTAAAACAAGATTAGCAATACCCGCCCCTGTGGTAGGGATTAGAAATGACATGCCCACACATGATAAATATTTTATATATGTTTACTGAGTTGTAGTCACTTTTTTTTTTTTTAAAGAAAGGCAAACTGCCACATGTGGCACCTCATTTGGACGTGTCTGGAGTCTTGGAAGCTTGACGACTCTACATTCCCCTAAAAATAGTCCTCGAGAGCTTGACTAAAGGTTCTAGCAGGGGAACTCAGCTACTCATATACCTTCAACTGCAGAACCGTCCTCCTCTATCAGGGAAGGTCGTCCTCTTCTACCAAGGGCGTGGCTTTGGGAGGGAAGTACAGGGAGACCTGAGGAAGGAAGGGGACACCGCCTAGATAGCCAGATCCACTGAATCAACCCTGGCAATCAGCAGGGTGACAGATGTTGCAGCGAGATCGCCCTCACATCCTGTCACCACTAGTTTGATCTCATTCTTATTATTACTCTGCTTTGCACATAATTCAGGGCCAGTCAACTAAGCGACCTGCTAACAGATGTTGTGAGTCCAGGCAGAGGATGGATGCTGGTCATCGATTCCCAGCACAGTCTTGGCTGACAGTCAATCACCATCTGGGTGCTGAGTGTCTCTGTGTTCCCAGCAATACCATAGGGATGGAGGAGGTTCCAGGAAACAGAATGAGTCTCGAACTCAGGGAGCTTATGGTCTCCCTGGGAGATATGATTGTGACATATAACTTATTTAAGTTAGTATTGTCAAACAGTAAATCCCAACCCGCTGGTAGTCTCAAATAGAGGGAGTAGGGTGGGGAGAGAGAGAGGAGTAGAGGAAGAGAGAGAGAGAGAAAGAAGGAATGGGTGGGGGGGATAGAGAGAGAGAGAGAGAGAGAGAGATGTTCAGAAACCCTCAGGTCCTATCAGAGGCAGCCAGGGGAAATACTGTTTGGTGGAGCTTTGATTTCATTTGTGCGCATACAACAAAAACATCCACCATACTGTTTGGAGGCCATGGCTTAAACCATGGCACTATAAGAGGGAATAAAACAAATCCCTAGTCCTGCAGTGCTGGTTCAAGTAAGCCCAACTACAAGCAGGCAGATAGCCAAGAAAGCAGGACTTCACCCTGACAAAATCTGGTATGGCTACGGCAGTAAGGTGGCCATGTTGCGTGACAGCTCTGGGCTTCTGAACCCCTGATATGGCCAGCCATAGTCCTCACCGCAAGACTAGGGCCTGGGTCATGTGCCAAGTGCAGGGATAACAGATGCTTCCTGTGAGCTGAGCTGGTGAATCTTCAGAGGGAGAGGAAAGGGAAGGGCCATTGCAGCCCCAAACTCCTATTCAGGGAAACTGCCCTCCCACAGGGGAAGGGGTAGGATGGTGAGTGGGAGGAATGCTCCCTGATTATGGAGATGAGACCACATAGCCTGGGGTTCAGCCTTGTGAGCCTCTGGAGGAAGAGAAACACTCTGCAGGTTCTCTGTGCATAGAAACTCTGGGCAAAGTTTCTGTGGAAGCTCCCTCATTTAATCCTGCAGCAAGCCGGCAGAAGGGGAGTTTCCTCCCTCTTTTAACTCACAGATAATGCAATGCATGCCTAAAGAAGTCAAATAACATGTCAAAATCTCACTGCCAACAAAGAGCAGAACCTGTGTTCAAACCCAGGATTCTGTAGTACCAGAATGTGTGCCCTTCAAAGCACTGACACTGGCTTTTCTCCTGTGCCATCTACAACCTGGCTGTGGCCACACCCCTGCTGATTCTACATGTGGTCCACAGGGTGGCCAGCTGCTGTCCTCCGGTTGAGGGCAGCAGGGCACACAGGTGCTGCCCCTCATTAAAGGTGACATTCCCAATTCCAGCTGGCAGTTGGGCACAGTCAACAGGGTGTAGGACATTAGCAGCAGCTGGACCCTGGGGGTTCTCAGATGTTGACAGAGAGCAGTGGTCGGGTGCTGGCTCCAGAGACACAGGTTGACCCTCTGGGACCACCAAGAATTTCCCTTCTGTGTTTTCTGATGAAGCTGTGCCAGGAGTTCTCTTCTTTTGTGCAAGGTTTTGTCTTTACATCTCTTGCCCATCTCTAATGGTTTTTCCTTGTGCCTCAGGAGTTATGGAGGAAGAGCCTGCTCCCAGCTTCCCATGTACACCTGGGCCAACAAAATCGCAAGAATTCTAGCCAGAGCAGAGCCCTCTGGGGAACTCAGTTACTTAGAATCAAGAGGGAGAATGCCTTTGAACCAGGATGCCTACGTGTTGTGGGAAGAGGAATATTATTTCAGTTTTAAAACCATGAAGGGGAACAGAGGTTTGTCGTGTAGTCCTTGGAGAGATCCCACCATGACAACCGTGTGGATGACAGCAACACAAAGGGGTCCACACCATTTCCTGATGATTTGCCAAGCTCCAGGCTGCTTACCCAGAGCATTCCATTTCAAAGAAACTACAGATCTGGTTAGAAAAGTCACTCTCCAGTGGCCATGACTTTGCGTGAGTCTGATTTGGGTTCAGGAGGAGGACAGCTATTGGAGGAGGGAGAGGAAACTACGTGGTCACAGAAATTTCTCCTTGGCTCCCACTGGAGTTTCTTCTTCCTGTGCTAGATTCTTGACTCCAAGTTCTTATGCCGGTCAAGCAGGAAGCAGCTGACAACTGAAGGTTATTAACTGACTTTTCTTTTTGGGTAGGAAAAAGGTCAACCACGTCTCCTTTTCTTGATGGTTTGTTGTTATCAGACTCTGAAAGGATATAGCATTTAGCTACAACTGGGGAAGAATTGGTCTCAGAATAGTAGTGCTACAAAATAATAAATGGATAGCTTATTATTCACTGTCTATCCATCTCTCTAGCAAGCCATCAATGTTGGCTGAGCAGGTAGCATTTACCTAGCCCGGGGATGTGAAGAAGATGGGGTATGCCCCCAGGGAGCTTATGACTTGGCTGAGGAGATTTAATATATTTATGTGAAAAGAGACTGCCAACACTGTCTGTGTGGTCAAGTGTCAAAACGAGCAATAAAGATATGCCTGGGGGTGTGGGAGAGGGGACTCTCTCCCATCAGACTCAGCCCCAGGATTCCCAGGCTCTCTGACAATGCAGGTGGTCATGATTCTGTTTGTTTATTTCTCTGTCCTCAGCCACATTTCTCTAGCACCTACTGTTTTGCAGCAATATGCTCTCTACTTAAGCCAGGGCCCTTACCTGGAAGGAACTTACTGTGTAATAGAGACAAAGGCATGCATGTAAGTTTAGAAAGATTGGCTCTCTGATGTTTTCAGGAATGGGTTCCTGGAGGAAGAGGGGGTTCCCAAGACTGACCTACTGAGACAGTGTACTGGGCAATGCCAGCAGGGGGAGCTGGGTGCAGTGGTGAGAGGACAAGGGGTGCAAGTCCATAGCAGAGTGGTCATGACTTCTAGGTGGGGCAGGAGGACCTCTGTGTGGGCCTAACTACTGTGGTGTCTGGTCATCGTATGTCAGATACAAAGCCCCAAGACATAGGACTACACCTAGGCTGGAGGGCAGAACTTCTCTGGCAAGTTAGCTCACTTCTTGGAGCTTCCTTCTACTTCCTTTAGAGAGTAAAACCTCTTCCGGATTGGGCTAGAGGGGGCTGATAGCTAAGACATGGGTTCTCAGTCTGAGTGTGCATCAGTATTTCCTGGGGGATTTGTGACACCACAGATCCCTGCACCCACCTCGGATTTTGACTCAGCACACCAAGAGTGGGCCTGAGAATTTGCATTGTTAATTATGTTCCCAGGTGCTGCTGATGCTGCTGGTCCAAGGATCCTGTCTTTGAGAACCACTGAGCTCATGACAGTGAGAGTGGCTTACAGATCACGTGCTCAGTTCCAATGCTTTCACACACCTCCTCTTTGCAAGGAGGTGATAAAGGCTTCAGTAAATGGAAGTTGTGGGGGGACGGTCCTCTCTTAGCAATAAAAATAAGAAGTCACACTCTCAGCTGCCTGGCCTCTGAGCGACTCTGAGCTTAGTGTCCTTTCTTTCAGGAGCCAGCTGATGTAGTTTCAGACCTGGCATAGTGGTTACTGTGAGAATTTGTCACCTGTGCTGGCTTCCTTGCCTGCCCCCATGACTAGAGCTGGGTGAGAGGACAGAGGGCCCCATGCCAGCATCTGGTAGGTGCACTTGGCCTCTGATCAATGCCAGATCAGAAGACTAGTCTCCTGTGCCTTGTTCTTTGGAAACTTTGAAAGTCTCAACTGCCCGCCGGATGTCCATTTGTGTACTGAGTGCCTGCAGTGAGACCTATGGAAGGACAAACAACCTCTGCCGATATTTCTCAGTATCCCTGGGCTCTGATGATGCAGCAAGGAAGTGGTTCTCCAAAGAAAGGTGTTTGGGGCGCCAAAGTGGCAAAGGGAATAGATGCTTGCAGGTATTTTGAGAAGCCAAGAGGGGACAGTGTATCCCAATCAGCATTTGCTTGACTTCCTAGCTCTGAGCTTGGGCAGAAGTGACTGGAGCACTGAAGGCCCTGGATACACTTATTCCAGCCCCAGCTCCATCCAGAATGGGGGAGAGTGAGGGCACAGGAAGCCTCCGCCCGCCAGGCTGGTGGCTGGGTGCCTGCTTACCTGCATACCTGTGAGGTGTGCAGATTGGCCAGCCAGGCTTGGGAGTGAACAGGTGAAGGAGTGAGGTCCAGAGCAAGGGGCGGTCCCGCAGCACGACTGAGCTCCTGCCTAGACCACACCTGGACCATCCTGGGGAGTGCGGTGGCCTTTCTAACCTCACCTTCCTCACACGTGAAATGTGATGGCACACAAGGCTCCTTGTCAGTTAGTGTGTGGTGAGCACCTGGGGCAGTGGCCAGCACAGGCTGGCTGTTGGATTATCACCATTGTCACCAGGATCACCATTGTCAACAATGTCAAAAGAGCCTCCAAGTGAGATTTTAAAAAATGGTCACCTTTAAATCTCTTGTATACTGTTCGGCAAATGTGTCACCCTGAGAATCAAAATTTCCATTTCTAGTATGATCCTAGTGAAATAATCTGAAAAGGGAACAAAAATTCATGCTTAGGAAAGTATACTGCAATTTGGTTTAAAGTAGAAAATAAAAGAGAACAATCTAAATGTTCTACATTAGGGAATTGGTTGTGTAAATTCAGATATGCTTATATGATAGAATATTATGCAGTTATTGAAGTGATGCATGGAAATCCTCAGTGACAGGAGGAAATGCTTACAGTATGATTTAAGGGGGGAAAAAGGACCCTGTAAATATAAATTACATTAAATATTAAAAAAAAAACTATGAAAAAGGAATGGAAGGAAACAGCATGTTGGGGTAGTGGCTTTTGGGTGATCGGTGGGGTTTAGGGATGGTATTATTTTCTCCTAATATACAGTTTTCTACATTTTCCAAATCATCTATGATAAACATGTTACTTTTAAGGTCAGGAATTGGAAGTGGATCTACAGAACCGGCAATCATCACAGAATCTTCAAAGCCTCAGACTATAACGTCCACAAAGTTCCCTCTAACTCTCCCCATCTGCCTGCCCCACCCTAAACCCCATGGGATGTCTGCATCCTTTCGCAGTGTTCCCCACAAAAGCCACTGTGGGCCATCACTGGACAGTGGGACTATGGCTGCGCTTTCTCAATGATCTAAGTCTTGTGTCCACATATCCTTTGCTTGACCTCGTAGACATTTTCCCTTCCAATAAAGAGGTGCATGCTGGGGAAAACTACAAGTGTATTCAATGCCCCCAGCTCATCTTGCCTTTTCCATGGGCTGCAGATGTGGATGGAGGAGTTCCAGGTGTGGCTTGAGTCCAAAAGTCCTCACAGACACCCTTGTTTCTGCAGGTGGAAACAAAGGTAAGCTCTGCCCCTCTCTGGGAATGAGTAAGAGCCTGGATATGGGAAATTCTGCAGCTTCTAGACTACAGGTTTTGCTTGTGTCTAAAGGAGTGTGATCCAGAGCAAGGAGCAGTCCCGCAGCACAACTGAGCTCCTGCCTAGACCACACTTGGACTGTCCTGGGGAGTGCTGTGGCCTTTTAAACCTCAGCTTCCTCACATGTGAAATGTGATGGCACAGGTGCATAGCTTCTGCTTGGCTTCCTCAGAGAAGCTGCATAACTTCTCTTGAGTCATGTTGGTGTTCTACTCAGCTGGGCTCTCAAGGATTCCTGGATTTGAGTATCTTCCTAAAGACACTGGAGGGGTACCTCTCACTTCCTAGACTGGTTGAGAGCCCTCTGGGCAGGATTCTTTGAAGGGAGGCCTCAGTTATCCTTCGAATCTCAGTCTCAGGGGAAGTGACCTTATTAAAAAAGGAATGCACAGACTCAGTTTCGCCTCTTGGCTTCATCTCCCTCCATCTCTTCCTTTTTTCCTTATCCCTGTGGCCATCTTCAGTCACTTCATGCTCATCCATATTTCTTGCTTCTTTTATTTTTTTTCCCCAAGTAAAGTGAATCTTCCATCAATGATTTTACCCCTTCACTTTTGGAGTCTGTATCTATCCTTCTATTTATAAAGAAGTAGTGGGGTTTAGCGCCTGGAGGCGATGACTTCTTGTTTGCCTTGCAGAAAGGCACCCTTAGTTGTGTGGGTGTCAGAGAGCTTAATTGGGGAAGATCCTTGTAGCCCCTGAAAGCTAACCATTGTAACCTCAGGAGAGCTGGTATTATACCTCAAGGTCACAGAATGTCTCATCTTTCAAAATGTCTGTGGGAAGGGTGTTGGAGGAGTTCATGTCATCTACTGTAGACATTGTAGTGAGCATGTACTTATCAGTTGCTTGGTTCCCAGCAGCTTTGGGTTGGAAATGACCCTGAATGCTCATTCTGGTCAGCTTTGGGTTAGAAATGACCTTGAATGCTCCTCCTGGTCAGCTCTTGGGTGGAAATAACCTTGAAAGCTCATCCTGGCCACCATTGTTTGGTTCTTCATTGGTCTAAAGCCTTTTTGACCACAACACCTACACTGCTTCCTGGGGTTATCAACCCAGCCCTGGATTCTACCTCTTTCCACCTGAGCTAAGTGGCCAGCTAGACCCAAGACAAGCTTTGCACCTGGGCTTGTCTTGTTACCTGATCTGTTCAGGAGAGCTCCATGAGCTGGCATGGGGTTGCCATCACTACTTCATGTTGTTTTGTGGGGGAAATAAGATACACATGGACAATGGCAACGCTTTGTCAGCAAGTTTATACATCCTCTCATCCAGTTAAGCCCATGGATATTCAATGCAAGTACTCAGTCACAATGTAAATTTCTTTCTGGTCTCCTATAGGTAATGCCTGCTGTGGGCAGGCCCTGAGTTGAACAGGTGTGGGAGGGCACTGTGGTGTAGGAGAGGCAGGCGGGGGAAGGATCGGGCTGTACAATGGAGACACAGCTTCTGTCCCCCCTCTAAGCTGTCAGAACATGCTCTGTGTAGCTGCTCTTGGCTGGGGACTGCATCGTGGGTCGATTACTTAACTTTCCAGTCCCTCCCGGGGGAGTCCAGTCCACAACAAAAGCTTTGGTCTCATATCCATTTTGAAGCTCCTAAGTGAAATAAGCTAGTCCTAGAATCACAGATACTGCATGATTCCACTTACATGAGGAAACTAAAATAGTCAAATTCATAGAATCCAAGCATGGAATGGTGGTTGCTAGGGGTTGGGGGTAAATGGGGACTTGCTAATCAATGAACATAGTTTCAGGAAAGGAAGGTGGAAAGCTCTAGAGCTGTGTTATATGACACTGTGTCCACAGTCAACTGCTTGGTACCCTGGAACATTGGTTAAGTGGGTAGGTCTCATGGTAAGTGTTCATACCATAATAAGATAAAATGTTTTTTTAAAAAGCTCTCTCTGTGCTCAGCTTGCCCAGCAGGGGAAAGGGGGCCTGGTCTTCTCTCCTTAATTCCTCTCTCCCTACCAGTTCTGAGTTCAGCCCCTCCAGAGCTGCAGTGGGAAGGAGATGTGAGGCCAGGAGGAACCATCTTTCTACCTAACAGGCGACATGGGTTGTTTGGTATTGCGAGGGGAGCCCTGGACTGGGAAGGCTCTTTCTGAGGGTAGAGTAATGGCCTCTGGGAAGAACTGAGGCAGGTGTGTCCACCCCTGACCCTGGTGAGCCTTGAGCTGATGGACCCTTCAGCAGGCCCCTGTCCAGACTGGATGGAGCTCTTGTGAGTGGGCTGCTTTGAGGATGGTTCACACCCAACTCCTCTGGGCCTCGTCCTGACAGAGCAAGGGAGATTTAGGATGTGCTGCTGCTGCCCCTATTGCACAGATGGACGCAGAGCCAGCTTCTCTGTGGCATCAGCCCTGCATACTCTGGGGACTCTCTCAGGTTCTCTTCACTTGGCCAGAGGTGGAGAGATGCTGAAGGCCACTTAGAGAGTCAAGGACAATGAAATGTTGTATTCTCCCACAACTGCCCTCAGGGATGCTCTGGGTGGCTATCTAGCTTCTCTGAGACCACAACTTATGGGTGACCATGCTTGTCCCAGTGTGGACTCCACTTAGGATATGTCTAGTGTCTGTTTAGAAGGTAAGTGTTCTACTGTTCCCTTTCCTCAGCTTTGACTCTTTATGGAAATTCCTGTATTATTTTTATTAAATATTTTATTTATTTATTTGAGAGGGGGAGAGAGAGAGAGAGAGCACACAGGTGAGCAGGGAGAGGGAGAAGCAGATTCCCTGCTGAGCAGGAAGCCCAACATGGGGCTCGATCCCAGAGCCCTGGGATCATGATCTGAGCTGAGGACAGACACTTAATCGACTGAGCCACCCAGGCACCCAAAATTCCTGTATTATATTACACACAAGTGCACAGACACGCACACAGCCCTTCAGGACGTGCAGTCCTGTAGGGCCCCTCTTCGAGCTGATGCAGCTGCTTCTCTAAGGCATGGGCCCTACCACTGATGGTGGGTTGTGAGCTTCCCAGCTATGTCTGTTCTAGCCCAAGGTCAAGCACATGGATGGTAAGCAAGATCCATAATGGGGAAAATAATTCTGTAAGGAGCTCTCAGTGAGGCATGAGGCTCAGAATGACAGTGCACCCAGGAAGTGAGCCAGTGATAAGTCTTCCCAATCCTGATTTCAGGCACAGGGACCTAGGGAGGACCTGATCTTTTCAGCTTAGGAAAGAACAGAGGCTGGTGTTAAAAAGCCTTTCTCTGCAGTCACCCTGGGCATCTGGCTGCCTCTGAAGCTTTTCTGAAGACAAGGTCACCTTCCCAGACTTCCCCAAACCTTCATGGGTCTGCATGGCCTTTGTGTGCTCTCTCCTTCACACCCTGAGGCCTGGGTTTCCCGTCTTGCCTCCACATCCTCTACTTCCCCGGGGATCCTGATTGCCCAAGGCTCTCTTTTCCTATTTGAAACTCTCCTTTCCTGATGTGGATAATGATGCCATTGCCACCATTTGGGGGCTCATTTTATAATTGCATGTGTTGTTCCTATTTCTCAGAAGAATCACTGAGATGGATGTTATAATGCCTATCACTTTACAGTTGAGGAAACTGAGGCTCAGAGTGGTTGGGTAACTTGCCTGAGTTTACACAATGGAGAAGTTCTGGGATTGGAATCCAGGTTTAATTCCAAAGCTCATTCCAGAATCATTCATCCAACGAAAGTCTCTGAATGGCTACTGTATTCCTGTTCTAGAGCCTGAGGATTTCACAGTGAACAGCACAAACCCTGTCCTCAGCATCTTCCATTCTAGAGGAGGGAGCAACCAATAGCTCATGAAAGATGTGGATCCATGCTACAAGGCCTGGTGGTGATAGATGCTATGAGACATAAAGAAGGGAGGAGAGAGAGAGTGATCCGGGAGGCCTTTCAGAGGAAGTGCTTTTGGGCTGTGCTAGAGACTGAATGTTTGCATCCTCACCAAATTCATATGTTGAAAGCCCTCACTTGGATGGCATTAGGAGGTCGGGCCTTTGGGAGGTGGAGCCATCATAAATGGGGTTAGTGCCTTAATAAAAAGAGTCTGAAAGCTCCCTCACCCCTCCTGCCATGTGACGACCCAGAGAGAAGATGGTCATCTATGAACTGGGAAGCAGGCAGGCTCTCACCAGATACAGGATCTGTCAGTGCCTTGATCTTGGGTTCCCAGTCTCCAGAACCCTGAGTAAATATCTGCTGTTGAAGTATTCCAGGCCACAGCACAGTGCTCTGTGGTAGCAGCTCGATCCCATTAATACAGTGTGAAGCAGGGAGAGAATGAGCCTTGCTCATTCTGAGTCTGAAAGAGGAGTGTTCCAGCTGGACATTGGCCAGTGTGAAGACTGGGGGCAGGCTGGCTTGGTGAGCTCTGGGGTGAGCCAGAAACTGTGGGCCTAGAAGGTGTGGCACACTACTGTAGAAAGAAGTATGGCTTCCATCTGAGAGGGGTGGGAGGCCAGGGAGGGTCTCCCGCAGGACTGTTTGGGAAGTTTCTTCTATCTGAGCAGTGTCACCATGGCTGCCGTGCTGAGGAGAAATGTTGGGGTGAGGATGGGACTGCTACAGTTGTGGTCCAGGGAAGTGCTTAGGCCTGCACAGTGGTGGTGCTGGTGAGAAAGAACGGAGGTATTTTGGACACGTCTGGAATTGGAGTTAATAGGAGCTGCTGCTGGATTAGATATAAGGTGAACAAATTAAAGAAGGAAGGAAAGAAGGAAGGAGAGAGAGAGAGAAAGAAAGAAAGAAAGAAAAAAAAAAGAAAGAAAGAGGAAAGAATCAAACAGAGAGGAGGAAGAGTCAAGGGTTTGGCCCCAGCAGGAAGGCTGGGCTGCATTCACTATGGGGAGGGTGAGTGGGGGATCACTGGGGTTGGGGGGGTGTTGCTATGCCCAGAGAACCTTCAGGTTGCAGCATAGGCACAAGGTAGGCCACTGTGCACAGGGCCTGGGGTTCAGGGGAGAGGTAAGGGCTGGAGCCCCAGCTGGGGCTTCCAGGGCCTCAATGGCATTAACAGCCAAGGGCAGGAAGAAGAGGAGAAGAGCTGAGCCAGGGGATTTCTACAGGGCATCCTGGGAGGGAGCAGGAGAGGACTAGGAGGAAAGCAGGGAGCACAATATCAGGAACATCTCAGCTTTCCCTCTGATGCTGTCCAGGGCTGTCTGGGCTCCCTACCACTGCACCTTTGTGTGTGTACTAGACCTGTCTCTTACTGGGACTCTGCTGAGATCCTCCCTTCTCCCCTGAATCACTGAATCAGTCTCTCCACCAGATCACTTCTGGCAGCATGACCATCCCAAATTTAAGAAAAGGAAAACCTCCCATGATACCCTGTCTCCCTCTTGCTCCTGGCCCCTTTCTCTGTGCCCTTCATGGCAAAGCTCTGCTAAAACATTCCTATACATGCTTTTGGTATTTGAAGTGTTTTTTCTTTTTTTTTTCCCCAGTGAGATAAACTGAAACAGAACCTTCTACAGAATGTGGGAAGCTTGGAGAGAGTGGGGAGGCAGGGAAAGGGGATGGTTTGCTGGGCAGCACGCTGGGGCTCTGGTTGAAGCATGAGGTGGGGCTGGTCAGTGTGAGTGTGTGTGAGTGTGAAAGTGTGTAAGCATGTGTTTGTGTGTGAGTTAGTGGGGTGTGCTTGCAGCCATGGGCATGTTTGGGTGCAGGCATGCAGCATGAAGGAGTTGGATCATCTAGACTGAGCCAACAGGAGAGAATGAAAAAAGATGAGGAGAGCATTCAGCCCGAACCAGCTGGGTGACAGCAGTGGACAAACAGCTCAGAGATCTGGTCCTCCCGGAGTTCACATTCTAGGGAAGAAATGCAGATGATGCAAAGGAGAAATTAATAAGCTCTATAGTGTGCTAGATGGTGCTAAGAGAAACAATGAAGCAGAAGAAAGGGTGGGGCTCTGGGGGAGGGGTGGGCTGCAAGTTTAAACAGTGCAGCTGGGAGGGCATCAGGAAACAGGTGGCATGTGGCTAAGGTCTGACCCAGGCAATGAGGGGAGGATGAGGGTATCTGGGGAACAGTGCTGTACACAGAGGGAGCAGCTCTGCATATTTCAGGAACACCCAGATGGCCAGTGTGGCCGTGGTGAAATGAGCTGTAGAAGACAGGGTTGGAGCGTGAACTGGGGCCACGTAGGGCCTTGAGATCCCTGGATGGCCACCAGGTCTCACCCTGAGGTAGATGGGAGCCATGGAAGGATTCTGAGAAAAGGAGTGACATTAACTGAGACGTTAACAGGATTACACTGTGCAGGGGAAGGGGACCATGGCAGTCTGTGGTAAAACCCAGAGTGGAGAGAATGGTGGCTCGGACTCTAGTGGAAGAGGTGAGAAGTAGTGGGCTTGAACATACTTCCTAGCAATTACTGGCTGGAGTTGAGGACATACAACAAAGGCCACAGAAATGGGCCACAGAATCTGAGCTGTGGAAGGGAGGTGAGAAAGGAAGAGAGGTGGCCAGGCTGCAGGGCCCGGGGGAGCCTCTGGACTGAGGAATTACCTGAGTGGAGATATGGAATGGACATGGGCAGGAGCTAGGAGTGCCGGGGCCTTTGGAGGGCAGGGTGACTGAAATGGATACTGGGGTCATTCTTAGTATCCTCTGTCAGTGAGTGACTGCAGGAGCTAGTGGCTGATGCCAGTTGCAGTTGAGGTAAGTCACCTTTGAGGGTGAACGGCATTAAGAATGACAGTGGCCATGTGTGTGAGAGAGGCAGCAGAGGCAACAGCTTCAGAGAACAGGATGTGTGCTTTTTAGAAGCAAGGAAGTAACAGAGCCTTGGAAGTAGCCTCTGTTTCCGCACTGTGCCCAGTGGCACAAGAACATGGGAGAGAAACAGTGTCCTCCAGGAGCCAGGCTGATCTTCCCCCAAGGGAGAAGAAACTGAGGGAAGGGGGCTTGGTGATGCAGTCTGGAGGCTTAGGGACAGAGATGCCAGGCAGTGCTGAGGGCCTGGTCAGGGGGAAAGCCCTGAGCCACAGAGCAGAGGGCTAGGGAACTTCGTGTCCTTGGCATCTGTGTGTGGGAGGTCAGGGGCCCTCGTACAGCTGTCTTTGTGTCTGTGTGTGCCTCTCTCTTCCATCCAGCTGCTTTTCTTTCCCCGGTCATTCAGTCCCCAGAGGGACCCTGTGATGATTCAGAGCTAAGTCTATGGCCTCTAGGCTAGAAGGGGCCTGAGAAGCTGAGTCATCTGTCCCTTCCCTCTGACTGATGTTGGGGCATGTTAGTGTGTCTGGGCAAATGCCTGTTGGTTCTTCTGCTGAAGATCCAGTCCAAGTTCCACTGCCTGACATTTCAGAACTTCTGGATGCCTACAGCCCTTATTTCCAGGTAGAAATCCTATCAATTTGTCCTTAATCTTTGTTTTTCATATTCCAGCGGCCTGGCTGGAAGGAAGCTCCTGGGAGGCCTGAGTGCTATGCTGAGTCTCAGGGCCTTTCTAAACTCCTGTTCTGCAAACAGGTTTAGATCATGTCACCTCCTCTGGGAAGACTTCTCTAACTTCTGCAAAGGGCCGTGTGCTCCTTCCTCTATCCCTGCAGATGGTAGCAAACTTTCTCATAAATATTTTAGGTTCTTCTTTATTCTATTCATTGGTTTGTTTGTCTGCTTTTTTACAATATTTTAAAAATGTAAAAACCATGACTCTATCAAAATAGGCTGGAGGCTGGGTTTAGCCTGAAGGCTGCAGTTTGCTGAACAACTTGTTCAAATCACCATTAACCTGCTTTGCAGTTGTCTGTCTCCACACTGATTTTTTTTTTTAAAGATTTTATTTATTTGATGCAGAGAGAGAGAGATCACAACTAGGCAGAGCAGCAGGCAGAGAGAAAGGGGGAAGCAGGCTCCCCGCTGAGCGGAGAGCCCGACTCGGGGCTCGATCCCAGGACCCTGAGATCATGACCTGAGCTGGAGGCAGAGGCTTAATCCACTGAGCCACCCAGGCACCCTGCCACACTGATTTTTAACTACTAGAGGGCATGGACTGTATTTTATATACCTCAACGTCTGACACAGTGCTACGTGAACGAGTAAGTGATGTTGCATAAAATATCCTCTGACATGTCCCAACTGACTCTTTTATCATTTTTCTGCACACCTGCCTCTCACATGTTAAATAAATAACCTCCTTAAGAGTCTCCAAGTCAGTCATTAAACAATCCCTCCACAGATGCACACTAAGCTTTCAATATTAATGGATGTCATTTATTAAGCTGGTATGCAGCAGGCCAGTGTAGAGTCCTGGGAACACAGAAGTGAAGCCAACAGACTGTGTGTGTGTGAGTGTGTGTGTGCTCACACAAGTAACTCAGGTATGGGGTCACTCAGTCTCTGCACAGCCCAGGGTCACACTGACGTGCCCTCTACTGTCCCTGCTCTCTAGCTGGATCATGTGCACTAATCCTTACCACTTCTCTGGAGGACTTAATTCACTTAAAAAAATCATATAATTGCATTTTCAGCATAATTAGGTACCTAATTACATGACTAAATGTCCTCTATCAGGCTGCATGTGTAAATAATGATGATTTAGTTAGCCATGCTTTGTTATTGGCTTTCCAGAAGGCTTGTCAGTTGGCGAACAGGATGGAGAAAATGTTTTTCTCCTTCCTTCACCAGGTTTGACAGGCAGGAGCGGCAGAGCTCTTTCCTATTAGGAGAGGAGCTGGGTGGCGAGGAGAATAGGAGGTGGAGGGGACTCCTACTGCTTGGGGATCTTGGTTCAAAGCCTCAGGGAAATTCTGTCGGATGAGGGCATGAGTGCCCACATTCTAAAGACAGACAAGACCACTTGCCCCCAAGAACTGCCATGGGAGGCCAAAGTGGCCCTGAGACAGTGGAACCTCCAGATTCCAGACCAGAAGGGTAGAGCTGTGGTGGGGATTCTAGAAGGAAGGAAAGCCACAGGAATAGGAGGCATGCATGGCTCCTCTTCCATTCCCTGGAATAGTTCTCCTTCTCTTAAGTCAGTGAGGGCATCTACACCAAAGGATGCAGCTTTCTCCCCATCCTGGGCTGAGGTGTGCTGAGGCTCACTGTTCCTATATGCAATGGATCATGAGAGAACTTACCTCAGAGGAAAGTTGTGAGAATGACATGAGATGATGCACATAGATGGCACAGTATGATTTAATATGCAATACCTGTTAGCTAGTATTGTGAATGATACTGTGGTGGTTCGTTTTTTTAAGCTGGACTAGTGGTTTGAAAGGGAGGGTACATTTTGACCTAGATATTGGGAGTATATTGCTTGGGGGCAGTGATGAAAAGAAGGGCAAACGTATATCAACACACTGCTCTACAGAAGTTATCTTAAAGTGATTGAAGGGGGCGTTGTGATGCACAGCACAGGGAGTGTGGATTGTGGCACCAGAAAGGTACGGCTATAGGTCCTGGCTCCTGAGTCCCACCTGCAATATGACTGTCTCTAATGCTCAGCGAAGGTGCCTCCTTAGGGCAGTAGGCAGCGCATCAGTCTCATAATCTAATGCTAACTCAACAATACAGAAGGATGTACCTTCATGGCACCAAGAGAGGCACTGCCCGACACAAGCAAGCTCTTCTTATCATTCCCATTTATTTGAGTATAGCTCCTGCACATGTGTGTGTTTACACATATGGCCCCTGGATGCAGAGCCCCTGTGGGGGAAGCAGAGGGGTACAGTGCTTGTGACTTGAGGAGTAGGGAGTCCTTATTTATCTCCTGGGATAGCTGGGCTTCCAGATGCTTCCCACTCTGCTGTTAGCCCTCCTTTGTCCTCTGGGTATTAGAGCGGAAAAGCGGCTTCAGGAAGTCACCAGTTCACCTGATTTTGTACCCAGCACTACCGCCAGGAAGCTGGCTGCTCCCAGTCAAGCCCCTGTGCTGTGTTTGTACTCGGGGAGGAAAAGCGATTTCTCTTCACCACACATGACCCACCACCCCTCCACCCCATCCTCCCACTGTATTTCTGGCTGATGAAGACACTCTACAATACGTCTCAATCCATCACCCTGGCACTCTCCTGTTCTGTCTTTCCAGCCCCCTGTTCAGGTCTTGTGATTTATATTTCCCCAACATTAATCTTTTAAAAGCAAAGAAGCTATAAACACATACATAATTCTTCCTCCTGTCAGTTGAAATCCCATGACACAAATCAACTGCCATCTAAATTAAATGTTTCTTTCATAGAAAGTGATAAATGCCCTGGAGACCAATCAAGAAAGCCAACAAACTTAGACTTTGTTTCACTTTGGAATTTTGCAGGTAGTATGGCTAAAGTCCAATAACTGGTTATATCTCATAACCAACAGGAGTGGTGAATTGGATGTTTTAATACAGCTGTATGGACAGGAGACATTGTACATCTTTCCTCATTAGGGATCTTAGCTTATTAATTGTAGGGCTGAAATCTAACACATAATCTTAGGGGAAAAGGGTAAATACGGACAAAATATATTATTCTATCAGACCAAGTGACAGAATGAAAACAGAGTTACCAAAAGAGACATCAGCCTGTTATAGAGTTGGATCTGTTTAACTAGTTAGGATTAGGGCTCCCAGATATGTCAGATAGTCTAAGAGCAGATTTCAAATAATTTTGTCTTTTTTAGAAGAGATAGTTTCATACTTTTAAAAATGCAATTTTTAATTCTACACCTTTCAAATACCTATTTTGGGGGGAAATATAGAAGCTATGTTTTTAGGAGAAGGAAGGAGAGATGAATGGCTAAATCCAGTACATATCTTGGGTTTATTTTCCGCTCTTCCTTTTCCGTGTCTTATTACTTCTTCCACAATCACTACCGGATTCAATATCATTAATAAACTTCATTATTCATCTCATTATAGGAAGAAAAGAGTCCTTTTTTTTTCTCCTTTTTGAGATAGAGAGCAGAGAGCATGAGTGGGGGTGGAGGGGTAGAGGGAGAGGGAAAGAGAGACAATGATGGAGCCTGATGCTGGGCTCGATCTCAGGACCCTGAGATCATGACCTGAGCTGATATCAAGAGTTGGATGTTTAACTGCCTGAGCCACTCTGGGGCCCCAGGAAGTAGATAATCTTAAAGGTCAGGTTAAAGAAACTACACCTTCTATTGTAGGCCATGAGCAGGTGAGATATTATGAAAAAGGAGATTCTCTAGAAATTCTGAAGTAGTACGTGGAGGGAGAGGAGAGCCTTTTCTCTTCCAAGTTTAGAAGAGCACTTAGAAGCCACCAAGAAAGGATCAGCATGACACAATGAGAGGCTAGCAAGGCTGAGAGTAGTAGACATGAGCAGAGAGGTGTGAGGTGCGTGTGTGGGGGGGGAGGTCCAGCAAGTAACACTTGACAAGGCTAGGCATCTTGAGGGTTAAAGAATTTGAGGTTCTGACAGGAGTGTGATTAGAAGTTAAGTGAAGAAGATGGTGTGATAGAAGAGGTAGGAGGATTATGAACAGTGATTTATTATTTTGTATTAAAATATATACAGTTAATGACTAGCTTCCATAATTATATAATATTATAATTATGTAAAATAAATGATTACAAAATACATAAATCTCTTAAAGTATTAAATACCAGGATGTGTTTCAGATCTTCAAATTTACATAAAAAAATAGGTTTTTAACCATTGTGGGAAGCATCCATGTGTGGCTGGGATGAATGAGTAAGAAGGGGATCTTGAAAATGTTTGAAATAAGGATGGTTTTTAAGACTAGGAGTGCTCCATTTACCCAGAGGGCTTTGCACCCAGGCACCTGGCCTGGGAGTTGAGGCACTGAGTATGTGGGTTCTTCCCTCAAAGCAAGAGCTTCTTGTTTGTGGTTCTCAACTCTGGCTGCACATCAGAATCACATGGGACTCTTTAAAAAACACCGATGCCCAGGTCCCATCCTCCTAGGGTTGCCAGATAAAATGCAGAACACCAGTTAAATTTGAATGTTAGATAAACAACAACAAATTTCTTGGTACAAGTATGTCCTACATATTGCAAGACGGCTCCAGAGACTATTTGGTTCTTTGTCAGCTCACAATAGACTGGCAGGGGAATGCACCCAAGGGAGAGCTCAGAGCTCAGAGCCACAGACACAAGCCAGCCTGAATTTTCACATTATTATTTCATGTGTTCATTTCATGCAGGATAGTTCATTTCATGCAGGGTAGTAGCAGAGCCCACTGTATGTGGGCCCACTGTATGTCACATGGATTCTAATTCTACTTCATACCTCCTGGCTTTGGGCTCATGCTGTTCCCTCTGCCTGCAGTTCAGTCCACCCAGGGCCTACCTTGTGAATGAATGTCTACACATCAAGGAGGATGTCTGTCCTGACCTCCCAGTGGAAGTGACCTCCTGTTACTATGGACAGATTCACCAAGTATGTGAAAACTACCCTGGGGGTGTAGGGAGGGCCACGGCATCTTTGTCTCGGTATCCTGGCATTTTGCAAGGTGGCTTACACATAGTAAGTCAGTGCTCATCAAAAGCTTACTGAGTGAGAGGTCTTCTCAGCAGACCGGATTGAAATGTAGCAGGAAAAAATCATCCAAAAGAGAGCTTCTGAAAGCAGGAGTGTATAGTGATTGCTAAAACAATTGCCGAGCACCTACTAGGTGCAGGTGTAAAACCATCTTTTGCATTTATCTCTCCACATTGCACAGAAATTTTATATACACTAATCCTTTGGCTAATCATTAGAGAATGATTACAGTGATGGTTTGGTTGGTTCCAGGGAAGAGATCTGAGGAGGCCTCCTTTGTGTCCCCCCCCAACCCTGGCTACTCTACTGCCCTTACCCTTGATCTCTAGCTCTTCAGACTTTGTCAGCCTTGGTGTCTGAGAGTTGCTCATATCTTGATATTCTAGTGATAATCTCCTTGAGCTCAGTCTCCAGGTCAGGGCACACCACCAGCACAGTCCCAGTTTGGGTATCTGTTAGGAGCTGCAACTTGCCCATGAGTCTGCTTTGATGGAGCCATCCTGGCAGGTCGTCTGAAGTCTCAGGCCTCAGGCCTCCCAGAGGACTCGGAGTTGGCTCAGACCATAGATGTAGTCCTGATATCTCCATGGGAGGCACCAGGTCCATTGCCATGTCCACGTCCCCCAAAACTCTCTACCATCCCCTTCTCCATCAACCCTCCTTGCCAAACATTTACCCCCAGTTGCTCCTCATTGGTCCTGCTGCCTGTGGCCACCAGAAATCTATCTGGTGCTTAAGAATGGAGAGAAGCTTCCTGGGTCTCATTGTTCCTGTTTCTGAGGGGTTGGGCCCTGGGGATGGGTCTGAGAAAACAGGTGGTGAGTGGCTGGGCCCAGACCCACTTTATCAGCCCCAGGCCCACCAGGCAGGCACCAGATCTCCCTGCAACTCCCTGATAAGAGGCTCAGCTCAGTGCCTAGAGTCTTATCAGAGGCAGGCTTGGGTGAAGCTTCCATTTCCTTCAGTGTGAATAAAGGGGAGGGAAAAAGGCCCGGGAAGAAATATAATGTCCTCGCACTCAGACACAGTCAACCCAGCTACCTGCCTGTGAATCTGGGCCCTACTGGTACAAATGGAGAGGGGCTCAAGACAAGGAACCCCAGGCTTCCCTATGCAAGAGTGAGTGGGAACCTTATGCCCACTGGGTCTGAAGCTTACAAAGACCTGAGCCCAGTGAGGGTATGTGCTGCCTTGCAGCTCTCCTGACTTGGGTGTCTGTGTGTATGTGCATGTGTATTGGGGGGAGCAGGAAGTATTTAAGCTTGAAGCATTTTCCCCCTTCGAACTGTGGCACATAAAGCACATAGTGTCATAGACGGGGTGCACTGCCTGCCTACATGAGCCTGGCGAGTTGCAGAGGTTGTGCGATCAAGTTACACCTGAATCCTAGTGCAGGCTCCACCATGTGCTATGGGTGTGCCCTTGAGACAGACTTTACATCTACCCCAGGAACACTCAGGATACTGAGCTGTGTGAGAACCCTAAGTTCCTCAACTAGGCAGGTGTGTAACAGTGCCGTCCTTTCCGGTGGGCCCATGAACAGCCTGCCCTGGCACCCAGGCACAGAGAGAGTTCAATAAATGCTAATGTCCTGTCCACCCCTCCCTCCTCCGCTGTACCAGGCTGGGTGAGGACAGAGTGAGATAGGAAGTGTGAATGGCTTTGCTATGTGCCAGTGATTCCAAGCACAAACAGTTGCTCAGGGGGCCTGATTTCCAACAGGGTCCTCAGGTGGAGATGAGAAGCCAGTCACTCCCGTAGAAGCTGGATTCTTGTGCTGGGATCATATTCTCTGAGGGGAGGAGGCACACAGGATGAATTTGTGTGTATGTGTTTAAGTGGCTTTGGTCACTTAACTGAATTGCTGTTTGGACTGCTTATCAGACTAAGCAGAAAAGTGTGCAAATATAAAGCAGGTGCAAATAACCTCTTAACATCTTTCCCATGCTTATGACCCTGACTATTAGTGTGGCTGGCCTGCGGGGAGAATTGCATTAATTTCTATCTTGCATATGGGTAGTGGGGTGGTGGGGGGAGAGCCTGAGGTGGTGGAATCCTGGGCTCTAACCTAAGCTGTCTGAGCCTGAGCTGGTCTCTCCAGTTCTCTGATTTCCAGGAGAAGGAGCCTGCATTTCTGGTCTGTGCTTTCATTCTGCCAGCGAAAACTAGGTGAGGCTGAATATGGTATGAGGACCTCCTTCCCCAGCAAGGTGGCAGCTTGAACATCGGGAACAGCAGGGTGGACCTCCTTTGTCCACACTCTTTTATGGTTCTCTCTTCACCCCCTTCTAGGCCAGACCCTTCACTGCAGGGGAGAAGGTTGCTGCTCTGTGCTCTCTGCTGGGCCGGTACCCACAGAGCTTCCATGTACCCAGAGCTGCAGGTGAGGGGCTGATCCACATCCTTTTGCTCCCAGCTTCCCTGTGAACTGCAGGTACATGGGGCTCTGGGCCCTGCACTCACATTTAGTCCTTGCAGAAAACCTTCAGACCCAGAAGATGCAACTAGCAATATCAGAAAGGCTTCTGGAAGCTGGCCTCTGTGTGTACACACACCTGTGCACTCAACTAAAGCATCTCTCAGGACAGCTGAGGACAAATGGGGGGTCTTGGTATTACAGTACCCCCTGTCTCCCATTCCCCTGCATTTCAGGCACTCCTCTGGAATTCCCTAGCTTCTTCTCCCCTCCCATTCTTTCTCACCGCATGCCATGGCTCCAGGTCTTCGCTCTTAGTCTTTTGCTGAAGCATTAGCTGAATGCTTAAGGGTTCCTCTCTCAGGGGCAGGAGCGTTCTACCAGGAGGTTTGGAGGTCCCAAAACTTAGGATGATTGTGGAATTCCAGCTGCTACAACAGGTGCTGGGATAGTCCCATTGTCTTTCTGCTACCTCCCCTGTTGGTCTTTGTCTCTTTCTTACTTCTTTCCACCATTCTCTTCTAGTCATACTGCCTCCTCAGTGTTCCTTGATCAGGCCAGGTCTCCTCCTATCTCAGGGCCTTCGTACCTGCTATGCTCTCTGCTTATTTTGTACTCTCTCAGATATTCCTTTTTGACTCCCTGGCTTCCTTTAGGTCTTTCTCAAACATTATCTCTCCCAATGAAGACTTCTTTGGCCATGCTCTCTAAAATGATATCTCCCTCATCTCCCTCACCTCTCTGGGCTCAGACCTAGTTTGCTGCAACATGGCTAAACCTTCCAAGAATCGTGGGTAAACATAGGACCCTTTATGGAGCTTCCCTCAGGAAAAAAGAAGACTGAAATGAGCTGGTATGCCATGTACACTTGCTCTTTCTGTGGCAAGGTGTCACCTTGATGAAAAGGCAAGCTGTGGGATCTGGCATTGTGGCTCCTGCATGGAATCCACAGCTGGTGGTGCCTGGACCTACTATCCCACTTCTGCTGTCACAGTAAAGTCTGCCATCAGAAGACTGAAGAAGTAGGGTGCCTGGGTAGCTCAGTTGGTTAAGTCTTCAGTTTGGGTTGTGATCCTGGGGTCCTGGGATCAAGCCCCACATCAAGTTCCCTGCTCAGCGGGGAGCCTGTTTCTCTCTCTCTCTCTTGCCTGCTTGTGCTCTCTCCTTCTCACTCTCTCTCAAATAAATAAATAATATCTTAAAAACAAAACAAAACAAAAAAAGAAGATGAAGGATTTGAAAGACCAGAAGTTCCACCATTTGAAACACTGCTGGCCTATAATAAAGGAGTTAGTTTATGTAACAAAACAAAACAAAATTAAATAAAACGGTACCTCCCTCATCCCTGGCCTTCCTTATCTCCTTTCTTGACTTGATTGTCTTCTCTAGCACTTGGCACTATCTGATGTATTGAGCATTATCCCCATACGTCTAGTATCTATCTGTCCAAACCCCATAGAATATAAGTTCCTTTTTGTGATCACTGCTAGTTTGTTCATTGTCATATCCCCAAAACCTCACACAGTTGGTCCTCAATTTATGGCCATGGAATGTGATTCATGGCCTACCAGCCAACTGGTGGTGGTGACATAGGCAAAGAACATGGGTGTATACTCAGGGACCCTAAGGCTGAATTCGGATCCACCATTTTATAACTGGTCAAAGGCAGACACACTTCTGAGTATCCAGCTCCAAATCTGAAAAGAGAGGTGATAACCTCCTGAGGTTATCCCAGTAAGGTCTGGGCAATGCACCTGGCCCAACACCTGTCATGTGGAGAGTTACCCCTCTTCCTTACCTGGGCAGTGAGTGAGAAGCACTGTTTTCTGAACTTGGGAGGTAAGCTGGCAGGCCCCGTAGCTGTAATCCCAGGGGGAGCCTGTGTGTTGCCTTTCCTTCCACCCCTGTCACGCTGAGATGAGGATTTTCTGCAGGGTAGTAGCAGAGCCCCTAGGGCCTGTACTGACAGAGGGTGACTAGAAGATAAGAGACAGTGAAGACTACAAGAGGAGCCCTCTCCTTGGTGGCCTGGACACTAGCAGATCAAGTGATGGGAACAAAGGCACTTTGTGTATCCATAGTCTGGCCCACGTGGGCCTCCCTGGTTGATGTCTGGTTCTTAATCTTGACTGCAGGTCTTTCCTCCATGGCTTCTTATTCATCAGGGGTGGTGGTATCCCCAGAGAGAGGCTATGGGCCCCACATGGGCTCTAGGCCTATAAGTTGAGCCATTAGAGATTCTCCTGTTGGTTTAAGTCAGGAGTCAAGAAACTTTTTTGATAAAGGGCCACATGGTAAATAGTGTAGGCTTTGAGGGCCATATGGTCTCTGTTACAAAAAACCAGTCATAGACAAATGAATGAGTGCAGCTGTGTTCCAATAAAACTTTATTTATAAAAACAGGTGGCAGACTGGATTTGAGGTGTGGGCCTTAGTTTGCAGACACCTGGTTTAAGTCTCTATACCACTGAGTCTCTCTCTTCCTGCTCAGACTAATATTTACTGAATATTTTCCCCATGCTAAGCCTGGGCCTTTTCCTATATCTTCTCATTTTCTCCCACAGGGAGGAAGCCACTGAATGGCCGAGCTACACCTTGAACCCAGGTCTGTCACACTGGAGGCCTGAAATTTTACCTGTGCAATGCACAACTGTTGGAATGCAGGCACGCTGTCCACTGCTCTAGTCACTTTCTACAGATTACGAGTCTGGTTACACGTGAGGTTCATTGGATCCTGGACATACTGTGGGGTGGTGAGTACACAAGCATCAGGGGCACAGAGGCCCAAAAGGGTGAGATGACTATCCTGAGGTTGTCCTCACAGCTTAGCAGTGGAGCAAACAGTAGCTGGTGAGGTGGCAAGGAGGGGTGGAGTCCTACCTCTGAGTTAAACCTTGCATAGGGTCAAATCCATCTGTGCCAGTGAGGGCAGTGGGCTGGGCCTCTCTGTCTTGGCTCTGTGTACCTTCTCTGGCCAATTACACTGATTGTCCAAGGCCCTGTCACAGAGGGACTTCCTGGGGAATCCTGAGCTCTTGGGGCCTTGGGTCCCAGAATAGGATAAATGGCCACAGCTGGCTACCTTGTAAGGGCTTGGTGCAGGGAGGCCAGAGGAGGTTTGGGAAATATGCTGATGCAGTCTAAGCATCCCTGAGGGAGGCACTAGTGGCTCAGAAGGAGATACCACGATTTGAGGTGGAGGAGAATGCCACCCTGCACTCATTCCCCGTTGGGGAGGGCCCTCTCACGGGAGCTCAAAGGAGAAGCATGGGGACCCTGGAGGCAGGAGGCAGGGCAGTGAGAGGTCAGCCTTTTATCTGCCCAGACAGTCAGACTTCTGTTCCCACAGCCCCTGGACAAGGAGGGCAAGATAAGGCCAGGAACTCAGATAATTGTGCCTCCAAGGCGGTGCAACTTCAGCATTGGCTTATCCCCAAAGCACCACCCTGGAAACAGAGGGAAGAAAGAACAGTGAAAATAGGCAGGCGGAGACCAAAGCCTCAGGAAATAAATGGCCCAGAAGTGCTCTTGAATGGGAAACACAGCCTCAGGGTGTCTAAACTTTGAAGGAAAACTGTGGATTCTGTCCTCCTTGGACTGTCCTCCAAAATGGATTTTGACTTTTTCCAGCATTGTTTGTTTTCTCAGTGAGTGACAAATATCATTTCACTCAAATAAGTCCTTTAAAAGCAGCATGTTCCAAAAGGTCTTTTTGGAAGCTCCATGATTCTTTTTTTTTTTTTTTTTTTTTTAAGATTTCATTTATTTATGACAAAGAGATAGTGAGAGAGGGAACACAAACAGAGGGGAGCTGGAGAGGGAGAAGCAGGCTTCCCGCAGAGCGGGGAGCCCGCCTGGGGTACGTTCCCAGGATCCCGGGACCATGACCTGAGCCAAAGGCAGACGGTTAATGACTGAGACACTGAGGAGCCCTGGAAGCTACATAATTCTTAAATAGGAAATGTCCTAGGGGTAATTACCAGAGCCTGATACAAGGAAATGTACTTAAAAAGCCCATTTGAACCAACATCTTTCCCTCCTCCTGTGAAAGAAAACTTTGTTCTCCTTGGAAACTCCTTATATTCTGCGCCTGTGAATGGTGGTGGTGTGCAGGGGTTAAAAGACAGCCCAGGGTTGGACACCCCCAGCTCAAATCACAGCCCTGCCACTCACAGCAATGTCCTGTGTCCTGAAGATGGAGGTGCCACCCACAGCAACCCCCCTCACAATGAGGGACCCTGACTACTGATAAGTATAATCAGCAAACATTGGCTCAGCTCTTCAGACAGACCAGATCACCCTGCATAACGTGGGTACCCTGTACATTTACACGGTATTTTTCCTTTTTACATCTTTCAATTTGTCTTTACTGAAGTCATTCCCCAAAGTTAGAGCATTCTCAACAATCAACATTGATCACTGACAGCTTATTTCTTCAAGCATAAAATCTTAATCCAAGATAAAATTATATCTAGCTAAGTAGAAATTTACCATAATTTAACATTATTACCTACCAATATTAGGTAATATTAGGTCATAGTTTACATTTGGGGAATTATATTACTTTAAGTTATTCTTTAGATAGCTAGATATCTATTTAGCTTGTTCAGTGAATGATCACAAGACATAGGCAATTTGATCTGCAACCTGAATTTGTGTGATAAGAAATGTCTCCCTAGGAGGGTTGGTTGCTTTTTTTTTTTTTTTTTTTTCCCCTGTTATGTAGTATGTCTTGCTGCTCCAAGAAGCCCAACAACGGTTTGAGGGCATGGATCTTATCTTATACTTTATTTGTCTCTTCCTTAAACCCTAGGACAGATGAGGAAGATGAATATTTCTATTGATGAATCAGGAATGTATATGGTATTGAGTAAAAATTTGTGTATAAATTGCTTTCATAATCAATTCTTCTGTCTAGTTTCCTTTCCTATTTCTCAGATTTTCTTCATGCAGTCTGGGTTGGGTTCTGACATGTGATAAAATATCCTCAGGGAACTAATTGGTAGAGTGATTGACACCTGGGCATACATTACAGTTTGGCTGTAGGCAAACATTTAGCCACAGTGAGAACATTTTATGGCTTCATGGAATGGAAATGTCTACAATTGAAGGATCCTGAAATCCAGGCTCCCAAGTATCATTGATAACCAACAGTGACTGGATATCAATGAACCATTCTGTCTTAAGCACCAAGCACCAGGCAGGAAGGAGTTCACAGACTGGGTTACACGAAGCCCTTGGTGTCCAGCGATAACTTAAGATTGAACCATCACAAGGAGCCCCTGGAGTGTGGTCACCTGCCTCTCATCCTCAACTTGACTACATCAGGTAGGCTTTTATCACTTTTATATTTCCAAACTTCATCTAAGAATTTATTTTGTGGAAATG
The DNA here is from genome assembly GCF_902655055.1 of Lutra lutra. Classification (NCBI taxonomy): domain Eukaryota; kingdom Metazoa; phylum Chordata; class Mammalia; order Carnivora; family Mustelidae; genus Lutra; species Lutra lutra. The sequence goes on along the minus strand of NC_062280.1, from coordinate 111,861,881 downwards.
TCATTTCTGCTGAAAATAATTGCAATGGAGATTTGTAGCTGTGACACCACTGTGTGTGTGTGTGTGTGTGTGTGTGTGTGTGTATGTGTGTTTGTGTGTGTTTGGGGGGAGACCCTAGATGAAAAGCCACTTCTTTTGGAGTTTCAGGGATACATGACCTTTATTCCAGAGGGGACCTGCAGAGCTGCATGCAGCTGAACCTGGCGTGGCCAGTGGCCTGAAGGGTATTTTGAATTCCTTTGCCCTCTGCTATTCTTGGGTCTTGCTTCCCAACTAGGCTGAAGATCTTTTGAAGAGAGGTTCTGTGTCCCCTGTATCTCCTGTGTGGTCCCTTGTACACAGGTGGTGCTCATTGGATCAAAATCAAAGTGCATCAGATTGAATTATGGTAATCTGGAGGGGTCCTCTGGACTGGATTCACCAGAAGTGGATAGAAGGCCAAGGGCCCATGGCTTGTGTCACAAAGGGACCCCAAATGATGTGATAGATTGGGATTGAAGAGGGGCATGTATAGGGCTCAAATCTGGAAACCAGCCCTGAATCTGGTACATGCAGGTGCTGCATCAATAACCTGCCAGAAGGAAGGTGGATTTTATTAATAGACTGACTAATAGGTTGTTGTCTTTGTTCATAGACTCTGGGTGGGCTCAACGGGGGAAGGCATGAAAGAGGCAAGGCTGAGCCCAAACCTCAAATCACCAAAACAACTTTGTGGACTTCTTTAGACCTGTGTGTCCCATGAAGAGGGTGGTTAAGGGGATCTGGCCCGAACATTTCCTTGACTTCAGATGAGATCACAGACAGAGGAGGCTTTGAGAAGCAAAGCTGCCGATAGATAGGTGTTCTGCAGAGATACCAGACTAAGGCAAAGAGATGCGAGCTGTGTCTGAAAACTGGTAGCATAGGAAAAAGTTTCAAAAGTATGCCCGAGGCCAGAGATGCTGTAGGCAGCACGTCTCACATTTGTTTTCAGCTCTCTCTGTGAGGTCGGTAGGGCCCAAAGACTAAGTGTCTGTTCACCCTGCCCCAGGCCAAACTAGGACCCAAGAGAGCTCCTCCTTGCCTTGAACCTGGAGGTGACACCAGTCTGTTGCTGAGGACTGAGAGCAAGTGGTAAAGGGGGTTTGTGCATGCATGCTGTGTGCACCTGTGCATGAATATGTGTGTGTGTGCGTGCGTGCGTGTGTGTATGTGTGCACGTGTATGGGAAGGTACAGGAGAATGTAGCGCCAGTGTCGGTTTCTTCCTTTTGGTGACCCTACAGGCCCAGCATCAGCATCTCAGCATCACCCTCATCCTGTCCCCGACTTAAGAACCAGAAGAATGAGTTTCTGTGGGACAAAGAGTGCACTTCCAGAGGAATCAGAGACCTGTGTCCCAATCTTGCTCTACCTACTACCCCTGGCTGCTCGAATTCTTATAAGTCACTTAGCTTCTCTGAGCTTTACTTTATTTTCTCTCAAAGAGGGAGAGTAGTCTCTCTTGAATGAAGATGGGAAATGCAGTGATGGTCCTGTGGCTTGAAATCTCTGAACAAAAGACAAAGCTGCTAGCCCAGGGGTGGTTGTGTGGTGGAGGCATTCCAGCAATTGTCTGGGAATTGGTGGGGTCTTCATTGTCTCCAGTGTCCTTGCAGTGAACCTGAGAGGCAGCTGCCCACTGCTTCCCCAGGGGAAAGTGAGACCTGTGTGTGGGTGAGCCTTGGCAGGCAGGGCTCTCACAGGCACAACCCTGCCCTTGTGTGCCACTATGGGCATTTCATTAGCAGCTGCTGGGCCGGCAGTTGTGGGCTGACAGAGGAGGGTAGAGCTGAGCACAAGTGGCCTAGGGTGGGTGGATAAAGAAAGGCCTTTTCTTCCGAGGCAGGAGAGTAACCTCAGGGCAGCATAGGGCCAAGCAGAAGGGCACGGGGTCATAGACAACCTCATCCCAGAATGGGGGGTGCCACATCCCACAGGTGGAGGGAGACACACCTAACTCAAAGCAGGACCATGCCAGTGGTATACAGTGAGGGCCTGGGGACACCATCTCTTGAACCTCATTTTCCATATTTCTAAACTGGAATTAATAGTACCTGCATTGGTGCAATGTCTTCAGGATGAAAACCAGGTACCACGTATATCCTCAGTGGGTATGGAGAAGGACAGAATGAGCACTCACAACTGCTCTTCGCCACCATCCCTTGTGCCTGTGTGAAGATCCACACCGTCCGGAGAGATCCATGCAGCCCCAGGAGACTCTTCACGCCCCCACCCTCAACCCCTGGCAGCCCCCCTTCCCTTGTCCTTATCTTTGCCCAGATCTCTCTACCAAACTGCATTCCAGCTGTCACCTGGATGCCCCACGAGTATCTCAAAGTCACCTCTGCTCTAGAGAGAATCTTCCTACCCCTTTCCTCTTGGTCTTGTACATATAATTTGATAGTGAACACAAATTGTTTCTATAATAATGAAACAGGACAAAGAAAACCTGTTTTAAAAAAATTTTTTTTTTATAGATTTCATTTATCTATTTGACAGACAGAGATCACAAGTAGGCAGAGAGGCAAGCAGAGAGAGAGGGGGAAGCAGGCTCCCCGCCGAGCACAGAGCCCGATGCGGGGCTCAATCCCAGGACCCCGAGATCATGACCAGAGCTGAAAGCAGAGGCTTTAACCCACTGAACCACCCAGGCGCCCCTTTATTTTTTTAAATTTTAAGTGAAGATCAGCTTAATTACATGGCTTTAAAAAAGCCAAGAGAGTAAAAGAAAGAGAGAGAGAGGGAGAGAGAGAGCGCGCGCGCGAATGAGTGAGTCCTGGCTCCTCACAAGCATTTACTTTGATGGAATCTTCTGAGGCCAGAGGTAAAGGGTAGGCTCAAAAACAGCCCTGGCAGCTGGCCACCCCAGAGGGCTCGGCAGGATTATGCAGGACTGCTGGGGGAGTGTGAGGATTCCGGGTAGGGCAGCCATGAAAGGTGGTCAGTGTGCTGGCAGCAGAACAGAGTCCAGTAGGGAGAATGGCCGTGCAGGGACCAGCAGGTACCCAGCCCCTTGGCCTCTAGTGCGCTGAGCCAGGCAGGGATGCTGGGTGACCTTCCTGGGCCTGGGTGCTTTATGGATCCCTTCCCCCCAAAATATTAAAAGTCTTATTTTATAGCAGTATTGGTCTAAAGACAAATGTAATGTTTAGTATTAAAAGTTTGTGTTTTGTTGTTGTTGTTGTTCCTTTTGATTTTAAAAGACACACATTTTTTGGTATCTCTAAGAGCACCATGGGTCCTAACTACTTGCCTACCGTGCAGGTTAGCCCTGGCTGAGCCCTTCCTAGAAAAACCCAGTACCCATGAGCATGCATGTGAGGGGTCGGCTGTGGCTCTCTGCAAGTCACGTTGGCTGCCTCTAGGGTTTTGGTATCATCATATGCAAAACAGAGATAAAAATACCTCCCGTAGGGCAGCTAGAGGGTAAAATGAGATAACTTATGGGACATGAAGCCTACTTTCTACCCTTTGAGTCAGGGAGATAGTCACCACAAGGGAGAGTGGGTCAGGATAATTTACAGAATTTGTACAAAAGGAAAAGAAAAGAGATTATGAAATAAAAAAAAAAAAGAAGATTACTCAGGATTTTCAGCCATAGATGAAATTAATTCACTAAAATGAGAATTTTGGTGGAAGCTGAAGTCGAGAGCAATTCACATGACAAGTCAATCTCAGGGTGTGACCGGAGGAAGCAAAGTCCAGGTTTCCAGCAGGAGTTCAGGCACGGGGTGTAGGCTGGAAAAGAGGGGTGGAGGGAGTCCTCCCAGGAGAGAGGGGACTCCAAGCTTTAAGAAGCACCTGGCAGAGTCCTTGCTGTCAACCTGGATGAACAGCAACATGAGGAAAGGAAAGAACTGACCCAGGAGGGAAGGCCCTGAAAGGTGCTGCGTGAACCAGGTAGGGGGCTCCACGTGCACACAGGTCAGCATGAACGAGGCGTGCAGGAAAGGATGGGGACAGGCCAGTGCGATGAGCCAAGAGGGGCTCTGAGGCCACTGGGTGGGGTGGGGGGTAGGTAGGGGATATGAATATGGAGACCCATAGTACTCTGTGCAGACAGGCTTGGCTTGCATTAGTTGGACCTCCACATTCACTCATTCTTTCATGCATTCCTTCACTCACTCATTCAGTGTTTGTAAAGAGCCTGTGCTTCCCCATGGAGAACAAGACAGCTGAGCCCCCAGTGTTCAGATGAGGCTGGTGTTCAGATAAGTCTAGGGGAACAAGGATGTTCCCCCAAGTACCATGTAAGGAAACTGACTGCAGAGGGTAAAAAGTTTGCTGGAGCCACAGCTGGTGTGAGAAGTCACAGTGGCCTTTGTGTGTTCTCTGGGCTGCCTCCTTGCCCCCTCACTGTACCCTAGAAGCATGAAGAAGCCCATGTATTAGGGGCGGTGCTCATCGCTCAGAAGGGAGCAGCTTGCCTTGCCCTAGCTCTCCAGATCTGGGCAGACTGTGCCATCCCATCTTGGGTGCTATGCTCAGCAAACAGGGACAGGGACTTGGCAGCGGGAGTGAGCCAGCGTTCACTTAGTACTCAGTAAGTGGCAGAGATGAACATGTACCAGGCACTATACTAGGAATTTTATCTAGAATAATACATTTAATCCTCAGAACAAACCCCTGAGGTGGAAATGATTATTATCCCCATTTAGTGGATCAAGACTAGCTGTAGAATTTATGGGACCCAGTACAAAATTAAATTAGGGGCTCCTTTACAAAATTAAGAATTTCAGGACAGTGATTGCAGAGCATTAACAGAGCACATGTGGGGTCCTCCGAGAGTGGGGTCCTGCGTTACTGCATGGGACAAAGTCAGCCCTGTCCTGGATAATGAGCTGAGATGCAGGAGGCCTGGAACCATGTTCAAGGCCATAGGCAGGTCAGAATGGGTTCAGACTCACACCCAGATCTTTGAATTGTAAATCTCTTCATCTGATGTCTTCATCACTAGCAAATTGGTGCAAAGTGAATTTGAGCTAAATGGTTGCTTTTTTTTTTAGCTTAATTTTTAAAAAGTTTTATTTATTTATTTGACAGACAGAGATCACAAGTAGGCAGAGAGGCAGGCAGAGAGAGAGGGGGAAGCAGGCTCCCTGCTGAGCAGAGAGCTAGATGTGGGGCTCGATCCCAAGACCCTGAGATCATGACCTGAGCCGAAGGCAGAGGCTTTAAACCACTGAGCCACCCAGGTGCCCCAGCTTAATGTTTTTTTTTTTTTTTTTAAAGATTTTATTTATTTGACAGAGAGAGAGATCACAAGTAGGCAGAGAGGCAGGCAGAGAGAGAAGGAAGCAGGGTCCCTGCTGAGCAGAGAGCCCGATCTGGGGCTGGATGTGGGGCTCGATCCCAGGACCCTGAGATCATGACCGGAGCTGAAGGCAGAGGCTTTAACCCACTGAGCCACCCAGGCGCCCCCAGCTTAATGGTTTTTAAAAAGTAGAAAGGGGAACCTGAATATGAAGCCTGTGGTTGTTGAAGGTGGTGGGCATGGTTTTAGCATTTGGTGAGCCTCTAAAGAAAAAGTACAATTTCATAGCCAGTGGACTTTGCTGCCAGGTGAATACAGAAATCACAGCTTGGGGCCCAAAAGAAAAGGCAGGCAGACATGACTACATTATCTGGTTTTGATTTAGCTAACCATAATGTCCTTCACCTTAAGACTCTGGTAAGATTATATATGCCCACAGCTAAGATGTGAAGTTTCTCCATTCCAGGGGAGAATTTTCCCAAGGGGGAGAAATGACAGTGCTGGGGCCTGGAATTGGATGGCAGCTACACACTTGAACCCCTCTTAAAAATGTGCACTGTCGTAGGAGAAGGGGGAGCAAGGGGCTCTGGCTGTCTGTGCTCTCTACAAGTGATGTGCTAGCCAGAGCTTCACATTCGAAGTGGAAGTAGAAGGCCTCCATCTATGAAGGGTGCAGTAAGATGACTTGGTAGCCTTGCCCAGGGTCTGCCCCCATGAGTACCCTGAAGGGACGGCTTCCCCCTTAGGGACCTGGAAAGGGTCTGGAGTATGTCCACTTAGCCCCAAATAGTATGTCACCTACAATGTTTTGATAATAATAAAAAGAAGGTGTGGATTTAACTACAGAAGGACTTTGCTAGAGAACAGAAATAAGAGAGAATATAATATAGTATCTTAAAGAGCTATTAATTGTAGTTGTTTAAAATTTCCAGCCTGGGAATTCCCTGCCATGGCTGGTTCTGATGCTTGCTCTGTCTCTTCAAATTGTATTTTTTGCCTTGTAGTGTGCCTCATAATTTTGTTGACAGCTAGACATGATGTAATGGGTAAAAGGAACTGCAGTGATGTGGCGGTGGGGTGGTGGGGTGGTGGGGTGGGATGGCGGGGAGGGGAAGCATCCCATAACCCTATGAGCAGGTCTGTCTTTCCGTGAACCTGTGCTTCTGGGCTATGAATTCATGAGGGTTTCTATTCTTTTTTTTCACCCCTTAGGTGGGACAGGATGGGCTGGAGTTGGGTAAACCCCTTCCTCCAGGTGAGACAGGTTCTGATTATACACGAACAGATTAGGCTCTGGTTAACTCAATTGACTTTGAACAATGTAGGGGGTTAGAGGTGCTAGCCCCCTTCCTCCCCAACAGCTGAAAATCCATGTGTAACTTGTGACTATTCCCAAAACTTAACTAATAGCCTGCTGTGGACCAGAAGACTTACCAGCGATATAAATAGTCTATCAACATATTTTGTATGTTATATATATTATATGTTGTTTCCTTACAATGAAGTATGCTGGAGCAAACAAAATGTTATTAAGAAAATCGTAAGTAAGAGAAAATACAATTACAGCACTGTGCTGTATTTATTTTAAAAAAGCCACATATAAGTGGACCCACAGGGTTCACAGTTGTCCAAGGGTCAACTGTAGCTTCCACTGAGGCAGGCCTGGTTCAGAACAGGTGCTCTGGTCTATTTCAAGATGCATCCATTTTCCTTCTCCTGCTGGAAGTTTGAAGGGATTTTCCTCTGATAAATACTGTGGGAACCAGGTTGAGCTCTAGGAGGTGAATCTCACAGTATCAGGGGGATCTGCTATGACCCAGTCCCCTTGGAGTTTCTAACTCTCAGAGTTGTCCACACTGAGCCTCCAGCAATTCGGTCAATCTCAGAGTCACTAATGAGAGGTGGTGAAGATGTCAGGTCAGGAGAAAGGGCAGGGCACAGTGCTAGGCAGGTGGGTCATAAGTCCTACTCTGCTGTTGTAGCCTGAGCAACAAGATGTGGGGTGTGACAACCCTGCACATTCTCTGGGAGTCATGCAAGGGCCCTGCTGAGCCCACCAGCCTGTGATAGAACCCCATGTCTTGGACTCGGCTCCTGCCGGCACAAGAGGAAACCTGCTCTCATCAGCATGTGCCATGCTATGATTTTGCACATTATTTATACTGGAAGAATGTACAAAAATGAAAATGCCTAATAATGAAGGGCAGGAGCCAGCACTCCCTCACAAGTTCAGATTACATGGTGATCTCTAGGGGAGAATATGAAATAAGAATCAGTATGGGAGTGGGAGAGAGCGAGGTAGTGAGTGCTAGGGCCAGCAGCCCTGATTTCAGAGTTTGTTTTGTTTTGACTTTCTGTCCATTTTAGCTTATTATTCACTGACCTCCATGTATGTGCTAAGTTCTGGACACAGCTACTGAGTGTGTGATTTTTAAAAGGGGTTTCCAGCGTGTGGAATGGACACAGGCCTGGGAGCATTCACCTCTCTGTGCCAGACCCCAAGGAGGGGGCATGTGGGGTGATGGAGTCCCTTGGGAGGTCAGAATTTCCAGGAAAGGGACAACTCCAGGAATTTGTTGGTGCTGCAGTGTCCTTAGGGCCATGGTGAGTGGTTTTCTGGTGTTCAGGGAGGGCCCAGGGAGCTTCGGGGGAATAACCCAGGTCTTAGGGGATGAGCAGGAATGAGGCAGCAGGCAGTGTGTGTGGGTGTGAACATGTGTGTGTACTTGTGCTTGCATATGTGTGTGCAGGAGCACCCAGAGAGCACTGGAGGTGAAGCTGGAGAAGCAGAGCCATCCTGGGCATCAGGAAAGGCCGTAAGAGAGGGTTCTAGAGGACCGCCCTAGCAGGCTGTGGAAGGCATGATGAAGGGCAGCCTCTGACCTGGTGTGGGTCAGGCCCAACTATAAAACCGTGGACAGTGGTACACTGAGGTTAGAACACAGGCCTGGCTAAAGAGCCGTGGGATGGTTGGTAGGTTCTGAGGATCTGTGCCACACATAGGTCCTTTGTGTGCAAAGCTACAGTGCAGTTTCCCAGGCACAGCCCCCATGGTGCTGGGTGGCAAAATGTCCTGTCCACATGCACCCTAAGTACCCCTCCGCTGGCCTCTGCTGGCTCTGGGGTCTGACAGCCTATGTCCACAGCCCTGTGCCCTCAGTGCCTGGGAACCCTGGGGTAAGCCATCCTCTGAGCCTCCAGTGTTTCCTATGCAAAATAGTTAAGAAAATGCCCATGGGACCAGGCTGAGGAGAGGTGACCCACGCAAGGCCTTAGTAAAGTATTTGGCATCTAGGTATTGATATTCTTATTATATTATCAAAAGCAAAAACAGCAGCTGTCTGTAAGGGAGACTCTAGAGATTAGGAACACCCGCAGGCCAGGTTTGCTTTGATAAATTCTGTTAACAACAACAGCCAAAGATACCACTATTCCTGGGCAGGATGCCAAGCCCTTATTCTCTTGTTGGTCACATGACTCCTGGGAAGTAGCTGTTACTATTCCCACTTTCAGATGAGAAAACTGAGGCTCTGACATATTGTGTGCCTCCTCAAAGCCTGTAAGTGTTGGAGGTGAGTCCAAACTCAGGTCTGACTCCACAGCTCTGACTGTGGGGCTCAAGCCCTGCTCTACCTCCAGGTCACTATAAGAGAGAGGACACCTCATAAACTTCTTCCCTGGCGGTGGCGGGGCCTTGGAGGAAAGGCCAAGAACAGGTACTTCTCAGAAGAAGAAATACAATATGTTGTGGAGGTAGGAAAACATGCTCAACCTCCTCTCTCAGATAAATAAATAAAATCTTTAAAAAGGTGGGGAAGCACTTAGGTGGCTCAATCATGAGCCATGAGCCAAGTCAGGCTCATGACCTGAGCTTGATTTCAGCTCAGATATGATCTCAGGATCCTAAGATGGAACCGCAGTCCCCATTGTGGAGCCTGTTTGTCTCCCTCCCTCTACTCCTCCTCCTGCTTGTGCTTTCTCTCTCAAACAGATAAATAAAATCTTTTAAAAACAAACAAACAAGCAAAAACCATGCACAACATCACTTATAATTACAGAGGCACATTCAGAAGTGACAACATGTTTTACTTACCAGATTTGCTAAGATGTAAACTGCACAGTGTGAATGAGGGTGTGAGGAAAGAATGACTTCCATTGGCTACTGGTGGGTGTTAGAGATTCATGTGACCTTTTAGAGGGCAATTTTTTAGTATCTACCAACATTTTAAATGTTCACACTCTTTGTCCCAGAAATTAAATCTGTGTGTGTATATTTATCCTAATCATATAAAAACACATATATTTACACATATATGTGTAAATACATAAACCCTACTTAAAGGGTTGTAATGACAGCACTGTGTGTGGTTTAAAAAAAAAAAAATGACTGTCCACAATCTAAATGTCCATTGGTGAAGGAACTGCTTAAATAAAATAATTCATTTATTTATTCATGCAATTCATATGCATACAGCCCTGAGAAGAATGAGTTAGTCTATATATGATGAAAACTTCTGATCTTCAGCATATATTCTTATGAAAAAAGCAAGATGAAGTAGAATATATAAAAGAAGCTTCATTTTGTAAAACAAAAAGTAATTGTACATACATACAATAGTTCTAGAAGGCTTCTCATAAATCAATAAATTGCTCTCGAAGTGGGATGGTATCATTTTCTTTCCTATTATTAACTCTTGATTCATTGTTCAGATTTGTTTTTAGCTTGTACTTGTTGGGTCCATTGTACTCACACAGTCTCTGGAAGGCGTTTTGGATGTGGCTGCAAAAGGCCATTTGAAATATGTACCTATATCTGCCATCCAAAAGAGGAAAACTGATATAGCTTGCCACCTCCTTCTGCTGCCTCTTCCTTCTCATTGTAGATGGGCTGATGTGCTTCCACTGCAAACACAGAATGCCTCTTATCCTATACCCCTCTGTTTCCCAAGGTGCACTGCAAGTCCCCAGAAATTGTTGCCCAACCATGGGCACCCTTGGAAAGGTCCAGCTGCTGATAGTGCCAATGCCATGTGACTCCTACTGCTGTGGATATCTGGAGGGGTTGAGCAATAGTTGAGATGGAATTTCATTTGGCACTTAATGTAATCCTTTCAGCTTCTGCCAGAAGCAGTGAAATCTATATAAAGTTGACAAACCTGACTATCTCCTCACTGAGCGTTGACCCCTTCCATCCAAGGGCAAGGCAGTGGATTTCTGCACATGACTCATTTGCAGTACCTGGGGCATTCAGACTTACTGGAGTTGGCTGAGACCAGAGGGGTAGGGCAGGACTGATTGGGCAGGAGCAGAGGGTCTTCTCCATTCCAACCTCTGCTTCTGAGAAGCAGTGATGTAAACTGAGACCGGATATAGACACATCCTGCCTGAATTAGCAGCAAGACAGAGGGCTCCAGGGTTCTCTTATAGCAAAGAGCCTGCTGTAAATCAAATCCTAAGGGTAATCTAGAATGGTATGCAAGTAAGAGCTGCATCCCTGTGAGCTCCGGAAGGGAAGTGTCTGCAGCCCTTGGTCAAGGTCTGAAACTTGACTCCTAGAGAACTGCTAGAGAGAGAGGGCAGGGGTAGGGTTCCTGGTGAACAAGCCTGTCTTCTCCAGCCAGGGTAATGGCCGCAGGCCTGCACTTCCTCAGTGCCTCTACCGGAATGATTACAGTGGCTTTGCCTTTTAACCTGGCCCAGACACACACATACTAAGTTCACTAGAGTCTGACTCCCACACACTCACAGAAACACACATGCACACACTAATGCACATGAGCTTCCGGACCCAGTCTAGTGTAAAATGAAAACAAAAATGCCTGACATTTATGTGTCAATCTCTGTGCTGAACCATTTACAAGCTCTTAATTCTCACAACACATGGAAGAATACCCTATTATTCCCATTTTGCAGATGATGAAGCTGGAGCTATGAGAGACTAGCTTGCCGCAGGCACCTGGCTAATGGGTGGCATATCTGATCCCACAGCAGGCAGCGGGGCCCTCACTCCAGGACTGTCTTCCTCCCGCAGCACCCAGACTCGCTGAGTACCCTCACCAGCACAAGCATGGGCATGCAAACACAGGCATCTAGCCACAATCCACTATGCTCAAGATCCGGTGGTGAGGCCACACAACCACCTGGATTTAAAAGACTTGTAAACGAGTGTCTCTAGTACCCATATTATTATCATATTAATTACCTAACGTGATTACACTATAGCCTCCGAATGTCTCCCCTCTGACAGTTTCTAAGGACCAGATCTAGCCAGGGTGGGGATGGAAGGGATAAACATTCACTGTTTTAAAAAGGAAATTTTAGTTTTTTTATTGCAGAAGCCCACTGGCCGAGGAGGGCGTAGGGGAGGCCTGGCAAAGTTTCCCAACATCCTCACAAAGAAGCTCAGGGTATAGGATTTCCCGTCAGCAGGAAAGCATGTGCCGTCTTAAAAAGAAAGAGGAATTACAACGCCCCAAAAGGTCAAGGCGAGCCGATGCCTCCGCCATGTGTGTGTCCCTCCCTGCGCCCAGAGAGTGAGTCAGGGCATCGGCAGAGTTTACTGAAGTTTACTCCGAATCCGCCCCCGCGTCCAGGGCCGCCAAGCAAAGAGTGTACGACGTCCTCTTCCTCCCAGTAGGTCCTTCACTTACTAGTCTAGGGGCCGGTTCCTGCGGCAGACTCGGCGGCCACCGCACAAAGACGTAGAGAGCCGGCGGCGCGCCGGGCGGCGGTGGCCGGGCGGCCTCTCCAGGCCCCGGGGCGCAGAGCCGGGCCGGGCTCGGGGGCTCCGGGTGCGACCCGGCGATGCCCGGGGCCGGGCTGCAGTCCCGTCTCTGAGCCCGAGCTCCTGGCCCCCGTGGGCCCGGCCAGGAGTGGGGTCCCGGGGACCCCGCGGAGCAACGGAACCCCACGGGCGGCGGGTACTCACCAAGGCTGGGCCGCGACGTGCCATTGACGCTGTTCATCGCCGACGGGTGCGGGGCGCCGGCGGGACCAGGGGCCGAAGGGACAGCGGAGCGGTGGCGAGGGTCGCGCCGGCCGGCTCCTGACCCTCAGCGGCGGGGAGGAAGCGGCACCTGTGTCACACTCCTCTGGCGCGGGCCGAGGGGAGGGGCTCCGGCCCGAGATAGGCAGACTTCATTTATTTTTTTTCTGCAGACTTGGCTGGTGGGGTTTCCACCCTTTTCTTTCTTAGTTTCTTTCTTTCTTTCTTTCTTTTTTTTTTAAACACACACTCCCGCCCACGTCCGAACTCTTCTCTGTTCCAACTTTCCTGCGCAAGAATCACATTTTTCTAACCACGTTTCTGTTTTCATCTGCAGCTACCAGACTCAGAGGTTGTGGTGAATTCCCCTATGTGTGGACTGAAAAACTCCCAGATGTGACAAGAGGGCCTGTCCCAGCACTGTCAGGGCCGGTGACCAAATAGGGGCAGACCTATTTGAATCTTGGCTGGCTGCTTGGCCACTCCAGAGCAGCATGGCCTCTCGCCGCTGAGGGTCTTAGTGGCCTGGGAAATCCCTGCATGGCTGGCCCCTCAAGGGCACTGTCCCAGTCCGTGGGCTAGTGTTTGGAAAAGATTCTTAGAAAAAGGGATTGCTTGGACAAAGACCATGTGATTTATTTGGATCACTTCTGTCTGAGGCTTCCAGACATAGTAGAGTTTGTAAAGTCTTCACTTAGGCAATTAAAAACTTGAAGTGGATTTTGACACTCTGGTTAGTTAAATGGAGTCTACCTACATCACCCAGAAAGAATGCTATGTTATATGTAGCATTTTATCTCTTCCGTCTCCATGCCAGAGAGAAGGGCAGGGAATTTGAGACCATGGCACCCCTGTTGAACTCTCAGACCCAAGAGACACCCTGCACTTCTCATGTCTGATGGCTGCTCCTTCCTGTGGGGCTTTTCATTGTTTACTTGACAGTCCTCCAGTGCACTGCTGACCCCCTCCTGGCTTCTCCCATTAAGGTTGTTCTGCTGCAGTCCCAGGGCTGCATTCCAGATGTCTGCACAATGTGGTGCCCTTGGGAGTACCATCCAGGTTGAAGGCAATGTAAGGTTGCCCCCTGGAGGTGTGCAGCACAGACAACTTTCCCAATTCTGTGTGGGCTGGACCAACTCCAGGCATTATTATCAGGACTGCCTGTTTGACACAGTGGGCAAGTGTTCATAATTCTCTTTAGTTAGTTAATGAAGAATTGACACTGCTAATCAATATTTAGTGAAACTTCCAGGATGGACATATACATGTTGATGTGAAGGGAACTATTCACAGAACACTCTTGACCAGGTATGGAAACTTTTGAGTCTCCATTTCTTCGCTTAGAAAATGGGGACAAGAACACTTGAATTCCAGAGTTTTGCAGAAGCAATGTCTATAAGATAACAGTGGGACAGAGTAGGCATTTACTAGAAACTTGCAACAGTTCAGCATTTTGTTTTGTAGTACTTATAGATCCATCTTCGCTAATAGTATCTCCTGTTTCAGAATTCATAAATTAAACAACTTCAATTATCTGAAATGCAACTGGGGAGCTGGAAGGAAGCCAAAAGAGCCAATAGGTAACCAAAGGACATGTCTGCGGGTTATTGTACCTCAGTTATGGGAAGACTTCTCAAGGCTCACTGATAGGCAACTGGCCTTTAGACATAATCATAAGATGTCTGCTTATGTCATTTCTCACGGTAGGGTGGGTTAAAAACACCAGAATATAACAAGAATTCCTTACAAGGAGGAAGCCAAAGAACTAACTAAAGAAAGGTAGAAAATTCCATAAATGATAAGGTCAGATACAAAAACAAAGTAGCATTTATTTTACAATTAAAGCTTCTTGGATTCAGCCATAAATGGAGGATGTGCTGGATCATGGGCTGGCAAGGAACCAGGGCTTTAGGACTCCATCTCAATTTGAGTCTCCACTGCCTTCCATGGGACTGACTGTTGGCATTTTATTTAACTTCTCTGAGTCTCAGTTTTTTCATCTGTGAAACTGGAACAACCTGCAAAGTTAGGTTGTTGTGACTAATACTTTAGATAATAATGTGAGGGGTACCTGGGTGGCTCAGTGGGTTAAGCGTCTGCCTTCAGGTCAGGTCATGATCCCAGGGTCCTGAAATCGAGCCCCATATCGGGCTCCCTGCTCAGTGAGGAGCCTGCTTCCTTTCCTGGTCCCCCCTTGCTTGTGTTCCCTCTCTCGCTATCTCTCTCTGTCATAAATAAATAAAACCTTTAAAAAAATAATGTGATAATACAACATCTTAGCAAATAGCTTAAAGATATTAAGTTTAAGTTATTGGAGAGATTGGTCCCCTTCCCTTGATGGGCACGCTTATAGTAAGGATCCAAAGCCATTCTGAAAAGAAGATAAATAGGGTTTAATGATGAGTGGTTGTTTAGCTTGTAGGGAAACATTTGATATTTTAGAGGATTTAACCATGGAAGTGTTTAATTTTAAAGAAATGAGGCACATTTTGAGAAGGCAAAATAAGTATATGAAAAATTAGATTATATGGTAAAAGTCTGATGTTAAGTCACAGAAATGCAGTGTGTCTGGATACTTATTAATGGAGTAGCAAGAACTCAGCTATATCTTATAACAATAAAACTGTTATCTCATTTAATTCCCATAAATACCATCAAAGAGGATATTGCCAAAGGCCCATTTTAAAACTGAGAAAATGGAGGTTGAGAGCAGTGACAAGAATTTGTCTGAGGAAGTGCAGCCAGGGCTGGGACTCAGTTCCAGCAGCCTCAGTAATGTGTGCAGGATGTGGCTGGTGTAAGCTATTGAGCTCACCACAGAGTGACAGGGTGTGATGGAGTCCCAGAGGGGAATTTCTACTTCCTTCCCAGAACTACATCCAGCAAGGGTTGCCCATGAGAGGGGCATCCCTGCCCACTTTATCCACACCTGAACAAACACATACTCAGTGCTTGTTCCTTCTTGAAGGGGCCCTACTGCAATCCCTGTCTGTGAGCTTTTACACATAGAGGCAGGCAGATTTTCCTTGGATCCTATAAAATCTCTAATTAAAAGTTTTGCCCTGTATCAAAATGATAGATTTTTTTTTTTTTAAAGTATGGAAATGTGGAAAAAAAAAAAATCCCAAACTCTATCAACTGCTCATAATATCTAGCACATTCAGGTACATTTTTTTCTAGTCTCTTACACACTTATGGACATTTGCTTTATAACTCTGAGATGTTACTGAATATGTGATTTTAAGCCCCAAGTTTTCACTACCAAACATTATACCATGACCATTTTCCCATATAAAAGTACAAAAGCTCTTTAATTTGTTTTAATTACTACGTTGCTTCCTTTTCTTTGCTATGATAAACCATATGAACATAAATATATGCCGTTCATATTTTTACCTTAGTTTGTATTCCAGTAATGGAACAACTGGATCAAAGGTTATAAGACTATGTTTCAGGCTTCTGATACATTCATGAGTTGTGGCTGTAACAATTTATATTCTCCCCAACTAAGTGTTCATCTCAGAGCCTCTTGCCAGAATCAAGCTTTAGATTTTAAATATTGATAATTCTGTATATGGGAAATATGTAATTGACTTTGCATTTTCTTGATTACTAGTGGGATTCAATGTACTGTCATACGCTTATTTAGAAATTGCATGTTCTTTTGGGTGAATATTTTGTTCATGCTGTTTCTCATTCAGAAGGGTGGTTAATGTTTTTCTTATTGATTTATTTGAGCTCTTTATACACAGTAGACAACAACACTTTTTCATGTGTATTGCAAATATTTTCTCCTTGGGCCTTTTTCTGGTTCTTTCTCATTAGCACAGAAACATGGCTTAACTTAACTGATTGGCAAGTTGGAAGCTTTTAAGAAAACCAAACTGTGGCTCTGCATATTTTAAGAGGAGAGGATAGAGGAAGTGGGGGTTTGGTTGGTTAAGGCTCCTGCAAGCTGTGAGTAATGAGGAGCATGGGGTAGGAATGGGGAGGGTGAGGTCCTGAGAGATCAGCGAAAACAAACTGTGCAGCCATGGCCAGGAGCCTCTCCCCTTTCCGAGGGAAACAGAGATCTTGAGAAGAATCCATAAATGAGGAGGTTTGAAAGCTGAGAGAGAGGAGACTAAATGCTTCCTGCTAGGACTGAGGTGCTAGGACCTCTTCTGTCTAGACTTTGCTAAAGGCTGGCTCTCGACATGCCAGGTAGAAAACAGCACCCAGGGTCAGTGAGGTTGTGGACTCAGGTCAGACCCAGAACTGCAGCCTAGGCCCCTAACTTAAAGTGGTACCTCTTCTTGGGGTAGATCTTAAGGATCCAGAATAACCTGCCTCTGGATGCTTTCTAACAGTATCTTTAAAAGAAGAGGGACAGCAGAGAAACCCAGCAGGAACACCAGATGGTCTGGGATCGTTTGAAGTGACCATAAGCAAAATCTCATGTGTTGGTGACAGGTCTGAAAGTCCAGCTGTATGGACTATGGTTAAGAAAAGTGAGAAAGCTTCAAAGTAAGGGTTGGGGCAGGGGAGGAAGGAAAGAAGAGAGAGAGAGAGAATGAATAGAAAACCCAGAGATGTCAGGATGGGGTTGGCTTGAATCTTGAGCAGAGAAAAGTCAGTAAAAAGGACACAACATGTAAGTTAGCCTGGGTGGTTCTGACACTTTTGTAGATTTAATGACTTCCCAGAGAAACACATCCCAGCAGACATAGGAATGTACAGGCAGTAACAATCCTCTGAGCACCTAGAATGGGGCAGAACTGGTGCTATGTTGGGTCCTCCCATATGAGGGTATTGCTATGTCACAGCACCCTTATAGGGTGGATGGTACCTTGTTTTAGTCTTTTTTTTTTTTAAAGAATTTATTTATTTATTTGACACAGAGAGATCACAAGTAGGCAGAGAGGCAGGCAGAGAGAGAGAGAGAGAGAGAGAGAGGAGGAAACAGGCTCCCCGCTGAGCAGAGAGCCCGATGCGGGACTCGATCCCAGGACCCTGAGATCATGACCTGAGCCAAAGGCAGAGGCTTAACACACTGAGCCACCCAGGTGCCCTGTTTTAGTCTTTTTTTCACCTTTTCCTTCTTCTTCATTTTACAGAAATGGAAACTAAGGACCAGAGAGGTGAGGTAACTACTCAAGTTCACACAGGTACTCAGGGACAGCTAGAAGTTGAATGAGGACTGTCTGGCCCTCAATCTCTGCTGTGAGGGAGATGCTACTAGTTCAGTCTCCTTGGCACCCCCCCTTTGTAACCCAGTGTCCCTAGAAGACCCCAGTGTCTGGTGTTACTGCTCAGCTTCATGTGGCTCTTGCCGGATGCCCTGAGACACAAGGAAAGGAGACATGGAGTTCCTGAATGAGTTTCCAACAATTCCCATCAGAACATCAGGAAATTAGTATCTCCCAGCAAGTAGAGAGTGAATTACTAATATTCAGAGAGCCCTGTTGGGGTCATAGCCCTTTCCCTTCATGTGTAAGTTGTTGGTGTGAACCTGAACTAAAACATTTGCATCTCCAGCTACTCCCAGCTGAGGCCTGGGGCCCTCTAAGAGAAGAGCCAGTTTCTTCCTTAGACCCTTTGTTGTGGCTTTTATTCTCTTTGACTAAGAGAAGGGAGAGATTTGGGGTATGTTGCTGTAACGAAGAAGGGAGAACCAGAATGGTAATTATATTTGCCAGACTTTTGCTATGAATGCTACATATTTCATCTCGTTTAATTCCCAGAACAATTTCATGAGCAAAGAAAGAACAGGATTTGGGGACACCTGGGTGGCTCAGTCATTAAGCATCTGCCTTTGGTTCAGGTCATGATCCCAGGGTCCTGGGATCAAGCCCCACATCAGGTTCCCTGCTCAACAGGAAGCCTGCTTCTCTCTTAATGCCCCTGCTTGCTTTCCCTCTCTTGCTGTGTCTCTCTCTGTCAAATAAATAAATAAAATCTTAAAAAAAAAACACCAAAAAACAGGATTTGAAATGTGGCAGACATGGCTTCTCATTTTTTTCTCAGCACTTGCAACTTTGCTAAGTGACTTTGCCTCCAAATTTTCTCATGTCACAATGGGGTTAATGACACATCTGATGTGCTCTGAAGGGTTCTTCTTGGAGGCTCACACATTTATAAGGAGGATAAAGACAGAGACTTCACAGCACTAAAGAAAAAAGTCAAAATATCATGTGTAATACACAGAGAGACATAGATATAACTATGCTCACTCACAGATGGAAACAGTCATGCCAAGGCCACAGGGACTGTATATCTATTTATCTCATTATAAGTTCCTTCAACTGTATAGCTCAATGACAATAGACTTAGCATATTTTGTACTCTTTTTTTCAATTGCCACCAGCAGTGTAAGGAGCTGTCAAACACTTGGTATTTTGAGCCTTAAATTTACTTAGTTTGATATGTAGGAGTATTTCACTGTGGTCTTAACTGGCACAAATAAATACATCAGATAAAATGATCAGTGAAGTTGAACGCCACAAGAAATTGGAAAGAGCCCATGGGCAGTGTGTGGGCTTCTAGAATGGTCTTGATATCTATCTTTGGCATGCACTTAGTAACACTGCACGAGATCTCTTTGATTTGTAGCTTTCTTGTATGTGATATGTATAACATATGTATAACAACTCTTTCTTTGTAGATGTGTGGTGAGAATTACAAATGATACATATACAGTGACTGAAGTGTCGTGGTAATACAGTGACTGAAGTGTCGTGGTACTCCATAAATAGTTACTCTTTTTCTCATTATCTTTACTCATTGGGTGTTAAAAGCCACCAAAGCATAAAAAGCAGACAGAGTTCCAGGAAATTGTGAGGAAGCAGCAGGGGCCTTGAGACTTAACTTTTTTTTTTTTTTTTTAAGATTCAATTTATTTATCTGAGAAAGAAAGGATGAACAGGGGAGGAACAGAAGGAGTGGGACAAGCACACTCTGGGCTGAGCATGGAGCACAATGTGGGGCTTGATCCCACAACCTTGAGAGATCTTGACCTGAGCTGAAACCAAGAGTCTGATGCTCAACCGGCTGAGCCACCCAGGTGTACCAGGAGTTAACTTTTGAATGACTCCCTGTGATAGTTTGTATTATTATCCAGTAAATAGTTACTTTTCACTTCCACGGAAAAAGCCCTGTATAGTGCCCCACCTTATGGATTTTGGGTTTGGTCACAAGATTTATTTTGGCCAATGGAATGTGAGTGGACATGACCTAAGCCATATGCCAGTGGAGGCTTGGAATGTGTTTGCATGGTTTGGCTTGACTTCTTGTCCTCTGGTCCTCTACCATGGGAAGAGTATGTGCCTGGTAGCTGCTGCTTCTTCAGCATGAGTCATGCTTTGGAAGCCCCACTGGCTCTTACTATGCCATTGTGATGTCTTGATTCATCTGTGAGTGATTGTGTTGAGAATTGCTGACAATGGTGACAGTCTGAATCATATCACAATTTCATTGTATATGGCAACAATAAAAAATAATAAACATGAAATAGATTTTCTTTGCAGACAGGAATTAATATGACAGTGGACAGATACTCTAATATTCATCCCTGAAGCTGTTAGTGCTTGTTTTCTCAGAAACATGAACAATAAATACAAGGATCTTCCTGCTTTGAAAAGAGGAAAAAAAAATCTAAAGGAAGCGGCACTAATTTATTTATAGTTTTCTCTGTGCTAATGAAAGTTACAGGGTGGAAATAACTTCCACAAAGAATCTTGAAGCATGGAAAAAAGATCAGAATAGAGGACTATTTTCAGAACAGGATCGTTTTCAGAGCAGTAGATATTAGACATTAGATCTAGTGTGACCCTCTTATCTATTTGTCATGAGGAAAGGTTGATACTTGGTATGAGGAATCACTTATCCTCCCACCCACCCATCCACTCAACTATTCATCTACCCTCCATGGATCCAATCATTCATTTATTGAGCTAATTTTCCACTGTGTGCCAGACACTATGCTAGATATACAGCATACAGAGAGGAGTCAGACATAGGGCTGCCATTAAGAAAAGCAGAGACAAGCATTGGAGAGGGACACTCGACAGAAAACTCTTAACAGAGTGCTATAGATGCTACTAGATATCTGGGTAGGACTCTTTCTCTGGCAGGCTGGAGCAGAGTGCACAGTGTTCCCACATCATGTCCAGACTTTCAGAAACAGACTAAGTCTTGTCATTCTTTCATAAGTCCTGAAGCAGTTGGCACCATGGAGCACACAGAGATGGCAGATGATTGAAGTTACGTGGTATGAAGGTAGTAAAACCTTCTCCCACAGTTACCAAATTTTAGGGGTCTGGCTAGTCTACCCCTGTGGCTTCATCCTCCCCTGTGCCTTTATAACCACCTGGTTCCATGTCATTGCCCTATATCCACCTGGGTAACACTCTGATGTGTGCCTGATATTTTCCATTCAGCCATCCTTTTAAAATGCTTGTCTCTTCTACTTAGTGTTTGAGGCAAAAACAAGCACTATATTCCCTTTTTAGCTTTAGTGTTCTACTGCAACTACCATTTAGACTGGGAAATATCTATTGCCTCTATGTCATCTTGACAATTATGTGAGTTAATACACATAAAACACTAAGAACTATATCTAGTAAATTGTGAGCTCTCAAAAAAGTATTGATATTATTATTAATATTATTATTAGCTAATATATCTTTGTGTGCTTCTATGGAAATTTCTGAATGACAGAGCCTTAACAGTTGAATTGCTGAATCAAAGAGTAAATAAATTTGAAACACAGAGATACCTGACAGCTAAGTATTTTCATTTCTACTTCCCTAACTTATGAAAGTCCCAGCTTTACCACCATGGATCAATGGTGTATTAATTTGTAACTTTTAATGTAATGTATGAAAAATACCCCTTATTGCTATTTTAATTTTAATTTTTTGATTAAAAGTGAATCTGCACATTATTAGACTTATTCTTGTATAGCTTATTTGTGTTCTCTTTGTGAATTGCCTGTTTAGAACTTTTGTCCAGTTTTTCTTTGTGGTGATTCTCTTTAATCTTACTGATTTGTTAGAACTCTTTATATATTGTTAATAACTATTGAATCTCATCTGATGGGGGTTGCTGAAGATATACATATGTTAGCATCAGTAGAATGTACATTTAAGATTAGTGCACTTTACTGTATGTTAGTTATAATAGAGTGAAACACTTTTAAAAATAGGAAATCAACCAATATAAACAGACCTACAGAAAATTCAGATATTGCACTTATTAGACATGAACTCTATAATAATATGTTCAAGGAGTAAGCTGACAAAATTTTATCAGGAAACTGATATGAAAAATTTTACAAGGAAACTATAGAAAGTTTATATGAATGCTCTAGAAATAAAAATACAATATTAACCTATATTAATTAAGAACTCAGTAAAGGAGTTTCACAACAGATTGGACAGACTTGCAACAAAATTAGTAAGCTGGAAATCTGGTCACTAGAAAATAGACTGAAGCATGGAAAGAAAAAAACATGCAAAATACAGAAAAAGAATATGAGACAGATGGAGCATGGTGAAAATATATGACAATGAGTTACTGGAGTGCTGGGGGTAGGGGGTAGAAAAGAGAATGAAATGGGGTAGAAGCAATACTTGAAAAAAATCATGGACAGTAATTTTCCCCAAATCACAAAAGACATCAAGTTATAGTTTCAAGTGTTTCAGACTTTAAGCAAAATAAGTGCTACAAATAAACCTATGTTTAAACACACCACGGAAAAACTGGTGAGAAACAAGACAGATAATTTTTTTAATTTTTTTATTTTTTATAAGCATATAATGTATTATTAGCCCCAGGTCTGTGAATCACCAGGTTCACATATTTCACAGCACTCACTATAGCACATACCCTCCCCAATGTCCATAACTCCACCACACTCTCCCGACCCCCCTCCGCCTGGCCACCCTCAGTTTGTTTTGTGACATTAAGAGTTTCTTATGGTTTGTCTCCCTCCCGATCCCATCTTATTTCATTCATTCTTTTCCCACCCCCAAACCCCCCACGTTGCATCTCCACTTCCTCATATCAGGGAGATCATATGATAATTGTTTTCTCTGATTGACTTATTTCGCTAAGCATAATACCCTCTAGTTCCATCCATGTCATCGCAAATGGCAAGATTTCATTTCTTTTGATGGCTGCATAGTATTCCATTGTGTATATATACCACATCCTCTTGATCCATTCATCTGTTGATGGAATCTAGGTTCTTTCCATAGTTTGGCTATTGTGGACATTGCTGCTATAAACATTTGGGTGCACGTGCCCCTTCGGATCACTATGTTTGTATCTTTAGGGTAAATACCCAGTAGTGCAATTGCTGGGTCGTAAGGTAGCTCTGTTTTCAACTTTTTGAGGAATGTCCATGCTGTTTTCCAGAGTGGTTGGACCAGCTTGCATTACTACCAACAGTGTAGGTAGTAATCCTACACTGCATCCTTTCAACGCATCCTCGCCAGCATCTGTCATTTCCTGACTTGTTAATTTTAGCCATTCTGCCTGGTGTGGGGT
Organism: Lutra lutra; assembly: GCF_902655055.1. Lineage (NCBI taxonomy): Eukaryota > Metazoa > Chordata > Mammalia > Carnivora > Mustelidae > Lutra > Lutra lutra. The sequence goes on along the minus strand of NC_062280.1, from coordinate 111,839,092 downwards.
GGTATCTCATTGTGGTTTTGATTTGTATTTCCCAAGACAGAGAATCTTAAAGGCAGCTGAGAAAAGGGGCACTTTATTTTCAAAGGAGCAATGCTTAGACTGAAAACTGACTTCTTTTTTTCCTACTGGCAGTGGGATTAAACTGGATTTTCTTTTTGTCTGTATATATTTGAAATGATAAGCAGAAAAATAATATGAAGGTATTTGTATTTAGGGGAAATTCCAGATATAGAGGTTACAATTATATGCCAGTGACATGGCCCTTCTTTGAAATGATTTTCCATCTCCTCTCAACTTTACAAATTATCTGTAGATTTAATCAGTCTTCCTTTTCTTTAAAAAAAAAAATATAATCAGTTATACTGTTTGTTAATGGTTCAGAAAACCTGTTGGCTCCTCTTTCAAGTCAAAGCCTCTTAGAAAGGAGACCTGTCAATGCAGGAGGCATAAAAGGACACCTTGTAAGTCTAACAGCAGCTTATGTGAGAACTAGAATAAGTGCCAAGCTTCAAAGGCAACTATTTTGAAGGGGAAAAATGCTTACTAGACAAAAATACTATAAAATGTGAAATTTTAAAAAGTGACTTTAAAAATTAATAGGCTTTATTTTTTGGAGCACTTATAGATTCACAGAAAAATTGAGCAGATAGTACAGCAAGGTCTATGTACATCTCTCCTTAAACAGTTTCCCCTAATTATCAACATCCTGCATGACTGTGGTATATTTGTTATAATTGTTGAACCAATCAATATTGATACATTATTATTAAATAAAGACCATAGTTTGCATAAAGTTTCAATCTTTGTGTTGTACATCTCTATGGGTTTTGACAGATGAATAATGTTATGTATTACCATGACATTATCATACAGAATAGTTTCACTGCCTTAAAAAAATCCTTGTGGTCCATCTATTCATCATCCCCAAATACCTGACAACCACTGACCATTTTTGTCTCTGTAGTTTTGCGTTTTCCAGAATGTCATATAGTTGGAACCACACAGTATATGTCGCCTTATCAGATTGGTTTCTTTCATTTAGCAATATGGACTTAAGCTTCCATCATGTTATTTCATGGCTTGATAGCTCATTTTTTATTGCTGAAAATGTTCCATTGTATGGATGTACCAGGGTATCCACATATTGAAGAATATCTAAGTTACTTCCGATTTTTGTCAATTATGGATAAAGTTGCCATAAACATTTGTGTGCAGAGCTTGTGCAGGTATGGGTTTTCAACTCAAATGGTAAATATGTAGGAGACCTGGATTACTTGGAAAGAGTTTGTTTAGTTTTGTAAGAAACTGATAAACTGTCTTTAAATTGGTTGTATAATTTTGGATTCCAGCAGCAGTGAATGAGAATCCGTTTTCACATTTTTGGCAGCATTGGGTATTGTCAATTTCTTTTTTAAATTTTAGTCATCTTAATAGGTGCTCAGCAGTGTTCCATTCTTTCAGTGTTGAGCTTTGTTTCACTTACATATTTGCTATCTCTACACTTTCTTTAGTGAGATGTCTGTCTAGGTTGTTTGCTCATTTTTAATTGGGTTGTTTTGTTATTGTTGAGTTTTAGAGCTCATTGTATTTTGGATAAAAGTCCTTTATCAGAGATGTTTTTCAGAAATTTCTTCCCAGTCTGTGGCTTAACAGAAGTTTTTTTACTTTTAGTAGAGCCCAATTTAGCATTTTTTCTTTTATGAGTCATGACTTTGGTATTAATATCTAGCAACTCATCTCCAAACCAAGGAAACTTTGAATTTCTCCTATGATATCTTCTAGAAGCTTTATAGTTTGGATTTTAAATGAGGTCTATGATCCATTTTGAGTTACTGTTATTTTTTTTATGTTCAGTTAGTACATAATTAGTACATGATATAGTACATAATTAGTTTTTGATATAGTGTTCAGTGATTCATTAGTTTCCTGTAACACCCAGTGCTCATCACAACATGTGCCCTCTTTAATACCCATCGCCCTGTTACCCCATCTCCCACCCACCTCCCTTCTGTAACCCTCAGTTTGGTTCCCAGAGTCCAGAGTCTCTCATGGTTTGTTTCCCTCTCTGATGTCATCCAATTCAGTTTTCCCTCCCTTCCTCTGTGGTCCTCTCTTACTCTGTGCTATTCTTATGAGTGAAACCATATGATGGTTATCTTTCTCTGCTTGACTTATTTCACTTAGTATAATCCCCTCAAGTTCTACCCATGTTGATGGCTGAGTAATATTCCATTGTATATATGAACCACATCTTCTTTATCCATTCAGCTGCTGAAAGACATCTTGGCTCCTTCCACAGTATGGCTATTGTGGACATTATTGCTATGAACATTGGGAGGTAATCTGCCCCTTCTTTTCACTACATCTGTATCTTTGGGATAAATACCTAGTGCAATTGCTGGGTTGTAGGGCCACTCTATTTTTAATGTCTTGAGAAGCCTCCATGCTGTTTTTCAGAGTGGCTGTATCAACTTGCATTCCCACCAACAGTGCAAGAAGGTTCCCCTTTCTCCATATCCTAGCCAACATTTGTTGTTTCCTGTCTTGTTAATTTTGCCACTCTAACTGGTATAAGATGGTGTCTCATTGTGGTTTTTATTTGTACTTCCCTGATGGCTAGTGACGAACATTTTTTCATGTGTCTGTTAGCCATTTGTATGTCTTCTTTGGAGAAGTGTCTGTTCATGTCTTCTGCCCATTTCTTGACTGGATTATTTGTTTGTTTGTTTGTTTGTTTGTTTTGGGTGTTCAGTTTGATACGTTCTTGATATATCTTGGATATCAGCCCTTTATCTGAAATGGCATTTGCAAATATCTCCTTCCATTTCATGGGTTGCCTCTTAGTTTTGTTGACTGTTTCTTTTGCTGTGCAGAAACTTTTTATCTTGGCGAATTCCCAAAAGTTCATTTTTGCTCGTTTCCCTTGTCTTTGGAGACATGTCATGAACAAAATTGCTGTGGCTGATGTCAAAGAGGTTACTGCCTGTGTTCTCCTCTAAGGTTTTGATGGATTCTTGTCTTATATCGAGGTATTTCATCATGAGTTTATCTTTGAGTATGGTGTAAGAAACTACAGAACACTATGAAAGAAATGGAGGGAAACACAGATGGAAAAACATTCCATGCTTATGGACTGGAGGAATAAATATTATTAAAATATCTATGCTGCCAGAGCAGTCTACACTTCCAATGCCATCCCTTTCAAAATACCATTGACATTTTTCACAGAGCTGGAACAAACAATCCTAAAATTTGTATGGAACCAAAAAAGACCCTGAATTGCCAAGGGAATGTTGAAAAAGAAAAACAAAGCTGGGGGCATCAAAATGCCTGACCTTCAAGCTATATTACAAAGCTGTGATCATCAAGACAGCATAGTATTGGCACAAAAACAGACACATAGATCAATGGAACAGGATAGAGACCCCAGAAATGAACTCTCAACTCTATGGTCAATCATTCTTAGACAAAACAGGAAAGAACATCCAATGGAAAAAAGACAGTATCTTTAATAAATGGTCCTGGGAAAATTGAACAACCACATGAAGAAGAATGAAACTGGACCATTTTCTTACACCATACACAGAGATAAACATTCTATATTCATTAAGTTTCAGGAGTTTTTTGTTGAGTTTTGGGGATTTTATACATTGACAATCATGTCATCTGCTAACAAAGACAGTTTTATTTCTTTGTTCTAAATCTGTTTATCTTTTTCTTATCTTATTTCATTAACTACCAGTACAACATTTAATAGGAGTGGTGGGAGGAGACATACTTGTACTCTGTCTTAGGTAGAAAGCCCATAGTTTCTCAACATTAACTATGATGTTATGAGTAGAGATTATTTTTATAGCTTTTCTTTGTCAGATTTAAGGAGTTCCCTCTAAGTGAGAGGTTGGATTTTTGTGGTTGTTGTTTATTTGTTTTTATCACAAAGGAGGGCTATATTTTCCAAAAAGCTTTTCTTGGATACAACAATATGATTTTCTTTAGCTTATTGATATGATGAATCACATTAATTGAAATTTTTGAATGTTGAACCATCCTCCCATACACAGAGTAAATCCTACTTGGTTCAGGTGTATAATTTTGTCTATACTTTGTTAAATTTGATTTGTTAGTATTTTGTTGAGAGTTTTATTGAATTTATGTTTATGAGAACTTTCTTGTAAGTTCACTATCTGGTTTAAGCATTAGAGTAATGATGACCTCATAGCTTCTATTTTTTGGGAAGATATTGTGGATAATTTGTATTATTTCTTCCTTTAGTGTTTGGTAGAATTCATTAGTGAAACCATCTGGGATTGGCACTTTCTTTTTTGAAAGTTTAATAATTATTGATTCCATTTCTTTAATATATATAGCCTTATATATGTTTGTAACTTTCAAGGAATTGGTTCATTTCACTCAAATTTGTGAGCATACAGTTCATAATATTGCTTTATTATCTTCTTAATAGCCATAGAATCAGTAATAATTGTTTCTGTTCTATTTCTCATATTACTAATTTATGTGTTCTCTTTCCACTACCCTTTAGGTAGCCTAGTTAGAGGGTTGTAAATTTTTTTGAAAAAACAAAAACAAAAACAAAACAGATTTTGACTTTATTGGTTTTTCTCTATTATTTCCTGTTCTCAATTCCTTGATTTCTGCCCTGATTTTATTATTTATTTTCTTCTATTTGTTTAATGTTTTTATTGCCTTTTTTTTTCCTCTAGTTTCCTAATGTGGAAAATTAGATTATGGATTTTAGGTGTTTTTTTTTTTTTTTTCTTTTCTAATATATGCATTTGATGCTGCAAATTTCTTTTTAAGAACTGTTTTCTACAAATTTTTTTTTAAAGATTTTATTTATTTATTTGATAGAGAGAGATCACAAGCAGGCAGAGAGGCAGTCAGAGAGAGAGGAGGAAGCAGGCTCCCTGCTGAGCAGAGAGCCCGATGCGGGGTTCGATCCCAGGACCCTGAGATCATGACCTGAGCTGAAGGCAGCGGCTTAACCCACTGAGCCACCCAGGCACCCCTGTTTTCTACAAATTTTGATAAGCTGTATTTTCATCTTCATTTAGTTAAAAATATTTTAAAGCTTCTCTTGAGACATCTTCTTTAACTCATGTGTTTAGAAATATGTTGTTTAATCTCCAAGTATTTTGAGATTTTCCAGCTATCTATGCCATTACTGATTTCCAGTTTAATTCCATTATGGTCTGAGAGCAGATATTGTATGATTCTAATTCTATTGAATTTGTTAAGGTATGTGTTTTATGTCTCAAAATGTGATGTATCTTGATCAATGTTCCACTTGAGCTAGAAGAATGTATATCATGCTGTTGAATGAAATGTCAATTAGATCCAGTAGATCAATAGACCTGTTCAGTTCAATTATGTCCTTACTGATTTTCTGTCTGCTGGATCTGTCAATTAATGATGGAGGGATGTTGGGGTCTTGAACTACAACAGCGGAATTTCTGTTTCTTTTTGCAGTGCTTTTGACCCAGAAATTTTGATGCTCTATCGTCAAGTATATACCCACTAAGAATTGTTATGTGTTCTTGGAGAATTAATCTTTTTATCATTAGGGCCTTCTTCTCTTTCTTCATGATAATTTCCTGTCCTGAAGTCTGATTTGTTTAAAATTAAAATAGCTACTCTAGCATTCTTTTGATTGGTGTTAGCTTGGTATAGCTATCTCCACCCCTTTAATTTTTAAATTTTTTTAAAGATTTTATTTATTTATTTGACGGACAGAGATCACAAGTAGGCAGAGAGGCAGGCAGAGAGACAGGAGGAAGCAGGCTCCCTGCTGAGCAGAGAGCCCGATGCAGGGCTTGATCCCAGGACCCTGAGATCATGACCTGAGCCGAAGGCAGAGGCTTAACCCACTGAGCCACCCAGGCGCCCCTTAAGTTAATTTTCTTATAGGCAGCATATAGCTGTTTTCAAAAAGAATTCTCTTCAGAAGTCTTTTAATTTGTACATTTAGAATATTAATATTTAAAGTAATTATTGACATAGTTTGGTTATTATCTACCATATTTGGAACTGTTTTATTTGTTGCCTTTGTTTTATGTTTCTATTTTTGTTTTCCATTCTTTTTCTGCCTTTTCAGTTTTAATTGAGCATTTTTTTTGGTTCCATTTATTTCTTCTCTTGCCATATCAATTATACTTCTCAAATTTTATTTTAACAGTTTCCCTAAGCTGTTATTTTTTGTTTGTTTGTTTGTTTTTGGTTTTGTTTTGTTTCGTTCTTTTTTTTATTTTTTATTTTATTTTATTTAAAAATTATTTTTAAAAATTATTTTCAGCGTAACAGTATTCATTGTTTTTGCACCACACCCAGTGTTCCATGCAATCCATGCCTTCTCCAATACCCACCACCTGGTTCCCCCAACCTCACATCCCCCGCCCCTTCAGAACCCTCAGATTGTTTTTCAGAGTCCATAGTCTCTCATGGTTCACCTCCCCTCCCAATTTCCCTCAACTCCCTTCTCCTCTCTAACTCCCCTTGTCCTCCATGCTATTTGTTATGCTCCACAAATAAGTGAAAACATATGATAATTGACTCTCTGCTTGACTTATTTCGCTCAGCATAATCTCTTCCAGTCCTGTCCATGTTGCTACAAAAGTTAGGTATTCATCCTTTCTGATGGAGGCATAATACTCCATAGTGTATATGGACCACATCTTCCTTATCCATTCGTCCGTTGAAGGACATCTTGGTTCTTTCCACAGTTTGGCGACCATGGCCATTGCTGCTATAAACATTGGGGTACAGATGGCCCTTCTTCATTTTGTTTTGTTTTTGATTTAAAACTAATCCAAGTCAACTTTCAAATAACACCAAACTGCTTTCTGGACAGTACAGATAACTTATAGCAGAGTATCCCCAATGCCTCTCTCCCGTCTCCTATGACACTGCTATCATTCATTTCACTTATCCATAAGCTATAATCACCCAATAAATTATTGCTATTGTTACTTGTAACAAACGGTCATCTATTAGATCAATTAAAAATAAGAAAAATAATGGATTTTATTTTTATCTACTTTCTTTTATTCCTTCTCTAAAATTCTTTACTTTTATAATATAAATCTATATTTCTGACCTATATAATACTCCTTCTTTTGGCAAAATTCTTTAAACATTTCTTGCAAGGCCTATTGGTGACATATTGTCTAGCTTTTATTTTTCTTCTTATTTTTTTATTTTCTATTTTTCTGAAATAAGTATGCTTATTTCTTCTTCATGTTTGAAGGATAATTTCACTGGGTTTTGAGTTTTAGGTTGGTGAATTTTTTCTTTCAATAGTTTTAAATATTTCACTCTATTCTCTTCTTGCCTCCATGGGTTTTGGAGAGAGGTCTGATGTAATTCTTATGGCTGGTCCTCTGAAGGTAATGTGTTTCCCCCCAGTTCCTCTGCTCCTGGCTTCTTTCAAGATCTCTTTGTGTGTTTTGTTTTTGTTTTTCAGTTGGAATATGATGGCCTGGGTATGATATTGACTTATTTCTGGAATTTTTCCTGCGTGGTGTTCCCTGAGCTTCCAGGATTTGTGGTTTGCTGTCATTAATTTTAAAGTATTCCCTGCCAGTATTACTAAAAACATTTATTTTGCTCCTTTATTTCTTCTGCTTCTGGTATCCCTATTATACAAATGTCACACTTTTTGTGATTGTCTCACAGTTCTTGGATATTTTGATCCATTTTTTTTCTCCCCACTCTTTATTTCTTTTTGTGTATTAGCTTGAGAGTTTCCTCTGGCACATTTTCAGTCTCACTGGTTCTTTCTTCAACTCTGTGCAGTTTGCTGCTCACAACATTCAATCTGGCCAAATTGAGTTCCTTTTCAGGAAATGCTGTGTTGGGACCATGAGAGAATGGGCAAAGCTGAACTGGTAATATGAAGACTGGAAATGTCATACTACCACATATGATTGATGACTGTGCAAACTGGCCACAGAAGGAATTTGTACGCAGAAAGGGAAGCTGAAGCAATAATGAAGACTACAGGGGAAGAGAAAAAAGAAAAGTCATGAAACATCAGGATCAATGCAGCCATCTTGCAATCATGAGGGAGATGCATTGTGATGGCAAAATTAATGCACCAACAACGGAAAACAGAAAGGTGGGGGAAAAAAAAGGCTCCCTGTAGACATTTTTGAGTTGGCCAATTAATCCCAAAGCTTATTCTATCAAAAGACTTCCTATTTTATAAGCCAATATATTTCTTTATTCTATAAGCTATTTTATTTAGTTGGGTTTTTCCATTACTTAGAGACTATAGCATTAAAACTGATTCTATTTGAAGAGAGTAATTTTCATTCTATGTGACTTTTATTGAGTGAAACATTTTCTCCTTTAGATACTTGTTGGGGAGATTTCTTCAATCCTGAGAAACCAGTTTGGATTGTCTCTCAGGTAATGGTAAGGCAGGAGACTTCAGCTGGTCTTCTGAGCTATAAGTCCTCTATTTGAAACTTCCTCACTTCTGACTTCTCCATCTTGTGAAATTTTACTCCTCCCTCAGAGCCTCAGTCAGCTTCCTCCTTCTTGTAAAGTTTTTCCTTATGACTCTAAGTGACAACAAACTCTTTTAATAAAGTCCATGGCAGGATTGTAGTCAATAAAATGACCTCAATTAATAACTTAAACATCATTTTCTCATGGTTATATGCATATATTTTCTGTTTTCAAGGCTGTGTACAGTCAAAATGCTCTCAGCTGCTAATAACACAATACACAACTAATTCCTACAGAAATTTATTGTTTCTTTAACAAGAAGTCTAGAGGACTTCAAGTGATAGTGTAAGCATCTCAATAATGATATTAAAAAGCCATGCTCTTTTTGTTTTCTTTTTATTCTAACATCCTTTGCACATTTCATTTTTGTTTTTATGCTTATTGCCTCATGGCAAGAGGACAGCTGCAGCTCTAGTCAACCTCCATGTTTCCTCTCATGAGAAGTTCAGAAGAAAGGTTCTTGTTTGATGCCATCCTGAACCCGTATTATGCTTTCTTTGTTCTGCCTTTGTAGCATGCTGCCTTTGACCTTGAGCTTGTCCCTTCATGGTTGAAAGAAGGCTGCAGCTGCTCCAAGATTCTCAGGTCAAACATCAATGGTGAGAGGCCAGAAAAAAGAATGTTCCTTCCCTAATTCTCCTTGAGGGATATGGTCACTTCCTTGGATGCCGTATAGGAGGCTTTTCTTTTTATATTGTTAGCTAGATGTTCTTAATCACTAACAAGAGGAATAGAATTATAAGCATTGGATTGGATAAATAAAATATCACTCTCTGTAGGTGGAAAGGGACCTTACCTTCCCTGAAGTATGTGGCCATCTGTTAGTAAAATGAATAAGGAGAGAAATAGGTAAAAAATTTTTTTGCCATAGAAAACTTCCCTTTTCCTAGATATTGAAAAAAGAGAGGCATAGGGGAGATGGAGAGGAGAAGGGAGTTGAGGGAAATTGGAAGGGGAGGTGAACCATGAGAGACTATGGACTCTGAAAAACGATCTGAGAATTTTGAAGGGGTGGGGGGTGGGAGGTTGGGGGCACCAGGTGGTGGGTATTGTAGAGGGCACGGATTGCATGGAGCACTGGGTGTGGTGCAAAAATAATGAATATTGTTATGCTGAAAAAATAAAAAAATTAAAAAAAAAAGTTGCACAATCCGGATTTTTAAAAAGTTTTTTTAATACCCAAACATTGCAAATACTTTACAGTAAACAACTGTATATCCATCATGTAGCATCTGTCTTTACCATTTCACTACCCTTGTTTTATCACAATCTCATCAGTTTACATTTCTTTATCCATCCATCATTTCATTTTAGTTTTTGGTACATTTCAAAGTAAACCGCAGGCAATAATATGCTTCATCCTAAATACTTCAGCATGCATATCACTAGAGTTCAGTCTTTTGTCTGTGTTTTTTTTTTTGAAATGCAATTTATATACAGTGGAATGCATATATTTTCAGTGTACATTCACTGAGTTTTGGTAAATGCATGCACATATAACCCATGTAATCCAAACAGCTATTGAGTTATAGACCATTAACATTACATGAATGTTTCCTTGTGATCCTTTCAAGTCCATCCCCACCTCTAGGCTTTCAGAGGTAACCACTGTTCTGACTTTTTCCCACATAAATTAGATCTTTCTATTCTATAACTCCATAGGACTAAATAATAGAATATTTTCTCTTTTGTGTAAAGCTTCTTTCAAGCAGTATAATGCTTTTGAGATTTATCTGTCATTTTTGTGTAGTAGTAGCTCATTCATTGTTACTTATGAATAATAATGCATTGTATGAATATACCACATTTTATGTTTCTACTATCCTATTAATGGATATGCGGAGTATTTCTAGTTTTTGAAAGTTATGAATAAAGTTAGTCTGAAGATTCTTATCTAATTCACTGAAATTGGTATAGTTAGAATCAGAATTTGGTGGCTTATAAGGTAAGAATATGTTTAATTTTGTAAGAAATTGTTGGAATTTTTTTCCTAAATTGGCTATACATTTCATAATTCCACTAATAACGTATTATAGTATCAGCTTTTTGGCAATGTTGTAGAAATCATATAACCTTAGAAATGTGGGTTTATTTCTGGTCCTCTATTCTATTCCATTGATCTATTTGTCATTCCTTATGCAGCTAGCATACTTTCTTGAATAATGATTTTTTAAAATTATTTTTATTAAAATATAATATATGATTTGTCACAGGGGTACAGGTCTGTGAATCATCAGGCTTACAATTTCACAACACTCACCATAACACATGCCCTTCCCAATGTCCACCACCCAGCCACCCCATCCCTCTCCCCCCACCCCCCAGCAACCCTCAGTTTGTTTATGAGATTAAGAGTCACTTATGGTTTGTCTCCCTCCTGATCCCATTTTGTTTAATTTTTTCCTTCCCTACCCCCCAACACCCACCCTGCCTCCCAAATTCTTCACATTAGAGAGATCATATGATAATTATTTTTCTGATTGACTTATTTCGCTCAGCATAATACCCTCTAGTTCCATCCACATCATTGCAAATGGCAAGATTTCATTTCTTTTGATGGCTGCATAGTATTCCAGTGTGTGTGTATACACACACACACACACACACACACACACACACACCACATCTTATTTATCTATTCATCTGTTGATGGATATCTAGGCTCATTCCATAGTTTGGCTATTGTGAACCCTGCTGCTATAAACTTGAATAATGATTTTTAATAGAAAATCTTGACATCAGAAAATATTAATTTCTTAATTTCTTCTTTTTCAATATGCTTTGGGTATTTGATGTTCTTTGCATTTTAATATATATTTTAGAATTAGCTTATTATCAATGTCTCTAAAAAACCTGTTAAGATTTTCAATTGGATTTCTTTAAGTCTATAGTTCAATTTGAGAGGAAATACATTAAAAACATTGAATCTTTTTAAAAAAAGTCTTTTTAATCCATTAACATGGTACATCTCTCCATTTATTTAGTTATTCTTTAATGTCTTTTAGGTCCTCTTTGCAGTTTCCAGTGTGGAGGCATTAAACATCTTTCATTAACTTTTATTTTTAAGTATTTGATTTATTTTAATGCTATTGTAAATGGAGTTAAAAAAATCTCCTTCTCTGATTGTTTATTGCTAATTATAGAAACAGATTATTTTTGTGTATGATCTTTTACCCTACAGCATTGATAAATTCATTTATCAGGTGTGTAAGTTTTTTATAGTTTCTGTTTTGTGGTTTCACTGGAGCTTTTTATATAAACAATCATGCTGTCTGTAAATAAAGGCAGGTTTACCTTTCCCTTTCTAATTATGTGAATTTTATTTCTTTTTATTGCCTTATTGCACTGGCTAGGATCTCCAGGTAAAATGTTAAGTGATGTGATGAGAGCTAACATTTGTGCTTTGCTCCTCATATTACATAGAAAGCTTTGAACCTTTCGCAGTTGGGTATGATGTTAGCTGTAGGGTTTTAGAGGTTCTTAATTAGACTTAGAAATTTCCTTCTATTCACAGTTTTCTGAGTTTTTCTTGGCAATGGAAGTTGAGTTCAGTCAGTTTCTTTTTTCCTGCACCTATTGAAAAAATCATACAAATTTTCCTGTTATTCCACCATTCTCATCCTCATGGTTGTCTGAGTCAGGTGTCTCCAGGCTCCTGCTCACAAGAAGGGGAACAGACACAGGGGAGAACATTTGCAATGGAATGGCAAAGTTCTACTTTATTGGTGACTCTTATCAGATGCCCATACCCAGGTACTACTAAGAATCATGGGAAGAGTGACCCCATATCCCCATCTGTTACTCAATTAGCACAGAATAGGGGAGAGCAGAAGCTGATGGATAAGAGGAAAGAAACCATCCAGCTTCTATTCGAAGCTCTCCAGTGATGGGAAACTAACTAATGACTATAGCAGCCAACTTCCTCCTTACAAAATTCTGAAATGAAGTTTGCCCTTTGAGTAGGCCCAGGTCTGTTTCTGCTTATGGCTTCCTCCAATTCTTTTGTTTTATACCAAGAGAGTTTTATACCAAGAGAGTTTGTGTTATTTTTATACCAAGTTTTATACCAAATTTCATGTGTAAGTTTTATATCAAGAGAGTTTGTGTTATTTACATTGAATGAGTTCTAAATCATTTCATTCTAAAATAAGTGATGCTAGTCTACCACTTACAAGACCTCAAGAGTCTTCTGTTCCCTATCTAAATAAGCCCAAACAGTTTGACCTGATAGCAGTGGTCCTGTATCAGAGGGAGAGGAAGGCAAAGAGCCAGGCACACTGGAGCTTCATGCAATTTCAAGAGCAGGCACAGAGACCTCACAAGGCAGCAGTGAATTTGGCTACTGACCAAAGTCCAGGTCCTAAGATCTGCACCTGTCATGGCAGTTTCTGCCTTCTTCAATTACATCAGCTTTATCTTCAAACTGGTTTCCACTTGATCCTGAAATAGATGTAGTAATTCCTGGAAAAACAGAGAGGATTACTATTGAGTGAATAGTAACTCTTTTGCTATTTTGCTATGTTTCCATTCACTTTTCATTTCTCAGGGTTAAGGTATGGCTATTTCCAATGTGCAAATCAAGATTTTGATAAGACTAATAAATATTCACATCGATTAATTAGCTGGAGGAATTGCAGACAAGCATGACCATATTAGGTAATACTTAGTAATTATAACCTTAGGGTGATTCATTTTCTTTAAAAAATGAGGCTTAGGGATGGCAAGAGATTTGACTAATGCCACTAAGCAATTTGATAACAGAGCTGTGCAATCTGCGCTTCTTAACACAGATTGGATTATTGGGATTGTATGTACACATTTGTTCATTTGTGCTTTCCTTTAGGTATGTGGTTAATGTCATAGCTTGAAAAAGTGCTAAGAACAGGCCATGCAGACATCTCTTTGCTGGATGCAGGGAATTCCCTATGACTAAAACAATAACCTCCTCAATTTTACTATGGAGCTGTGAGGTCAGACAGACCTCAAGTTTAATCACACTTTCTTCACTTACTGATCTTTGGGAAGTGATTTAGTATCTCTGAGCCTCAGTTTTCCCATCTGGATAACAGAATATTTCAAAAGCCGGGTTTTCTCAATTTTAACATTATGGACATTTTGGACTGGATAATTTTTATTATGGGGCAAGCTGTGCTGTACTAAACATCCCATGTCGACAGAAGTTTAGCAGCAACCCTGGTTTCTTTCCATCAAATGCCAGTCGCACACTGCCCATACCCCCAAATTATGACAACCCAAAATAGCTCCAGGGATCCCTTCAAATCCCCGGAGAACACTACAGCAAGTATTAACTAACGCATATTCAAATCTTCACACAGTGCCTGGCTCAGTGAAACTATTCATAGGTGTTAGTGTTACTACCTCTTCCGTGATCCCCACACCCTTCACCCTTGGTCAATTCCATCTACCATCATTCCTCTATTCTGAGACCCTGTAGTCATGTCTGTGAGAGGAGAGATTTGCTGAGTTTGGATTAGCTCTTTGATTCTGCTTCTTAGCCACTGAAATGGGTGAAAATTGAAAGCATACCTGATGGTATTATTTTCAAAGCGGCCTCATATACTGCATTTCCCTTCACAATTTAATGGACTTATTCACAAATTGTAGGTACAGCTAAAAAATAACATGTATTATGCTGCTCAATAGCTGTGATTTTATTTGTGGGGGAAGGCCGTGATTTTTTTTTTTATCCCAGAAGCAAATGCATGGTTAAAATGTGGATTTTGGGTGCAACCAGCAGACTTGGGATATATTGCAGAGAAAACTGAGCCAGTATAGGGCCACTGATTGCTGAGTGTAGAAAAAAAAGTCCACTGTGGAAGGATTTCAAAGCTCCTAATAAAAATGCAGTCCCCATGAAGTGGGGACAGTGAAAGATAAATGTCCACATATAGGTAGAGGTTTTGATTTTCAGGGTGGTGGAAGAAAGATCCACACTCAGGATGACTGAATGAAGGGTACTCTGAGAAGTGAATGGAGTGGTGGTCAGAGCTCTCAATGTTCACAGGGAAGCTCTGAGGGTCAGCCTGCCTGGAAAATGGATTTGGGACATGGGTGGACATCTAGCTCTGGTCATTAAAGCAGAAGTATAGTTCTGGGGTCATCCATCACATTCTACCCAGGCAGGGGCAGATCTGGGGTGTGATTTTGAAATCATGGTTGTGATGATAAAACTAGAAACCAGTTTGGAGGAAAAGCCTCAGGCAGTGGGTACCTGGTCCTAATCTGGACATACCTGTTTTTAATAAATCTTTCTGGAGTCTCTGGTGGGTATGCTTTGTGTAAGTCTCAGAAGTGTCATTAATACCGAAGGGCTATGTACTTGGGTAGCTCTTTGGTCCTGGGTTCAGCCAGCAGAAGACCTTCATGACAGCTACATTATCATGCAGCAAATATGTAATTCCAGCCTTAAAATGTCTAGGTGTATATTTTTGTACTTATATCACAGATAAGAAAATTGAGTCTCAAAAAAACAAAACAAAACAAAACAAAAAACAAAACAATGGTGATAAGCTATAAAGAGTAGATTCAAACTCAGTTCTGTTTTCTCTCCACCCACAAAGACTATACTAAGGCTGTCTGGTTGGTTGAGAAAGCCCAGTTTAAACCAGATTTCAGGTAAGGAGAAGCTTGTTCTGTGGGGATAATATAGCCACGTATATATATATATATACCCAGTGCATCTCTATCCTGAGCCACTGAGAGTCTGCTACAGGATCTTCTGAGACTCCCCAAACCTCTGCTCACACTTTAAGCATTAGCCATAAAAAGTTCCTGTGATTCTCAGTCCTCAGTGCTGGCTGGCTTAAATGGGCACCTGTTCAAACGGATATCCCAAGACCCTACCCTTGAGCTTCCGACACAGTGGGCATGGGGACAGGACACCTCTGGACAAACCCATCTATGAAAAGTTCCCCCACAGATTGGATATGCCACCAGCTCCCATTCACATCCTTTTCTCTTTGTGTGGGACATCTCTTGCCACCCCTCACCCCAGATGAGTCCTCTTCATCCTCAGTTCAGCTCACCCTTCCAGCTGACTCAGCAGATTGAGCTTAGAGCACCTCCTTGGACGCTCAGCATCGCCCACCTCAAATTTTAATTTCCATCTCAGCAGGTAGTAAACTGGATATTGATATCATGTCTGCTTGTTGATCTCTGCTGCTTTATAAGAGAGTGGTTCTCCACTGGGGGTGATTTGGTCTATCATGGGACACTTGACAATGCCTGGAGACATTTTTGATGGTTACAACTCAGAAAGGGGTGCTACTGGTCTCCAGTTGGTTGAAGCTGGGGATATTGCTAATCATCCTTCAATGCACAGAAAAGCCTTGCAACAAAGAATGATCCGTTTCCGAATGTCAATAGTGCTACAGTGGAAAAGCTTTAATACCAACCCCCTTCTCTCTGTTTACTAGCTGTGTACCCCAAGCAGGTTTCTCACCTTCTCTGTGGCTGGCACCTCCTTCTATAGCATGGGTTCACTGAAAGCCCCTGCCTACAGCTGTAGGAGGATGAAATGAGTTTGCACATGTAAAGTGCTTATAATGATGCAGGGCAGGCAGCATGTCAGTGACTGTTCACTGGACACACAACATGATTCCCAGTGGAGCGTAGGGCCTTTGGGGAGTCACAGCCCTGCTGACCATGTTCCATGCAACATCCCCTCTGATGGACTTCCCCAGCCTGTGAGGACCCCTTTCCTCTGTCCCATGTTTACATTTCAAACTCACCTGGCCAGTTGGGAGTTGACCTTCAGTGGGTTTAACCTTGAATTACTGGGGTTAACTCCCCTCCAGAAAGCAAGGCAGGTAGATAATCACTTCAGAGCCTCCATGGTGGATTTATTTAGGTTATGTAGGCTCCTCCTTCCCACTCTAGGCCTGTTTGGAGGTAGATGTTCTGTGACCCCTCCCCTGGGTGACATGGGTGCCTTCAGCCCTCTTCAAATGTGCCCTGAGGTCTTCCTCCTCAGGCCCTTGGCTATACCCTGAGATACAAAGCAAAGTAAGACATACGCTATGTTTGTCTATACAAAACTTGCAGACAAGCTGAACACACCCAATAGGTGTCAGTGCTCACAACAGGACACCTTCTTAGTCATCAAACTTCTAGAATCTGGGTCTGAAAGTCTGGAGCAGAAAGTCTGGCTGGGCAAGAGGATGCCAGCTCATATGCACTGCTACTCTGTTGGATATACTACTGAATGTCTTCATAAATATCACACTCGCAGCAGCTCTGGGGACAGTTTATACTGTCTTCCTTTCACCGCTGAGAAACTACAACTTAGAGAGGTAAGTAACTTGCTCAAGGGAGAGGGACAAGGGAGTGCCTCTTTTTCCACATGAGCCAGTAATACGTGACCCCCACTTCACTGCCTACCTCTTCCTCCTCTTGTGCTTGGGCATCTTGGGGTCCTCCTGATCCTACCAGTCCTTCTCTGTGCCTGGTGGCCACCCATGAGCCCATGAATATGTCTGTCTAAAGGAACAGACCATCTGTCCTACCCCAGTCAGCCTCGGCCATGTTGGCTTGGTCATTTTACCAGGAAGACAGTCTGGCCCTTGCCTCCAGAGGTAAACTGCTTCCCTCCACCCACCTATGCTATTGATCTGGCTGGTTTGTTCAGTGCTCCCAACCTTGCAAATCATTGCCCAGGGTTGTCTTTAGTGCTGTCAAACCTGCTTATCTGACGAGGAAGGCTGGAGGAGCCAGGCTATAAAATTAAATGAAATTACTGCAGAAACTAGGGTGTTAGTGACAATGAGGTGGAATTATAACTTGGAGAATGGCAAGGGAGGTTTATGACACCTCAATGCTTATCTGCAAAGTCATTATTCAAAAGGCTCCTGTTTTCCTTAATGTCCATGCTTAGTATCATCCTTGGCCAGTTACAGAGGGCTAACTGGCCTCTGCATAATGTTCTTCTTAGGTGAATAGAATTTGAACATTAGAGGGTCTCTGTTTCAACTAGCTCAATACTGTCATTAGATGGATGGAGAAGCTGAGGCTCATAGAGGTGTTGAGGTTGCCTCACTGTTCCAGAATATGTGAGTGACAGAAGTAATCAGTCAACCTCAGATCCCTTGGCTCATAGTTGGTGGCCCTTTCCTTGCCATTTTGGAGCATTTTGTAATATAAAAAATTGTATCCACACACCACTGTGAATTAGTATTTAAACACAGAGCTAGGAAGCAAGAGTGAGACACTAGGGAGAACAGGGTTGCAATGAGGTTTTAACCATGTTCACTGCGTCACATTCTCTCCCTCTGCAAGGAACTCCCAGCCTGAGCCAGACCTCAAAAACCCACCCTTGCCACCCAAATCTTACACCAATAAGCACTTTTCTTTTGGGGTCTTTTTTTTTTTCTTCTGGATCTTAGGAGAACAGAAAGCATAAGTCACAGTGCCTGCCCTCAGTCAGTTTTGAGTCCACTGGGGAAGCAGGCAAGTAAGTAAATTACCTTCTAAATGTATGCCCTTTGCAAAGAGAAACGTGCAGAGAACTGGGCGGACAGAAATGCTCGCAAGAGTAAATGTTATCAGTGGTTGTCTGGAAAAGCTTCCTGGAAGAGGTTTTTCCTGACCAGGAAAGTATTCTAGCCTGGTATGACATGGACAGCTCATTACCCTGAACTGTGGCTTTTCTTGTATACTGTATTGCTTCTTTCCTTGGTGTGATGGACAGCATCTTGAGGAATAGGACAAGATCTTTCCTTGTACATTTTTGGGTATTTGTCTTCTCATAGCTCAGGTTCATATACGTTTAGGTGCTCAAAATGGACGGATCAATGGTGCATCATCATGTGGAACATGGTCTTGGGCTCATTGTATGTTAAATGGAGATGACGATGCTTACCTTGAAGGGTCACGGGATTTTAAATCCTATGAAACTCCTGGAATAGTTCTTGGCATAGAGAAGCTGAGTGCTTTAGGCACTGTTGTAATGTACCTTCCTTTCATGGCAGTATGCATGCTGTTATTTACAGCGCCTAAACCCATGTTTTCAGGGTTGCAAAGTTTTTATTTTTCTTTTAAGAAATAAATGCTTTCTCAATTAAATTGCTAATAAAAATTTGATTTGTTGATCAAAAAAAAAAAAAAGAAATAGCAAGTCTGGGACTCTTTCACAAAGCTGTTCTGGATTAATGGGAAGAGCAGCGGGGAGAGCTACCTGCATGGGGTGTCCTTGGTGGCACTCATTGCAGAGGTGGTGGAAAACCAGCCTCTGTCCTCCTCCAGGCAATGAAATCCTGCTGTGGGACCAGATGTAGTTAATCTCCACCAAGATTTCTGGTTTGGGGGGATGTAGGCTGAGATTTCAGTCTAATGAGCTTTCAAACTTAGCTGGAATTTTTAGAAAATGTTGTGCATGAGATTTAATTCATGATGACCTGGAATAGTTCTGACCAAATCAGTGTTTGTGGAAGGAGAGCCTGTGTGAAAAGCATGGATTTTAGAATTGCACTGGGTGCATTCAAGTTCTAACCTAACCACATAGAGATAGAGAGATTTTGGCAATTCCTTAAGCTCTGAGTCTTAGACTCCTCATCTACAAAATCAGGATATAAACACTGACTGTGCAATCACTGTATGGATTGTATGAGATTTCATGTGTACTTGGCTCACAATACCAGCGACCCCACTTCCTGTGTCCTCACTCACAAGGCTTGTCATTTCCTTACACCACTAATGATCAGTCCCTCCACAGGCTGGCTAGCAGAAGATGGTCCCTGAGCCCAGTCTTGTACCAGGCCTTCTCTCACATGTCTCAAATGTGTTTTGATCCTAAGCTCTGGATGAGAGAGAGCAAGCTTTGGAGTTCCCGTCTCAGCATCCTCCATGTTGGCAGGAGGACCTGGACTCAGCATATGTTCTTGGCCGCCCAGACATATACTAAAGCATTCCAACACCTCTAGGCTTTTCTAGTCTCTTGCAGTGAAAAGGCACAGGTTAAAAGGGAATTTTCAGGCAATAATACAATTAGCTTTGAAAATGGTTAGGCCATTCCATTGCAAGAAAGGTTTAAAAAAAAGCTAAAAACAAAAACAAAAAACTAATCACGCTTCTAATTTTAGGTTACCTTTGCCTTTGGGATCCAAGATGGATGGTTTTCTTGCCCATGGTCACCTCTCCTCAGAATTCAAGAAACTCCTTCAATGATCATCTATTTTTCTTCCCAGTGACTCTTTAAAGAAAATTAATTTAATTTAACTTAATTTAATTATTTAATTTTTTCAGTGTTCCAAAATTCATTGTTTATGCACCACACCCAGTGCTCCATGCAATACGTGCCCTCCTTAATACCTTCCACCAGGCTCACCCAACACCCTACCCCCCTCCCCTCCAAAACCCTCAGTTTGTATCTCAGAGTCCAAAATCTCTCATGGTTTGTCTCCCCCTCTGATTTCCCCCAACTCACTTCTCCTCATTCCTTGAACCTGACTTCAAGGGTTTTATGGAGTCAAGATAGAGACAAGCAGGTGTGACTGAGCTGTGACAGAGGGAGGCACTGTGTCAGGGTAACCTCCTAGCTCCCTTCTATGACAGACTTTAGAGAAAGGCTCAGCACCACTGAAACAACTAGAGAATTACAAATTTATTCATTTGAGCACCTTGGAGATGCCTTATGTGACATTCTGACCCAGTTTTTTCAGGCAAAAAATAGTCCTACAGACAGGTGGTGAACATATGAATGAGAACAAACTGTAAGCCCTAAATGTAGAAACTCCTTCCCAATTTTTCTCCTAACACAGGTGCCCTCGCCTTACAGAACTTGTCTTTCACAAGTGGCTTTTTTAGATTTCAGAAAATCCTAAAATTACCAGGTTTTCATTGCTTCCATTATAACTATGAATAACTTAGGGGAAAAATGTTCTGGGTGAGGGAGCTATGGAATTAGAGCTATCTGTAGGTTTCTTAAGGATCATTATATGTTGGAGCAGGAATAATTCTTACTGGGGAATTATGTTATATGGATGACCGTCCCTGTCCTGCCTCCTTACTGGCTGGGGAAACTGGACCTCTGAACTTTTCATATATGAATGAGGATATCTTTCACCCAATATCTCACAGAGATTTTCCTATGTCAAAACATTGTCTACTTTATTTACTTCAGTGACAATGTATTTCCAAGAATCCATTTAACCTAATTTATTTAACAATTCTCTTATTGATAGCTGTCTTTTATTTTCTATCAAAAACAATGGTCCAATGATCCAGCTTATCTATGATTCTATGGAAAGTTTGGAGAGCATTTTTCTAGAATAGATTTAAAGTAATTGATTTGCTGATTAAATGACAGGGACATTTATTATTTTATTTTTTTCTACAAATTGTCCCCCAATGATGCTATATTTAACTTACACTTTATCTGCCTATATAGTTCAATTTATCACAGCATAGCAAGCTCTACGTTACCACGTCCATTTTAAAGATGAGGGGAACTGGAGTCAGAGAGGCTAAGTAAGGTTTTGAAGGCATTAAATTCTCCAATGGGGATTTGACTTAGGTCAGCTTCTGTTTGTTTCACTGTCCACGCTATACAACTTCTCTCCGGGTTACTGGTTTTCCTGACCCATGGAAAATAAGAGTTGACTAAAGATGGAGTGAGAGAAGGCGGCAGGGATTCTGGAGAACATGCATTAGGATTGGAAAAATAACATCATGGGGTCCGTGTAAGGCCACAGCTACCCAAATCTTTTTTATTTTATTAAATATTATATAAAAATAATATTTATAAAATATGCATAATAAATGTAAAATAATACAACGAATGCCAACATATCCCCCACACAGTTTAAAAAACAGAATATTACCGTGATCTTTGAAGCCCTGTGAGTATCTCTTTCTAACCCCGTCTTCTCTTTCTCCAGAGGTAGCCACTCTACAGAATACGTGGTTTTTTTTTTTTTTTCCTTGCATTTCTTGTTTAACAACTATGGCTATTTCTGTAGCAGGGCCACCACATAATATTTTAGAGCGCACGCGCTGTAACCGTCCAGGACTTACTTACAGAAGTGGTGCAGCGCACGGCTGGCTCAGCTCTGACTTGCAGCCCCCAAATAAAATAGTGCTTAGTGCTACGAATTTTAAATTTTATTTAGATGGAATTGTACCATATGTACTCATCTGCAGCTTGCTTTATACTGCTCAGTGTACTCTTCTGAGAGTGAGTCACCAGATGCTCATGGCTGTAGTTCATTTATTTTCCACTCTGTACAGTACTGTGTGGTACCAATATACCAGTCTCTATGCATTTTCCTATCTTTGGGCATTTGGCTTGATTCTGAGGTTTTGCTATTATACAGTGCTGCTATGAACATTTTGTAGATATTTTCCAGAGCATATGTATGCATATGCTTCCATTCAACTCTAGGAATGGAATGCCTGTATCTTGAAAGTGCACAACTTCAATTTTACTAGATAATGCCAGATTGTTACCCCACAGTACTGGATGGGTTTTCTGAACATTCGTGCCAAAACTTGATTTTGTCAGACTTGAGAAATTCTGCCAATCCAATTGGTGTAAAATGGCATCTGATTGTGGTTTTTATTTGAATTTTCCTGATTAATCATGAGTTGAACTTTTTTTCATATTTTCATTAGCCATTAGAGTTTTTCTTCCCCCACCCCAAAGTATTCTTTCAAGTCTTTTGCACATTTCTCTTTTGCATTACCTTTTTCCTGTTGATTTATAGCAGATTTTTTTTAGTAATTTGTATTCTAATTCTTTGTCAGTTATATATTTTGCAAATACGTTTTCCCAATTTGTGGCTTATATACATTTTTACAATGGTTTCTTATGATGAAGAGAAGTTTTTATTTTTAATATGTTTACATTTATTTTTTCTTTATGATTTGCCTTTTTGGAATCTTAAAATATCCATTCCTATCCTGCCAGTCATAAAGATAGTCTTCCATATGGTATTCTAAGATGTTTATAGCCTCATGTATACATTTACATCTTTAAAGCATCTGGAATTAATTTTTATGTATGGTATGAGGTAATACTCAATTTTTTCTTTTTTTTTTTCTCTCCTTATGTGGATCACTGATTGTCTTAGGACAGATTATAGAAAAGCTTATGCTTTCCCCTATTATGCATCACATTTTTCATAGGCGAAGATCTGTGCATGGGCTTTCTCTCCTGCTTAGTCTGTGTACTAAAGCATCCCTGCACCAGTGCCACGCAGTCTTGGTTATCATGACTTCTTAATAAATCAGGTGAGGTAGGACTTCTTACCTGGGTTCTTCTTTAGGGGTATGTTCAGGACCTGAGCCGAAGGCAGAGGCTTAACCCACTGAGCCACCCAGGCACCCCATTCCATATATGTTTTAAAAACTGCTTGTCAAGTACCACAAAATAACTGAAGGTTTGAATTGGTTTTGCACTGAACTGTGTATCATTTTGGAAATAATTGGTATCTTTAAGCAGTGCAGTTTTCCGAGTCATGAAAATGGTCTAGTCCTTCATTTATTTGGATCTTCCTTTATATATTTTAGTATAGCATTATTTGTTTACAGAAAACTTAAGATTTTCTGCTAAATTTATTCATAGGAACTTTATAATTTCAAGGTATTTAAATAATATTTTATTTAATTATAGTTTGAAGATGTCTGCCATGTTGTGTATATATTTAAATCAAACTGTGTTAAATGCATTTTTTAATTCTAATAATTTATCTGTCTACTTTAACAATTGCATTATCTATAGTTTCCTCTCTCCCTTTCTTTCTCTTTCCTCCCTCCCTTCCTTCCTCCCTCCCTTCTTCCCCTTTCCTTTTCTTTCATTCTTCTTTTCCTTCCTTCCTTTTTTCTCTCTCACTCTTTCTTTTCGTATTCTTTGTACTTCTTTATCTTATTGGATGGTAAATAACCAGTATATGTTGAGTAGAAATGGTAATAACAGGAACCTTTGTTTTTCCTGTTCATAAAGGAAATGATTACAGCATTTTGTTTATTTGTTTAGTATGATGCTTGTTTTAAGGTGTTTGTGGATATATTTTGCCAGCTTCAGAAAATTCACTTCTACTTTCAGTTTGCTAAGTATTATTAATTTTTAAATCATAAATGGAATTTTTTTTTCACTGAACAAATATTCTCTTTTAAACTGTTAACATAGAACTTGCCCAAACTGATTTCTATGTTAAATTACACTGCATTTCTACGGGCATATTGTGTTACCATTTTTATACATTTTGGATTCAGTCTGATAATATTTGACTTTTTTGCATAAATTTATGAAATAAGACTATAATTTTCTTTTCTTATAAAATGAGTTGTAAATTTTTTCCACTGTTTTATCCTCCATAATATTGGTTTAGGATTACTTGTCTCTTGACGTAACTAATAGGGACAGACCATTGGAAACCCATATTTTCTTTGTAGAAAGACATCTAGCTGCTGATTTAATTTATCAAATATTTATAGGGTTATTTACATTTTCTATTTCTTCTGGTGTTGATTTTTGTTATTATTTTTAAGTAATCTGTCCATTTGCTACATCTTCAAGTTTATTATCATAAAGTTAGTCATGAAATATTTTTACGTTCTACAAATCTGTGGTTGTATGCATTTGCTATTTCTAATACTGACTATTTCTTCCAATTAATGCTACAAAGTATCTGTTTTTAATTGGATTACTCTCCGGTCTATTTTTCTTTCTTTCTGTTTATGTTGTAAACTCTCAATCTGGATTATTTGCTCATTAAATTTCATTTTTTTTTAGTTTTCTAATATAAATTATTAGGTTATATATTTTCCTCTAAATACTGTTCTAGCTGAATTCCACAATTTTGTCAAGCTGTAGTCTCCTTGTTGATCAATTGGATGTATTTTTAACAACTATGATTTATTTGATCCATAAATTATTTAAGTTGCATTTTAAAAATAATTTTCATCTTTTCTTATTGCTTTCTAATTTGTAAGAGTATGAAGATATAAGAGAAATTCTAATTTTTAAGGCTATCAAGTATTTAAGTTAATCTTTTTTGTTATTGATATCTGACTAATTATATTAATTTTTTGATGTTTGAATTATGGTCCTATTGATCAATATTTATGTTGCCTAATATTTATATATTATTTATATTCTTTATTGGCTGTGTTAATATGCTAGCTAACTGTGTTTAAGCTTACTAGTTGCATTATTCAAATTCTGTTTATGAATGCTGATTATTTTTCCTGACATATCTTCCTTTTTTTTTTAAGATTTTATTTATTTGTTTGACAGAGAGAGATCACAAGTAGGCAGAGAGTCAGTGGGTAAAATTATTTTTCTCATGGAACATTCAAAGTATTATTCCACTGTCTTCAGACCTATATTTGCTTTTTGGCATTCCTTTATTGATAATCTGTCTTTTCTCTGAAGATTTTTAAGATAGTCTCTTTCTCCCTTTGGTATTGTGCAGTTTCACAGTTACATTTCTAAGTGTGGGCTTTATTTTTTAAAAATTTTTATTCTACTTGACATAAATTTGCTTTTATAATATAAGTAGTGATGTCTTTTATCAGTTCTGAAGTATTTCACTCATAGTTTTTCTTTTTTTTTATTATGTTATATTAGTCACTGTACGGTACATAATTAGTTTTTGATGTAGTCTTCCATGATTCATTGTTTGAGTTTAATACCCAGTGCACTCATAGTTTTTTGAAATATCTCTCCCCATCTCTCACAACACACTTCTGGACCTCCAATCAGACAAATACTAGACTTCTTTATTCTCCATGTTTTCTCATCCTCCTTTGTTATTTCCTGACTCTGGGATTCTAGACTGCATTATAGAAAACTTTAGATCTAGCTTTTGTTTTCTTAAATATCTCTTAAACTTCTAAAATTTTTATGTTAAAACCATTCATTGTACTCTTTAATTGTTACACATTCTTGAGCAACCTGGTTTCTTGTCAAATGGTTTAGATGTTTTAATAGTCTCTCATTATTTGTTCCTCTTCTCAAACACTATTTTTTCTTTAAATCCATTAAATATACATATTTTACATTCTTGCTGGTAATTCTGAATCTGAAGTTGGTATAAATGTGTCATTACTGCCAATTCTCCTATTGATCACTGCCAATTCTCACTGAGGGTGCCTGTTTTCTGTGAGTCTGTGTGTGTGTGTGTGTGTGTGTGTGTGTGTGTGTGTTTTGACTGTGAAATCAGAATCCTTGGCAGTTCATTCGGGGGGACTCTACCAAGCTTGTGTTGAATATTTGTTTTTACTGCTTATCTGGAATTGATGTTTTAAACTGAGCTTTAAATTTGAGTTTTTTTCA
Source organism: Lutra lutra (assembly GCF_902655055.1). Classification (NCBI taxonomy): domain Eukaryota; kingdom Metazoa; phylum Chordata; class Mammalia; order Carnivora; family Mustelidae; genus Lutra; species Lutra lutra. The sequence continues at coordinate 111,813,273 of NC_062280.1, read as the reverse complement.
GACCTTTCAGGTAGTGTTGACTTACGCTGCAATTTGAGTGAGAACAAGATTTTCTTTTTAAAGATTTTGTTTATTTACTTGTGTGTGTGAAAGAGAGAGAGAGAGAGAGAGATCTGAGAGAGCACAAACGGGGGAGGGAGGAAGAGGGAGGGATAAAGAGACTCCCCGCTGACCATGTGGGTCTCGATTCCAGGACCCTTGGATCATGACCTAAGCTGAAGGCAGATGCTTAACTGACTGAGCCACCCAGGCACCCCAAGAGAACAAGATTTTGTTAACAATTCTCAGGATAGATTTTCTTTCTTTCACTCAGTGCTGTGACTCAGACAGGTATGTTTCGTTATTTTCCTTCTGGTAGATGTGGGTCTGAGTAAGTGGCAATCAGCGCAGAATATATGTTTATTCTTGTTCACACTCACAGTGAAGTTGTAGCACTTCAGGTTCCAGCTTCATGGAATTAGGCTTCTCACCTTGGCAGAATCCAGGCTTTTGTTTCATGATCCCTGAATCCTGCAGTGTCATTAATGGACACTAAATGTACTCAGGGAGAAAGGTTCTTCTGTGTTTGACTTGACACTCTCAGTTCTGGATTTCATTTGGCTTTTGGTATTTGAATTATTTTTACTTTTCTGCCAGATAGTCAATGTATTAAAAAATAAAATCTCAATATTTTGTTCAGCATTTTTACTGTTTTTTTCTTCTTCCTCATTTGGAGGGTTAGTAAGTACTTCTATCCTCTCACAGTATCTGAAATACAAGTCTTGAAGTAGGTCTGAGTTGAGCACTTACTATGTGCAAGACATTGAAAATCATAACGTATAAATCTGATAACTGACTTTAGAGAGCTTATAGTATGGCTGTAAGCAGTAAGAAACATACATGAAGGAAGTAGTGAGTGTAAGCCAGGCTGAAATTAATTTCTGAGGTCTGCACAAGTGAGTGTGAGCATTATCAGGGTTCAGAAGAGAGCAGAAGTCTCCTCTAGAGACTAAGCTGGAGAAAATGTGCTTGAAGCATGGGGAGAATCTCTATAGGCAGAAGGGCGAGAAGAGAGAACAAAGACAATGTGGAAGGCATTCGGTAGGAAGAATTCATATGATAGCCCAGGTTTGATAGTGGGGTGTTGAATGGTAGATGCTGAATATAGTTTCTCATGGGCATAGGTCTGGACATAAGGCCAATGTGTGATTGTGGGTAAAGTTGATGTCCAGGGTGGAGAGTCTGCATCTCTCTTGTAGGCTTTTGGGAAGAGTTCTAAGTGGAAAAGCCACAGGAAGGATGAACTGGAGCTTAGGGCACACTCTGGTGGCCCATGAATCAAATCTAGCCAGTAGGTGTCTGGCAAATGTAGTTTGCTGAGAACATTTGATTACTTTTCCATTTAATACTCATCATGTCCTAATTAGAAATCCAGATGTGTCTTTTCTTGAATACTTGGACCCCCAACTTACAGTTCTGTGGGCAGTGCCTGGCTGGAAGAGCAGCACTTGCCCTTGGATTATGGCAGGTGTTCCTGGCTCCCTAGTTCCTGCTTTCTTTATTATCTAGCATGTGTTAACTTGCAGGCATTTCCATAGCTCTTGTTTTTCTAATAAATCTGGAATTGTGATATTCCTTATTTGTATATCTTTATTAAAAGTGTGAAGATGAAGAGACCCAAGTGTCCATATTCTCTTACCCAAGTGAATACTATTCTTACTTACAAGAAAGTATCTAGATCTAAAGATTACATCTTAAAATACAGTTGTAGGGAACAATATGAATAATTTGTTTACATACCCTCCTTTGCTCTTCCTGAATGAGACAGAGAACTGGGAAAGTGGGGAAGAAAGGGGGTTGAGTCAATGATTCAGGTGTGGCTTCTCAAACCAATGTAAGAGCAGTGTCTACCCTTGAAGACAAGACACAAGTCTAGCGGCAGATGCACACCAATGACAATGCCCTAGTAGATGGAATAAAATTGTCTCTGTGAGGATTTCTACCTCACAGGTCCCATCAGTAGTGAGTGCTCACCTCCAGATATACAGTCCAGAGATGGTAAAGGCCTACCCAGAGCCAGACCTCTACTCCGGAGCCTCCCTCTCCCTCACATCCATGGACTTCTTAGGGCAATTGATTAGGAAAAAGGGCCATCAGCATTTGGAGAAGGGGGTGAAATCTAGGAGGAAGGGGATTCTGGGCACTCCTCTGTGAATGGTTCCCCTCAAAGGTAATAGTACATACTTGCAAGTGGCTTGTCTCTGGAAGGTGTCACAAGGTTGGATATGGGATTTAATTAGAAAAATGGAGTTAGGCAAGGTTTTTCCTCCACTTATTTTCAACAGGAGCCACACAAGTGATTGCTGAGTGCAAGGCACAGTTTTTCTATGGGGGAAGGACAAAGAAGGGAACGTGCATTCATTGACTGCCACACGCTCCATTTACTCTGTGTCACAGCCCTCACAGTGGCTATCGCTGTCATCCCATTGGACAGACAAGGGCAGGGCTGGGCAGGACTCTGCACACATAGCCCACCTAAATGGGATCTCTCTAACCCCAACCCATCCACTTTCCCCTTCCACACTGCCTACCAGGGGATCTGCAGACCAAACTCAAGGTTTGAAGAGTTGTTAGATAAATTTGACTTGCTTGTGAGGACTGACTGAGTCAACTGTTTTACTATGGGAGAACTGCCCCAAACTGCTAAAAAAAAAAAAAAAAAAAACCAAAAAAACCAAAAAAACCCTACCCTTTCCTCTTATTTTTTAATGCAGTTTTCCTTAAAGCCATATGGCACAGATTGAACATGGATATTTACTTTTTAGAAGATCGTCCTTGGAGAAGAGGAGAGGAGACAGAGAAAGAGTGAAAGATATAACTGAAAATGAACTATATTTAATAGGAAACTAATCATTTAATTGGTGTTTTTTACTTGGAGACTCTTCTGATTTATGAATATGTTATTCAGGAGCCCAGGGAAAGCCTCATGACGGGGCTCCTACAAGCTTATGGGACACATTTCATAAAGAACAAATGTCTTTAATTAGGAGTGTGAATGTTAACGGAGTCCATAATTAGCTGTTTGCAATAAACATGCTCTGTTAGTGACAGTCTTTGGAAATCCAAGGAAGCGACATTGCCACCTCGTGTTTGTGTGTGTATTTATTTTGTGGAATGAGATATGAATCCTGGAGGAAGATTCCTTCTTCCAGAGGCTCAGCGGACTAGTGAACTCATTTGTTTGTTCTTTCTTAGTGTCTAATGTTTCGTTCCTTCTCTATTCCATATGTTCGTGGAGAACTCTCCATCTGGTCCCTGGGACTGGTCACTCTTAGCTGATAAGGGTTAGCAAGAGGAAGGGGGTATGCATCTACTGAATTCTTATTGATTGCAAGTCATTGCCCGGAACTCAGCACAAAGTTAATCTCTTTTCATTTTTATCTTTTTTTTTTTGACAGACAGAGATCATAAGTAGTCAGAGAGGCAGGCAGAGAGAGGGAGGAGGAAGCAGGCTCCCTGCTGAGCCAGAGAGCCCGATGTGGGGCTCTGTCCCAGGACCCTGAGATCATGACCTGAGCCGAAAGCAGCGGCTTAACCCACTGAGCCACCCAGGCACTCCTCTCTTTTCATTTTTAAAACAATTTTGTTAGAAGTCTGAAACTTCTAAAAGTATTTGTAAGGATTTGGTGTTACCAAACTTTAATTTTTGCAGTTTTGCTTGATATCACCTTGTGGTTTTAATTTGCATTTATACGATGAACAATGACATGTGCTAATTGGATATTAATATATCTTATTTTCTTAAGGATCTGTTCCAATCTTTTGCTCATTTTTATAGGGTTGTTTCTCTTCCTATTATTGAGTGTTAGGAGTCTTTATATATTCTACACATAAGCCTTTCTCTGTTATGTGTTTTGTGAATACTTCCCATTTTGTGATTTGTCTTTTCATTTTCTTAACTAGTCTTTTGAATAACAAAACTTTCAGTTTTGATGGAGTTTAATATATCTTTTTTCTTTTATGGTTTTCATTTTGTGTCCTTTCTAAAAATTCCATCTCTACTCAAAGGTCATGAAGATATTCTTCTATGTATTTTTTTTTCAGAAGCTTTAGTCTTTTAACATTTGCATTTAAGGCAGTGATCCTTCTCGAATAAATTTTGTGTATAGTGGGATGTAAGGTCAAGGTTAATTTTCTTCTTATGGGTATATAGTTGTTCCAAGGCCTTGGTACCTTTGTTGAAAATTAATTAATTTTAAGTGTGTGGTTTTATTCCTGGACTCTCTTATTGGAACTCTGGACTCTATTCCATTTTTAATATTGACTATTCTTGTGGCAATACCACACTATCATATTATTGTATCCTTAAAGGAAGTTTTGAATTCAAGAAGTGTGTGTTCTCCTACTTTGTCCTTTTTTCAAGATTGTTCTGTCTCTTGTAAATTTTTTAGTTTTCTATATAAATTCTATAGTCAGCTTTTCAATTCTATGGAATAGACTATGAGGATGTCAATTGAGATTGCATTGAATCTATATCAAGCTGTGGAGAATTAGCACATTAACAATATTCAGTCTTATAATCCACGACCCTGTCATGCCTCTCCATTTAGGTCATCTTTAATATGCTTTACCAATGTTTTGGTTTTGCAGTACATGAGTGTTGTACTTTTACTAAATTTATTCTTAAGTATTTTTTGGTTTTGATGCAAGTGTAAATGACGCATTTTAAAATTTCATTTTTCCTCATGTAATGGTATGTGACAATCAGGGTTCAATCAGAGAAGCAGAATTGAAAGTAATATAGATTGAGGAATTAATTACAGTTATTGGACTTTATGCAGTTATAGGAGGTTGTTAAGCAGTGCGTAGAGCTGTTACCTCTGTGTCTGGTACAGGGCTTCAGGTATATAGGGCTGGTGGTTGAACAAGGACAACAGACACAGAATGGAAGAAATTGGAAATGATCCAGAACCTGTCATAACAAAATGGAACTGTCTCTCACTCCTTGGACTGAATTGTGTCACCTCAAAATTCGTGTGTTGAAATCTTAACCCCTAATGTGACCATATTTGGAGATAAGGCTTTCACAAGATAATTAAGGTTAAATAAAGTCATAAGTGGGGGTCCTAATTTAATAGGATTGGTGGTCTTGTAAAAAAAGGAAAAGAGAGAGATGTCTCTTTCTCTCTGCTATGTGAGGATGGGAAAGCAGCCATCTACAAACCAGGAGGAGAGCTCTCATCAGGAACTGACCATGCTGGAGCCCTGACCTTGGACTTCCCAGCTTCCCTTACTGTGAGAAATAAACTTCTGTTGATTGAGTCCCTCAGTGTACAATATTTTGCTGTGGCATCCTGAGCAGACTAAAATAGCCTCCTATCTTTATGATTCAAATGACTTTCAGGATAAGTTTATGTCCTTCACTATGCAGCTGCTCACACAATGGACCCAGGTTTTGTAGAACTTTGATGAAGATACTGAGCAAGCTGCAGAGGTTGTAGGTCCACCTGTTGCTTCCTCCAACAAAGTAGGCTGGCAGATAAACAGCAACATGTATGAGCTCCAAAAGCCCCTTCCCTCTGTTATATTTCTGGTTATAAAAGTGGTACTATCTCACTTCCATCTTCAAAATATATAAAATTCTCTTGTAATCCTCTAATTGGCTTAGCTAATTTGACAGCACATCGTTTGGTGCTAGCGGGCAGATGTACAATTTAAGGTTTTGTATTGACACTTTATCCTATGACTTTTGAAATTGAATTATTTAAAATTTTAGTTTTTGTTGATTCCTTTGGATTTCATACGTACAACCTTCTCTTCTGTTAATAAGGAGAATATTACTTCTTTTTAATAAGAATGACTTATTTTTCTTGCCATATTGCACTAGGTAGGACCTCCCACATCCAGCCCAATACAGCCCAATATTGAGTGGAAGTGGTGAGAACAGATGTCCTTATTCTTGAACATACAGGGATATTATTTGGTCTTTTACCATCAAGTATAAAGCTGACTGTAGGTTTCACATGATATCCTTTATCAGATTAAGAAAGTTCCATTTCTGGGCACCTGGGTGGCTCAGTGGGTTAAAGCCTCTGCCTTCGGCTCAGGTCATGATCCCAGGGTCCTGGGATCGAGCCCCGCATCGGGCTCTCTGCTCTGCAGGGAGCCTGCTTCCTCTCTCTCTCTCTGCCTGCCTCTCTGCCTACTTGTGATCTCTCTCTGTCAAATAAATAAATAAATAAAATCTTTAAAAAAAAAAAGAAAGTTCCATTTCTACTTTGCTGATAGTTTTTATCAGGGGAAATGATTGAATTTTATCAATGTTTTCTATGAATTAAAATAATTATATGTTTTCTCATTACTTATTATATTTTATTCTTATTTGTTAATATAAAGAATAACATTAATTTTAGAATATTAAATCACCTTATATTCCTGGGATAACCCCTAATCAATCATGTTGTGTTGTGCTTCTTAAAGATTATGAGATTTTATTTGCTATTATTTTATTAAAGAATTTTGTATTCAGGAATGTGAATGTAATTGGTCATTATTTATTTATTGCTGTTTTTGGTGGTATAAGAACTATGTTGTATGTTGTGGGTTTATGCTGCCCTAATACATTTGGAAAGTGTTCCTTCCTCCTTTGCTTTCTGAAAGTGTCTATGTAAAGTTGCTATTTCTTCCTTAAATGTTTGGTCTAATTGACTAATGAACTCACTGGGGTCTGAACATTTTGACTATGAATTTAATTTCCTAATGTATATGTTTATGCTAACTTATATTTTTACTATAGTCACATATATCTCTGTATCTGTATTTGTCTGCATATATGTTATAAATGTCTTAATAGATATATCTATTTAAATATATTATTTCTTCTTTATTTAGGTAAATTGTGTTTTTTAAAAAATGCCAAATTTATTGGAATAGTGTTAACCATAATATTCCTTTATTATGTTTTGAGTCTTTTTGAAATAAGTAGTGATATCCCTTCTTTTATTCCCCAAATTTATAATTTGTGCTTTATTTCATTTCTCTGGATAATTCTTTAAGGGCTTAATCAATTTTATTATTTAAAAAAAACTTTTAAAAATTACATTAATTTTTCTATTTTTTGTCTCTAATTTTTGTCTCTTTTCAATATTTATTTATTTTTGACAAAAATTATATATATTTAAGGTGTACAACATGGTTTTTGATATATGTATACATTCTGACTTGATTGCCACAGTCAAACTAATTAATACATCCATCATCTTACATAGCTACCTTTTTTTTTTAGTGTGTGATGCAAACAATTGAGATTTACTATCTTAGAAAATTTCAGGAATATAAAATGTTACTGCTAAGTATAGTCATCATAGTGTACATTAGGTCACTAGACTTATTCAACTTATAACAGAAAGTTTATACCTTTTGATCAATATCTCTCCTCCTCCTAACACCCCAGCCTCTGATATCCATTATTCTACTTTCTGTTACTATGTGTGTGGCTTGTTTTCTTTCTTTCTTTTCTTTTCTTTTTCTTTTTTTAATTTCAGAGGTAGAGTTAAGTGATTCTTCAGTTGCATATCACACCCAGTGCTCATTAAGGGGGGCATTTGATATAATGGACACTGAGTGTGGCTTTAAAAGAAAAAAATATATATATATACATATGTGTATATATATATATATATATATTTTAGGATGTCTGGGTGGCTCAGTCACTTAAGCGTCTGCCTTCTGCTCAGGTCATGATCCCAGGGTCCTCTCTGCTCAATGGGAGCCAGCTTCTCCCTCTCCCTGCCACTCCCCTGCTTGTACTCTCTCTCACTGTCAAATAAATAAATAAAAATATTTAAATATATATATGTATATATTTTAGATTCAACATATAAGTAGATATGTTATATCTGTCTTTCTGTGCCTGGCTTATTTTACTTGCTATAATATCCTCCAAGTTTATCCATGCTGTTATAAATTACAAAATTTCTTTCTTTTTTAAGGTTGAATAATATTACATTGTATGCTTATATATCAAATTTTCTTTATCCAGTCATTTCTTAACAATGCTTAGGTTGTTTCCATATCTTGGCTATTGTAAATAATATTGCAGTGAACATGGGAATACATATAACTCTTTGAGATAATAATTTTATTTCCTTTGGATGTATACCCAAAAGGGGGATTGCTGCATCATACAGTGGCTCTATTTTTAATGTTTTGAGGAACTTCCATACTCTTTCATAATGACTGTAGCAATTTACATTCCCATCAAGTATATAAAAGGGTTCCCTTTGCTCCAAATTCTCATAAACACTTATTTTTTGCCTTTTTGATATAGTCATCCTAATAGGTAGGAGGTGATATCTCATTTGTGGTTTTAATTTGCATCTCCCTGATGATTAGAGATATTGAGGATTTTTCCATTTACATTTTGGTCTTGGATGAATATCTATCTATTCAGGCACTTTGCCCATTTTCTGTGTTGTTTTTTTGCTATTGAGTTGTATGAGTTACTTATGTATTTTGAATATTAAACCTTTATCAGATATATGGTTTGAAAATATTGTCTCCTTTCCATCAGTTGCTTTTAATTTTGTTGATTGTTTTCTTTGCTGTGAAGAACCTTTAATTTGATGTAGTCCACTTATTAATTTTTGCTTTTTTTTCCAGTTTTTTTTTTTTGTCAATTCCAAAAAATTATTGTCAAGACTAATGTTAAGGAGCTTTCCCCCCCAGTTTCCTGTAGAAGTTTTAGGTTAAGTCTTTAAATCCATTTTTTAAAGTTTTTAATCCATTTTGAGCTGATTTTTTTTTCAATGTGTTAAGTTAGGGGTCCATTTTCATTATTTTGCATGTAAATATTCAATATACCCAACATCACTTATTGAAGAGACTAACCTTTCCTGTCATGTATTTTTGGTACATTTTTGGAATTAGTTGACTGTATATCCATGGGTTTATTTCTGGGTGCTTTGTGCTATTCCATTGGTCTATGTATGTGTGTTTATATAAGTACCATACTGTTTTGATTCCTATATCTTTGTAATATAGTTTGAAGTCAGGAAGTGTGATGCCTCCAACTTTGCTCTTCTTTCTCAAGATTGCTTTGGCTATTTAGGGTCTTCTGTGGTTCCATAAAAAATGTAGAACTTTTTTCCCCATTTCTGTGAATAATACAATTAGAATTTTGATAGAGATTGCATCAAATCTGTAAATTGTTTTGTACAGAATGGACATTTTAATAATATGTGTTTTTCCAACCCACAAAATAAGATACGTTTTATTTGCTTGTGTTTTCTTCAGTTTCTTTGATCTATGTTTTATGGTTTTCAGTGTACAAATTCTTCACTTTCTCAGTTAAATTTATTAATTATTTTTTTCTTTTCAGTACTATTGCAAATGGATTGCTTTCATAATATCCTTTTTTTGGATTCATTGTTAATGTGTAGAAATACAACTATTTTTTGTATATTGATTTTGTATTCTGTAACTTTTCTGATCTATCTTATTAGTTTTTAAATTTTTTTTTAAGATTTTATTTATTTATTTGACAGACAGAGATCACAAGTAGGCAGAGAGGCAGGCAGAGAGAGAGGAGGAAGCAGGCTCCCTGCTGAGCAGAGAGCCCGATGTGGGGCTCGATTCCAGGACTCTGAGATCATGACCTGAGCTGAAGGCAGAGGCTTTAACCCACTGAGCCACCCAGGCGCCCCTATCTTATTAGTTTTAACAAGTTTTTTTTGGTGTAGTCTTTAGGGTTTTCTATATAGAATATCATGCCATCTGCCAAAAGAGACAGTATTACTTCTTGTTTTCCAGTTTGGAGGCTTTTTTTTTCTTCCCTAATTTCTTTGGTTAGGACTTCCAGTATTATGTTAAATAAAAGAGGTGAGAGTGGACACCATTGTCTTCTTCCTGATTTTACAGGAAAACTTTCAGCTTTTCACTATTTAATTATGTAGTTAGCTGTGGGCTTAACATATAAGGCTTCATTATATTGAGGTGCATTTCTTATATACATTGTTGAGAGTTTTTATCATGAAAGTATATTAATTTTTGTCAAATGCTTTTTCTGCATTTATTGAGAGGATCATGTAATTTTTATCATTCATCTTGTTAATGTGGTATATCACATTTATTGATTTGTTTATGTTGAACCATCCTTGCATCCTAGGGATTAATCACACATGATTACAATATTTAATTCTTTTTATGTGATGTTGAATTTGGTTAGTCTGTATTTTATTGGGAATATTTATAACTATACTCACCAGGGATATTGACCTTAATTTTTTATTCTTGTAATGTCCTTGTCTGGCTTTGATATCGGGTACTGCTGGCCTCATGAAATGAGCATGGATGCTTCCTCCTCCTCCAAGTTTTCAAGAGTTTGAGAAGGATTAGTATTAAATCATCTTGAAATGACTTAGAATTCACCAGTGAAACCACCTGGTTCCATACTGGTTTAATCTCCTAACTCATATTGGTCTATTCAAAATTTCTATTCATGATTCAGTCTTATGAGATTGTATGTTTCTAGGATTATATCCATTTCTTCTGAGTCATTTAATTTGTTGGCATTAATTATTCACAGCATTATCTTATGATCTTCTATTATTCTGTGGTATCAATTATAAAGTCTTCTCTTTCTTTTCTGATTTTATCTTCTCTTTTATTTTCCTTAGTCTAGCTAATGGTTTATGAACTTTCAAAAAACCAGCTCTTAGTTTCATTGATCTTTTCTATTGTCTTTCTAGTCTCTATTTCATTTATTTTTGCTCCGATCTTTGTCATTTCCATTTTATTTTAAACTTTGGGCTTAGTTCTTCTTTCTTTAGTTTCTTGAGGTGTAAACTCAGTTTGTTTACTTGAGATCTTTTTCTCCATGCTAATGTTTTAATTTTTTCAAGGTAACAAATTGTATACAAATGACAGTAGATCTTTGCTTCTTTATTTTTATCGAAATAAAAGATAACTAAAAATGAATTCTCAAGAAAAAAATAATAGCTCTGGCACTTTGTCTTCCTTTATCATCTACTTGGAACCAATAGTCGTGTTGCTGTCATAGAACCAGGGAAGTTGTGATGAGTTGGAAGAGGTACACATACTGCTGTTACCATTTTACCAGAAAATCACTTGCCAAGTTGGATGGGATACAGAGATTGAGGATGATGTGATTGAAGAACATAACAAACATGGGAGATGTATTCATATTTATGTTGAATATTTTGTTTTCTTACATTTATTGCTATGAACTTCCCTCTTAGGTCTGCTTTTGCTGCATCCTATGTAGTACCTTGTATTTTCATTTTTGTTCGTCTCAAGACTTTTTTTTTTATTTCCCCTTTCATTTCTCTTTGACTCCTTGGTTGTTCAGGACCATGTTGCTCAGTTTTCATATGTTTGTAAAATCTCCAGCATACTATTATGGTCAGGAAAGTTACCTGGTATGATTTTAATTTTCTCAAATTTGTTTAGGTTTATTTTGTGGCCTAAATATGATATACCCTGGAGAATGTTCCATGGGTGCTTGAGAGGAGTGTGCCCTATTGCTATTGGATGGAATGTTCTGAATGTGTTTGTTAGGTCCATTTGGTCTAAAATTTAGTTCAAAGCCAAAGTTTTCTTATTGATTTTTGACTGCAGCTGTTGCTGTGATTTCCTGCAGCTGCAGGGGGGTTAGCCATGTGTGCAATGTTGTGGTGGCCAAATGCATGCACTTGTGTGGTCATGGGAGCCTGGGATGGCAGTGAGTATAGTGGCTGTGATGAGTCTTGGGGTTCAGGGTGTCCACTGCATTGCTGGCTGGGTGGCTCAGGCAGTTTGGGGGAGACTCACCTTGCTGGAGTCTGCAAATGCAAAAACCTGTGGGGTTCTCAGTGACAAAAGCTGTAGGGAATCCTTGGTATCTCTGCTGGCTTTGGCAGTGGTGTTCTGGGGTCTGTGATGGAGTCCTCAGTTTTGAAAGCTGTGGGGATATTGCATTACGAACAAGAGCTGTTGAGGTCCTCAGTGGTGAAGGCTGCTGGGGCCCTCTGCAGAGCAGGCATGGGCAGCCATGATTGCTCCTACTGCATGGTTGATACTGATAATCCCTCTCCTCCTTTGTAATTATCTCCAGAGATCCTAGCTGTGCCAGTCTCCCCTGTGCTCTGGGTGGGATGAAACTGAAGTTGTTTTTAGTGCAGTGCCCCATAAGCTGGGGAAACTGGTCAGTCACCCAGTAAAGGGAATTGTCTTAGGCCAAGGAGTTCTCTCTTTGCATTGAGTAGAACCAGCCTGAGGAGTGGGATGATGCAAGCAAAATGAAAACTTTCTTCCTAACCTATTTGTGTGGATTCTCAGTTTTATTGTTGCATTATGTTCCTGAAGCTCCTTAATGGGCCCCTGAGGTTTCTCAGATCTATTTTCATGAATAAAAATATTATTCATTCAATATTATTCATGAATAGTGTCTAATTGTTCTTAGTAGGGGGAGCTGGGATCTCCTGCTCCCCTGTCTTGCTATGTCACCACTTCTATTTCATTAATTTCTGATTTTATCTTTGTTATTTCCCTCCTATTTAATTTCGGTATAATTTGCTGTTTTTTCACCAGCTTATAATAAGAGAATTTAGTTTATTGACAATTAAACTTTCTTCCTCTATAATAAAATAACTTAAAAGTACAACTTTCTCTCTATGAACTGATCAACCTATAATCCACAAGTTTTGGTGTATTCTTTAATCACTAATTTGAGATATTTTCTATTTTTTCTTCAATTCAAGAATTATTTATTATTACTCCTTATTTTTAAATATTCAGTGATTATATATACATATAAATTATTTGTTGTAATATTCTTTTCTGGCCAGAGAACATATTCTGCAAGATTTCAATTTTTGTAAAACTATTACATGGGCTCTTATATGCTCTTATAGGGAAATACTTCATGTGCATTTGAAAATACTGCTAATTCTGCAGATGCTAGGTATAGTTCTAATGGTCAAGTTGTTTGGTATATTGTTTCAATCTTCTATGTCCTTATCAATTTTATATTTGTTTGTTCTATTTTTTTTTTTTGGTTTTTTAGAGAAGAGTGATCAAATCTATAATTTATAATTTTAGATATATCTACATCCTTCAGTTCTATCAGTTTCTGCCTCATATATTTTAAAGCTTTGTAATTAGACATTTGTAGTTTTTATGTTACCTTGTGGATTAACCCTTTTTATTTTCATGACCAGGAAGCCACTCAAATACCTTCTCTTGCTTCTCCTTCAAGAATTATCTGATTTATGCATCAGTGGAAGCATGACTGTAAATGTGAACAAAAAATCTTATACATTCTCTGGTAATGATCCTGTCTTAACATATACATTTCTGATAATAATATAGCTACACCAGCTTTGTTATGCTTATTATTTTCATGACACATCCTTTTTCCCACATTCTTTTACTTTCAGTCTATGTCTTTATATTTGAAGACATATATTTTATCTATGTCTTTATATTTGAAGTTTATTCTTGTAGATAATATATAAATGTGTTTTGTTTTTATATGCATATGTCAGTCTGCCTCTTAATTGTATTGTTTAGTTTATGTATGTTCTATGTAATTATTTAATTAGTTGGATTTAGGTTCACTTCCTTGCTTTTTCATTTGTATTACATATGAGTTTTTGTTTTTCTTTTTTTTTTTAGGTATGTATTTCCTTCAAATATTCAAATATGCCAAATTATTTTTGCAGTTATAATTTTCAAGTATTTATTTCAAATATTTTATTTCAATATTTATTTCAAATAGTTATTCTTCTCTCCTTTTGAGTTAATTATATGTTTTCTTCAAACATTCAAATATGTCAAATTCTTTTTCACATAGTCAGAATTTTCAAGTATTTATTTCAAATATTTGAATTATTTATTCCATATTCCACTTATAATGCTTTTAAACTATAATTGTTTCATATCACTATTGACTGGTTACTCTAGGAATTAGAGTATATAATGTAATCTTATCAAGGTTTCCTTAGATTTAACATTATATCTTTTTCTTAAATATTAAGTACCTTATAACACTTCTATTCCATTTATTGTCTCTTATATTTTTTATGTTATTGTTACATATTTAATATATACATACACTCTCAACCCATAAACAAAGCACTATTTTTGCTTTAAACCATTAGTTTTCTTTTTATAAGAAAAAGTCTATTTTGCTAACATATTTATCACTTCTTGAATTATGCATTTTCTCCATAGATCTATATTTTGTTATTTTTCTTCAGCCTGATAAAACTATTTATTCTTATTGTTCAGATCTGCTTATGACAAATTCTATCAGTTGTTAAGTGAGAATGTTTTTATTTTTGCCAGATAAGAAATTAAAGAATATTTTGCTTGCATATGGAATTCTTTGTTGACAGTTTTTCCCTTAGCAGTTTATAGATGTCATTCTATTGTCTTCTGATCTCATTTTTTTCCCCCTGAGAAGCAGTCAGTCAAAAATTCTACTGTGTGTAATGGTTACATTATATCATCTGTTTATTTTTAAGATTTTTAAGATTTGCTCTTTATCTTTGGTCATCAGCTTTTTGACTCTGATCAATGTATGTATGGATGTGTTGGTAGTCATTATGCTTGGTGTAGCATTTGCTGCAGGTCTCAGATCTATTAATTGCTGTATTTCACCAAATTTAGGACTTTACAAAATTATTTTATTCTATAGTTTTCTGTTCTAATCTCTCTTTTCTCTTCTTTCTTTAATCTCTAATATCTCTCTTCTTCTTTCTTTCTCTAATCTCTCTTTTCTTCTTATATAGTTTTCTGTTCTAATCTCTCTCTCTTCTCTTCTCTCAGAATTCCAGTTATATGTTTGTTAGACTACTTGGTGCTGTCCCAGAATCCCTGATTCTTTGCTTCTCTTTTTTCAAAATACAAAGTAGTTTTGAGTTCACTTTTCATGTTTTACTTCCAATATATTATATTGTTAAGTCCAACCAATGAGTTTTTCCCTTTACTTATCATTCATGTTAGTTGTCGAATTTCCATTTGGTTGTGTTTATTTTTAATTTCTCTGCGGACATCTGACATCTGTTTACTCATTTTGTCTCATTCTTTTCTTTAAATCTGAACAAATTTATATTAGCTGATTTAAAGTTTTTTTCTACTAATTTAAAAAAATGTCTTTTTAAAAATTCATATATTTATTATCTCTAGAGTTCTTCATTCTTTTATGTAGGTCAAGTTTTCTATCTGGTATAATTTTTCTTCTGCTGAAAGAATTTCCTTTAACATTTTTTGAAGTTCAGGTCAACTAATTATGAATTCTTACTGCTTTTGCATGTCTTTGAAAGTCTTGATTTCACTTTTCGAGAGATATTTTTCCTGCATTTAGTAGAGTCGATTTTTTTCCTTCCTTTATTTTAATGATGTGCTTTCCTGTCTTCTAGTGTTCATTTTTATCAACAAGGAGACTTCTTTAATTTTTATCTTTATTCTATATTTAAGGAAATATTTTTCTTTGGGTATTTTAAAGATTTTTCTCTATTTCAGTGGTTTTGAGAAATTCAATTATGATATACCTTGGTGCAGTTTTTCTTTCCTATTGCTTGTGCTTTTGTCTCCTTGAAATTCTAGGATTTGTAGACTTTCATCCAATTTTGATATTTTGGGGCAATTATTTCTTCAAATATATCTTTTTCTGCTTCTGTACTCTTCTCCACTCTTCTTTAGGAATTCAAATTACACATATATTAGGGTGTTTAAAGTTGTCCTACAGCTCACCGATGTACTTTTCAATTTTTTAGGATTGTTTCTGTGTTTCATTTTATACAGTTTTTATTTTTTTTATGTTTTCAAGCTCATTAATCTTTTCTTCTATAGTGTATGATCTGTTTTTAATCCCATCCATGATATTTTTCATTACCAGCATTGTATTTTTCATATTTGGAAGTTTTATTTGGATTTTTATACATGTTCCATATCTCTGCTTAATATGCTTATCTTTTTCCTTTTTCCTTAATCATATGAAATGCAGTTATAATAAATTATTTAATATCCTTGTTTTCTAATTATGTTATCTGTGACACTTCTGGGTCTATTTCTACTAATTGAATTTCCACCTCCCATTAGCATACTCACATGAGATAGTTTCCTTTTTTCCCCTCCAACAGCTGTTTCCCAGCTATTACAGGGAGATTAGATTGTAGTATTATCAGTGTTCCCAGAGAACAGTGGGAGTTGAAGGGAAATAAAGATGATGCATAGTGAGGATCAAGACGGATTTCCCAGAGTAGAGTAATATGAGCTCATTTACAAACTAAAGTAAGTGTTGACAAAGGGGGGAGAAAAAGAGGAAAATGAAATTCCTAGTGGTAAAGCACATAGTCAAAGGCACATGTATGAGAGATGAATACATTGAAGGAATTTCAGGGAGATCCCTATGGCTGAGTTATAAGCAGGGAGTGGAGAGACATTAACAGTAGACTAGTATATCAGACCAGCTTGTGATGGGACCTACATTTGGCTGAAAAGCATAAAATTTACTAGCATGGCAAGATTTTGGAGGTCTTAAAAATTGTGGTAAAATACAAATAACATAAAAATTGTCATCTTAACCATTTTTAAGTGTAGTTCATAGGCATTAAATACCTTTATATGGTTGTGCAACCATTGTTGCCATTCAACTTCAGAACTGTTCCATATTTTCAAACTGAAACTCTGTACTTATTAAATACTAACTCATTTCTCCCTCTGCTCAGCCCTGGAAAACATTATTCTAATTTCTTTCTGAATGAATTTGAAGTAGTCATATAAGTGTATTCATACGCTATTTGCCCTTTTGTGATTGACTTATTTCACTTAGTGTAATGTTTTCATGATTCATCCACACTGTAGAATCAGTCATAATTCCCCTCATTTTTAATTTTGAATAATATTCCATGGTATGCTATCACAGGTTGTTTATCCATACATGGGTTGATGGACATTGGGTTGCTTTCACCTTTTGGTTATTTTGAGTAAGGTTATTATGAACATGGGTTGCAAATGATGTGCTTGAGTCTCTGCTTTCAATTCTTTTGGCTATATCCAGAAGTGGAATTGCTGGATCATGTGGTAATTTAATGCTTATATTTTTTGAGGAACCACCAATTCCCACCAACAGTAGAAAGGAGATCTTGAGTTCTTCACATCCTTACCAAAACTTATTATTTTCCTTTTTAAAAATTTTATTTTTTTTAAAATATAATAGCCATTTAATGTATGTAAAGTGATATCTCACTGTAGTTTTGATTTGCACTTCCCTGGTAATTAGTGAAATTTTCTTTTCAGGTGGTTATTGGCTACTGTATATCTTCTCTCCAGAAATATCTATTTAAATCCTTTGATCATAAAGTCAGGTTGCTTTAGTTGTTGCTTTTTAAGTTGTAGGAGTTCTTTATATACTCTGGATCTTAATGTCTTATCAGATATTTGCAAATATTTCCTTCCATTCTATATATTGGCTTTTCATTCTGTTCAAGAGTTTTGAGTTTTGATACAATTATTTTTATTCTTTTGTTTTTCGTGCTTTTGGTGTCATATTCAAGAAATCATTGTGAAATGCAATGTCATGAGTTTTTTCCCCTATGTTTTCTTGTAAGACTTTTATAGTTTTAGTTGTTACATTTAGGTCTTTGATCCATTTTGAGTAAATTTTTGTATAGGATGGTAGATAAAGATTTAATTTCACTCTTTTTCATGTAGTTACACAGTTTCCCACAACTGTTTGAAAAGACTGTCTTTTCCCTATTGAATGGTTTTGATACCTTTGTCAAAGTCATTTGACCACATAATATGTGAGGCCTTAATTCTAGGCTGTCTATTCTATCCCTTTGGTGTATATGCCCTTCTTTGGGCTGGCACCACACTATTTTGATTTCTGTAGCTTTGTAGTATGTTCTGAAATCAGGAAATCTGAGTGCTCCAAACTTGTTCTTTTTCAAGACTGTCTAGGAAATTCCAGGTCCCTTGAGTTTCTATATGAATTTTAAGATGGATTTTTTTCTATTTCAGCAAAACTCTCATTCAGATTTTAAGGGATTGCATTGAATCGGTAGATAGTTTTTGGTAGTATTGACATCTTAATATTAGTCATATAATCCATGAACATAGGAATCTTTCCATTTGTTAACACATTCTTTAATTTCTTTCAACAGTGTTTTGTAGTTTCATTGTACAAATCTCTCGCCTCCTTGCTTAAGTTTATTCTTACATATTTTATTCTTTTTGATGCTTTTTTTTTATTCCCAATAGCAATGCATTTTATTTTTCTATTCGACATTGACAAAAATATCTGTGCTCCTCAAGAAAGGAGAGTTCCTGGACATCATGTTTTATGCAAGGACATTTTTTCCCCTACTGGACACCATGCTACTCTGGATAAACTTTCATTTCTGATCACGAAGGCAACTTCACAATGTCTTCCTTCTCTATCCATCATTTCACTCTCAGACTTGTCCAGAGTTCTCTCTGTTTGGCTCCCTTTCCATTTTTTTTTTTAAATTTTATTTTTTTATAAACATATAATATATTTTTATCCCCAGGGGTACAGGTCTGTGAATTGCCAGGTTTACACACTTCACAGCACTCACCATTGCACATACCCTCCCCAGTGTCCATAATCCCACCCCCCTCCCAACCCCCCTCCCTCCATCAACCCTCAGTTTGTTTTGTGAGATTAAGAGTCACTTATGGTTTGTCTCCCTCCCAATCCCATCTTGTTTCATTTACTCTTCTCCTACCCCCTCAACCCCCCATGTTGCATCTCCTCTCCCTCATATCAGGGAGATCATATGATAGTTGTCTTTCTCCGACTGACTTATTTCGCTAAGCATGATACCCTCTAGTTCCATCCACGTCGTCGCAAATGGCAAGATTTCATTTCTTTTGATGGCTGCATAGTATTCCATTGTGTATATATACCACATCTTCTTTATCCATTCGTCTGTAGATGGACATCTAGGTTCTTTCCATAGTTTGGCTATTGTAGACATTGCTGCTATAAACATTCGGGTGCACGTGCCCCTTCGGATCACTACGTTTGTATCTTTAGGGTAAATACCCAGCAGTGCAATTGCAGGGTCATAGGGTAGTTCTATTTTCAACATTTTGAGGAACCTCCATGCTGTTTTCCAGAGTGGTTGCACCAGCTTGCATTCCCACCAACAGTGTAGGAGGGTTCCCCTATCTCCGCATCCTCGCCAGCATCTGTCATTTCCTGACTTGTTCGTTTTAGCCATTCTGACTGGTGTGAGGTGATATCTCATGGTGGTTTTGATTTGTATTTCCCTGATGCCGAGTGATATGGAGCACTTTTTCATGTGTCTGTTGGCCATCTGGATGTCTTCTTTGCAGAAATGTCTGTTCATGTCCTCTGCCCATTTCTTGATTGGATTATTTGTTCTTTGGGTGTTGAGTTTGCTAAGTTCTTTATAGATTTTGGACACTAGCCCTTTATCTGATATGTCGTTTGCAAATATCTTCTCCCATTCTGTCAGTGGTCTTTTGGTTTTGATGCTTTTTAAACATGGAATGGAATTATTTTCTTAATTTTCTTTGTGGATAGTTTATTGATAGTGCAGGGTTTGTTTTGTGTGTGTGTGTGTGTGTGTGTGTGTGTTCATTTTGTAGCCTGCAAATGTGATGATTTTTTTTTATCAGTTCTAACAAATGTTGTGTATGTATGCAATCTGTAGGACTTCCTACATCTAAGGTTATATGTAGTGTGAAAAGTGAAAAACTTTCCATTCCAATTTGGATGC
The DNA here is from genome assembly GCF_902655055.1 of Lutra lutra. NCBI lineage: Eukaryota > Metazoa > Chordata > Mammalia > Carnivora > Mustelidae > Lutra > Lutra lutra. The sequence goes on along the minus strand of NC_062280.1, from coordinate 111,793,519 downwards.
CTTTTATTCCTTTTCTTCTGCCTATTTTCTTTGTTTAGAATTTTTGGTATTATATTGTTGGGTCCCCCCAAAATTGGGTACCCCAATAATGGGTCTATGATTAAAGGAATGAGACTGATACAAAGCAAAGGTCAAGCAAAGCTTTATTTCGCGCCAAGCATCAGGAATGATACTGACCGTCTAACAGACCAGTCAGGGCTGCTCTTACAGAGAAGACCACCCCTCCCTGCTTTCCAGACTAACTTTTATAGAGCAAAGCCATGTGGTTGGGCCTGGCCACACACAGGTGGCCAATGAGATTGTAACACACACAGGAAACTCCACAGTGATGCTAGGTGACCAACTAAATTACAATTTACCCTAGTAGACATTTGAACCAGCCTATCACACCTTGGTTAGGATTGGCGCCAAAAGGCTCTCAAAGGGTGGGGCCCCTACTCCTTGGTAGCTAGGAGACAGTATGCGCCCCCACTGATTGAATACCTCCACCTGGCCTGACCCACCCTTGTACTTGGACTTTGTTAACCTGAGACTGGTTTCCCGGACTTGCTTTTAAATAAGTTCCCCTGGTGGGGGGCAAGGTCAATTTAAGCTTTACAGCAAAATGGCAGTTCAACCGGGGTGGGGCTGCTCTGGCTGAATAGGCCCTTACAATATGCTGAATAATATTGGCAAAAGTGGTCATGCTTGTTTTGTTCTAATTTTGGGAGGTTTTATGCAGGTGGTCAACCAAGTCATTTCCAAATTTTCTGATGATCACTCTGGCTGCTGAATAAGGATGGGTGGAAAGGGCAAGACTGGAGGCAAAAACAATAATGAAAGAGACTTTCAATAGCCCAAATAAGGGTGTTATCTTGCTTAGAGTGCAGTAGAGTAAGCTAGTGATAGTGACACCAAGTTCTCACTGACCCTGAGCATGTATAAAAGGGTCTGATGGACAATGAGCCACCCATTGCCATAGTTAGAGAATAGTTTGAGGTTGAATCATGCTGCATTCCTCTCCACATTCTCATTCAGGAGAGGGAAAGTTAAAATGAAAACAAAGACACCCAGGATGCTTGTCTGAGGGAACTCCCTAAAGTCGAATATTCTAGTCTTGTGGTTTCTTTATAAGCAGTGCTAATTACATAGCAGAAATGGAAGACAGTAAAGGAAACAAAACTCCATCTGGACCACAACTGTCTCTTGTCATACCCTCTTCACACCAATACTGTCTACAGAGAGCAGGAAAACAAAACTCAGAGAAGATTTTGATCTCAGAGTTCCAAGAAGCAAGTGGTAAGAAATCATTCTTTTGTGTCCCAAGCTGGTAGTATGAGCTTTGACACCTGTCAGGAGCTAGTTGAAAGGAACGATGTATCATTTATGATGAACGTGATTATCTTGCATCAGGGTCCAGGACCATTAACAGAGCATCTTGGGTTATGAACACTCAACAAGTACTTCTAAAACATAGGAGCTTGACAGGAAGAAATACATCTCACAGTGACCCATTCCAGATGCTAGAATCTTTACTGCAATAATTGGGTAGTACAGAAATTAAGAATTGAATTCTAGTCTTTCCATTGAAAGTCCACATTCTATCCTGTGTGGTCCTGGAGTCTTTGCCTGATTGTCCTATTCTGCTTTGTTTCCTTGTCTGTCTGCCTGGTATATTACCTTTCACATTTTTTTCTCAGCCTCTGTCTATAATTGCTCAGTGTTTTTTCATAATTCACATTCCTTTTTAAGGAAAAGTTTTATACCAAACAGTGCATTTGGAAAGCTTTGGATAGAAGTTGTGTATCTCAGGAATGGCTTATTTATTTGCTTATTTATTTATTTATTTTGGTCACTATATTTTTAAATTTAATTTTATTTTTTCAGTGTTTCAAGATTCATTGTTTATGCACCACACCCAGTGCTCCATGCAATATGAAAAGAAAAAATTTGTTGTTATTGTAGTCAAATGGTCTTCTTTCCCGAGTGTGATGTTATCTGCCCAGTTGTTTCTGTTCTTTCTCTGTGATGTGGTCAAGGGATAATTAAAATTCTTTTTTGAAAACTTATTGGGAGAAGAATATCCCTTTTTGGGTTCAAAGTAACTACTGGAAATTAATATGAATGTTATGATGGCCCCTCTACAGCCCCATCGAACGTAGGCCTGACTTCTGCAGTCAAAGATTTGACTTGTTGTTAGTGTTTTGCTCCTGCCGTTAAGAGAACTGCACCAGAGCTGGTCATTCAAAAAGATGTTTTGAAGCTTAGGGCCCTCATGTGCAAGAGAATTGAAAAGAGATGGAAAGAGGTACAAGTCAGAGGAAAAAAATAAAGATGTCTCAGTGAATTAATTTATTTTTGGGGTAGTGATAGGGGTTATGGAAAAATCCTTGGTGTGGAATAAATTTCAGATCCCTGCTAGCCAAAAATCAAACCCAGAAGAGATGTCATGGACATGAGAATAGTAATGGGTGGCAATTCCCTGAAAGGAGTTCCTTTTACAGTCATGTTGATGTGGAACTACCAGTGAACATGCTCTAATAATAGTAGAAATTCATGTCTAAACATTGTTCTCTCAGGGACACCTCATCCTGTGAGCTCTGTACTCTGCTGATTATAACATTTGGCCTTTGAAAACTTGCACAGAAAAAGGAAATATACAAAGAAGGAGTTTTTTTTTTTTAATTTAAATTTTACTTAGTTAACACACAGTGCAATATTAATTTCTGGAGTAGAATTCAGTAATTCATCATTTACAACACCCAGTGCTTATCACAAAGCGTGAAGAAGAGGAGAGTTCTTCTCCTAATTTAATATTTACATGCCTTTGTCATGCTCCTTTTAAATAAATTATTTTTGCTTTACAAATACTTGTTTAATTGATTTTGTTTTTCTCTGAGAGGACAACTACAAGTCCTATGAAGGACTTGGTGATCATTAGACACCATAAGATGTCTTTTGAGCTGTAGATGGCTCTGGTTCTGATTTGACCAAATGGTGTCAGAACCAACTGGTGCTGAGAATGAACAGTTTTAAGTTCAAAGGGGGATAGCAATGGTAGATTGAGGATTCCCATCTCATAGACTCAGGAAGATGATATAGATGAGGGCTAGAATCCAGAAAGAAAAACAGGGACCAGAAAACCTGCTGGAAGCCTAGAAATGCAAGAAAATGGATTAGAGATGGAGGTAAATATGGGCACTTAACAAGGAAATTCACCATGTAGGCTGTTGGGTCTCAAGTCTGGCCATATGTTGCAATCACCTGGGGAATGCCCCATATTTCATCACATCCCATATTTTTTTTTCAGGATTTTCAAGTAGAACTTTTGTCCCTATACTCCAATTGAACCTTCCTTAGCAGGGTCAATAATGATCTCCATATTTCCAAATTTAAAGAATACTTTTGTTTCTCACTCAACTTACTTAAATTCCAACAGAATCCTATCCAGCCAATCTTTCTTCTCTAATCTCTTTCTTTTCTTGGCTTCAATGACACCACTATTGCTCTAAAAAATAACAAACAAAAATAATTAAACAAATAAAAACAAATAAGTAAAGGCAACTCATTTTTAGCACTTATTGCTCACATTTTCTTTTCTAGACTTCTCAATGTTGAAATGTTCCAAGATCTCATCTCTGTCTCTCTCCTCTCCTCTCCACCTCTCTCCACCCCTCCCTTCTTCTCCCATCCTCTTTTCCTCTCCTTTCCTCTCCTCTCCTCTTCTCTTTTCTTCTCTTCTCCTCTCTTCTTATTTATTTATTTATTTATTCATCCATTTATGTATTTATTTATTTTTCTACTTATACTCATGTCCTAAGTGATCTAATCAATCAATGCCCATGGCTTCAGATATCACTCACACACTTATGAAACCTTTAATTAGTCAGAATAGACTAGATTTTGCAGTACTAACAGACAATTTCAAATTTCATTAGGTTAATATAACCCAAGTTTATTTCTTACTCATGCTACAGATCTGAAGTGGTAACAGGAGTTGTTCCTCATTGTAGTCATTCATGTTGGAGTCATTGTCTTGATAGATGCTCCTACTATCAGACCAGCTGTGAGAGGGAATGTAGTGAATTGCATAGTCCTTTATGAGAGGTTCTGCCTGGAAGTGAGATAGGTACTGTTACTCCATTTTCGAGGTGAGAAACTGAGGCATCAAGGGATAGAGCTGGGCTATGAATCCGGGGATGTATTACTCTCACCAATTTATGAAAGAGTAAACTAGGTCACAGTGAGGTTGACACTCATCTGGGGTCACACTTTACTCTGGATAAGATCACGTATACATGTAACTGTAGTCTGCTTGACAATAGAGCCCACACTCCCCATCACACTCTGCCATTGATCACTGGAAGTCTCATTCCTGCTTGTGAAAGAATCATTATCTCCATGAAAGTGAAGTTTTATAGGAAGGCGTAACTTATTAACAATAGCTAACATGTGCAGTTGTCTTATTAGGAGTCAGCTTACTCGTTCCTTGCTAACAGCTCTATGGAGTAGATGTTATTACTGTTTTCATTTTACAGTGGGGAACTCTAAACTCTGTAGAGAAGTAAGTACTTTTGCCAGGGTCACACAACTTGGGGAGGTGGAGCAGGGTTTGAGGCTGGGTAGATGACCCCTGACCTGATCACACACTCTCAGACGATTCGATCATAATGTGTTTTTCCAACTTGATACACATTAGCTGTTGAAATCCATCTCCTACCTCAACATTAATGGGTGCCTTATGATTGGTGTACAATGTGGTCCAGTCTTACAGGTTTGATACACATAGATATAGAGCGAGGCCTGGCTGAAACCCCTCAGTGGTCATTTTTGACAGCCAGAAACCCCTTCTTTCAGGAGAATGCATCCTTTGTAGGTATGTGTCACAGGAATTGTATTGTAGGAGCAGCCAACTGTAGTGACACAAACTTCTATCTTAGAAGTTGATGGCTGGTTGGTTCTGCAGTTATCATTTCAGGTAGCAAGACTTCCTTAACCTGGACTTGGTCTCCTGGGATCCCTACTGCCTATGTGTTCAACTCCTGAGCAGGTCTGCAGGATTCTGCCTCCTTTAGTGACCTCATACTCTGCAAATAACCCCATACGTGTCCTCTATGCTCCATCACACTAGGACTACCAGGCCTTCCTAAACCTGTCCCTTTCTTCCCCTAATTTCATCCCAGGCACTGCCCTGGAATGTTGGGTTTGCTCATCCTGAAGCATGACCCTCTTTTTACCTTGTTATCGCTGCCATGGTCTGATTATCTTCCCACAATGTGGTTTTGCATTTGAACCATGGATGGCACAGAGCAAGAGTATACACTTTGGGGTCAGACATTTGGATTGGAACCCTGACTTTTCCACTTACCAGGTGAGTAACCTTGCATGTGTCTCTTCAGTTCTCCAGACTCAGTCTCTGCACTATAACTTCAGGAAGTCCTGTTAACCTTGCTGTAGGTAAGACTGTGTATAAAAGTAGTACATAGTCTCTAGTACAAGTGACTGGTTCACAAATGAAGACATAGCCCACCTATTACTGACCAATAACTACATAGCAAATGCATGCTTACATATGCTTATAAATGGATACATCTGCGTTAAATACATTTAGTGAGGTTGCATATACACACATGCCACTGCCCTGATGCACAAAGCAATACTCCTCCCTTCCCCACAACCCAGCTAATTTTCCCCAGGAGCTCCCTACCTGGCCTGCTAACTGGCCAATTAAAAAACTTAGCTAAATTTCTTTTTTGTAGTTTGGTTTATATATTTCGTTTAAATATATTTATTTAGGTCAATACTGAGACTCTCAGAATGTGTTTTGTCCCTTCTCTACCCCAAGATGGGGATCTGTATGTGTGTTTGTGTACTCATGGTGATGGGATAGAGGCATGTATTTGCTTAGAGCTCTTGTACT